>NW_027187302.1:6130652-6257742 GCF_028583685.1 Petaurus breviceps papuanus
CTCTCTCTCTCTCTCTCTCTCTCTCTCTCTCTCTCTCTCTCTCCCTCTCAAAAGATGGCTCTATAGAGAGTAGGAAGGTGAGGCATATTCTTTTTTTGTTTGTTTGTTTAAACAATTGCGGTTGAGTAACTTGCTCAAGGTTACACAGCCAGTTTTGTGTGTGTGTGTGAGGTATCTGAGGCTGGAACCGATCCCAGGTCTCCTGACTCTGGGGCTGGAGCTCTTACTCACTCTGCCACCTGGACCCCCTGGTGAGGCATATTCTAAAATGAAGGTTGACAGTGAGGTGACCAAGATTGGGATGACAGGATAAAGGTGGGGAACTGATTCTTGGGGATCCCCTGATAGCTTTACCATCCCCACACACACACACCCCGTGGACCCTTTTCATACCTTCTAAATTTGGAAATACTGAGGGCAGTTCCTTTTTCCTTGTGCTGGTTATAATTCTGTTTCTACCCATACAAGGACTGCCTCCAGTTATCACATCTGAGTAGAGAGGAGTAATATTACTGTTGATATCAATATCGTGTCTTTTTCCAACAACTTATGCCCTATTAGAAGAACTGAACCATATTCCTACTGACATTTTCACTATAAATGAAAGCAAAAGATAGTTGAATAGAATAAAGCAAGCAACAACATTGTTGGTGCTTGTTTCATCTAACCTCATAAATTCTGCTGACATAGAGCAATCTAGGGTGAGAAGAATAGTTGAAGGAGCTGGGTTGGGGTCTTTTCTATAGTCAGCACTATTTTGGTTATTTGGGGTGCCTCGGGATTTCCTTTCTGTATGGCCCATTGGTGTACCTCATTTTCTAGGAAGAGAAAATGGGGGACATCATCTGTGTGAATCTAGATGGTTTTTCCTCTTCCTGCAACCATGGTATCAAGCTTACTCAAGGTCCTTATAGCACTTTTTTTTAATAGGGCATGCACAGTAGGGCTTTGGAGACTGACAGTAAACTGCATTTTATGGTATTGATTACAAACTATATTTAGTTAAAAGCAAAAGGCAGGAACACATTTTTAAATATGTGCTAACCCTAAAAGAAAATGGAAGATTATATTTGACTTGAAAAGGGCAAGCACAAGGAAATGGTGATGGATAAATACAATATCAGTTTATTGATCTTTTATCTTATTAAGAATAAATGCTGTTCCAACCTGGAGTCAATTAAAACTGCTAAGCAGTGTCTTAGAGGGTATATGGCTAAATCAGAGCACCAAGACTGTTTTATACGAGTGCTTCTCAGAGAAAAGATCAAGGCTGTCCTTTTTTTTTCTTTTCTGTCTGGTGCTCATTAAAAAGGCTTAACCAAAAAGGCCATCATGAATGATGTTCAAAGACTTATGGCCCTGTAAAGAGCCCCTCTTCCACAATTCTTGAAATGCTTCTCCTTTACACCCCATGAACATATTTATTGCTATTGAGATACAAGGAGGTTCCTATGAGATAATAATTTGAATGGCACTGACAAGTCACACTGCTGGCAACGATGAAGATGATTTTCTGGAAGGTGAGAAAACCACCTGGGAAAAAGCTGTTTCTGCCTTCAAGTCACTAATTAACTTTGCAGGAAGGCAGTCCTGTTACACTGCCCAGGAGGTCATGTAGTGGCACATGCTTCATTTCACTTTGAAGTAAAAAAGACAAAGGAACAAAAAGCAACCCAACATGAGGAAAATTTTCAAGAAAGAAAGTGCCAGAGCAACTGCTGGGGGTCAGTGGCCATTCGGTCCTAAGTCTCATACTAACAGCCCCTGCACCTGCCTTCAAATGACTCTTGAGCATCACAAGTCACCAAAAGGTTAAATCATGTTCCATATATTCCCCTTAAGAAAAGACTCTTTACTCCACCCCACTCACATTCTATTCTGGCCACAAGATGGACCTGAGGCATATTTGAAAGTATGTTTTTATATTTGTTAAATTTCATATCCTCCATTCTTTCAATTCTTTTTTTTTTTTTTTTTGCCTTTTGGAGGGCAATTGGGGTTAAGTAACTTGCCCAAGGTTACACGGCTAGGTTTTTTTGTGTGTGCGCGTGGGTGTTAAGTGTCTAAGGCCAGAACCGAACTCAGGTCCTCCTGACTCCGGGGCCAGCGCTTTACTTGCGGCGCCATCTAGCCGCCCCTCTTTCAATTCTTAACTGTAAAATCAAGTGAATTGGACTATTTTTATGTCTCTCAAAAACAGAAACCTAAATTCAGCTGTTTTATAGTTCTGAGTGGAGCTCGGTTGGTCTTCTCTGTGCATAAATAACCTTTGATAGAAGAATTGTTTTCGTCAGATGGACCTAGAAGGGTGTTACAAAAGAATTTTTGTTTCTTTTTCCTTCATTTGGCCCTAATCCATAGAATTCAGATGGTTTGGTTTTGATATTAGTTTTTATTTTCTATGTTTGTCTGACTGTTTTTATTGATGATTTTTGCTTACAAGAATAAATTTTGGAAAAAGCAAAAAGTTACACACCCCAGATTTTAGAGAATGGGTCTTTTTCATACAGATGGATTTGTAAAAATAAAATTTATTATTAAAAAAAAGCTGTCAAACTTGAGGTCATAGCCTACAAAACTCCCAAATGAGACCCAAACCACATTAAAATATAACTAGGAAATGTTTAACAAGATAAATAAAAATACAACAACAACAATAATGACTAACCTTTGTTTAGTGCTTACTATGTACCAGGCACTTTACTAAGCACTTTAGAATTATTATCTTATTTGATATTAACATTCAGTGTAGATAATGTTAATTTGTGGTTTTCTAAGAAAATATGCAGCTCACAGAGATCTATTTCTATTTGAATTTGACACACAGGAAAGAAAGTGAGGAAAATAGAATCTTGAGAAAGATCTTAAGAAAAAAAGTGTTTTTGGTCTAGGCTTATGATGCCATTGGCATGGGAACCCACTTCATTGATACAGATTTGCAACTTATCTCTAAAAAAGTGACTTGCCCTGAATTATGCAACTAGTATTTTCCATAGACAAGACTTGAACACATGTCCTTCTGACTCCAAAATTAATCCTCTGGCTATTGTACCACATGGCTTCTTAGTTATTAGCATGGTATCATCTTTTCTTTTATGTCTGCTCAGAAACTTGGAAGTGACCCTAGGATCTTCCAGGAATGGTTAGCAGAGCATAAACTCTCATAGATCTTACTAAGATACATGGACTTCCTAAGCACAGACAGGATCCTCTCCAAAAATTAGGTTAATAAATTCTTTTTTTTCTTTTTGGAGGGCAGTTGGGGTTAAGTGACTTGCCCAAGATAACACGGCTAATTTTTTCTGGTGTCGCATTTGAACTCAGGTCCTTCTGACTCCAGGGCCGGTGCTCTATTCACTGCGCCACCTAGCCGCTCTGTTAATAAATTCTTTAGCAATACATGGGATCCATGAAACAAATAAAAATACACACTAGGCCTTATTCTTGTCATCCCTTCTGCACCTACAGGGACAAATGGCAAATGGGATAGAAAGTGCCCACAATCCTAATTTAATTGCTGGTATTTGATACCATGTCTTTATCCAACAACCTATACCCTAATGGAAAAAGGGAACCATATCCTCACTGCTATAAAGGAAAGCATAAGATAGCTGAATACAATCACTCAACAAGCATTTATTAAGTACTTACTGTGTTCTAGGAACTGTGTTAGCCACTGAAGATATAAAGACAGAAGTGAGACAGGACCAGCCCTTGAGGAACTATAATCAAATTGGGGATACATCAAGTTCATACATAGATATATAAAAATCAATAAAAGATAATTTTAAGCAGGTGGCACTGGATGTGGGGGTGGGAAAGAGGACTCATAAAGACTTCATATACAAGATGGCAGCTGACCTGAGCTTTGAAGGAAATTAAGGATTCTAAGGGGGCAGGGACAGCATTCCAGACATGGGGCATAGTCTTTGCAAAGGTTCTATAAGAGGAATAGAAAAAGGCTGTTTTGGATGTACTATAGAATGCCTGCAGGAGGGCATCTTATAATATGACATAAAAGGTAATTTGGGACAAATTATGAAAGGCTTTGATCACAAAGAGAGTTTAGATTTTATCCTAGAAGTAATAGGGAGCCACAAGAGTTTGTTGAGAAGAGGAAGGGCAAGGTAGAATCTACACTTTAGGAAAATCATTTTGTTAGTTGAAAATGGCTGGTGGAAAATGGATTGGAGTGGGAAGAAATTTGAGGCAGGGAGGTCAGTTAGAAGACTATTGCAATAATTTATTTGAGATGTGATTCAAAAACAAAAACAAATTAGTGTCAAAGCCAGGCTTCAAAACCTTGATCTTCCAGTTCATTGTTCGTTCCAATACACCATACTGCCTCCTATACAGGGGAGGTCATTTTGAATTTTGTTTAATGCCAAAATAGGTTGAATGCAACCTATGAACATCTTGTGATTTTTCTCACGTGGAGGAAGACCTTCAGGTGCAAAGTAATTGTCTTGGCCACCAGCTAAGAGAGATAATGATAACACGTGGAAATTCTGTTCTGTTCCTGCCAGAATGGCCATATGAACCACACAGGGCCAGTCTTTGCACACAACCTAGAACATACTTCATGTCAGTTCATTCATTCATTCAATTAATATTTTATTGAGCACCCCACAGGGAGCTTGGCAGAGATACAGCACTTCCTATAAACAAACAAACCATTAGGAGCAAAGATTCTGGGCATCCTCTGATGCCCTCAGTTGGAACTTATTGATGCCTCCTAAATGGGAATTTGATGGTATAGAGAGTAACAACTTTGTTGAAGGCCATTGAGCCAGAGGAATTACTTACCTTGTAGCATTTGTCTTCTGTCTTTAAAGGTGTGGGTACTTACAATTACTAACATTTAATGTTTGCAAAGCACTTTATATGTATTATTTCATTTGAGCCTAACAAGAACCCTGAAAGGGAGATGCTATTATTGTCCCCATTTTGCAGATGAAGAAATTGCAAATGAGAGAGGTTACGGGACTTGGCCTAGTATTACATAGCTATTTGAGGCAAGATTCAAACTTAGTACTTCCTAACTTGGAGCCCAACATTTTCTGCTATGCCATTTCATTGCCTTGTGATAAATCCATATTCTGTTGTGTTCTGGGAGAAAGAAGGAACACATGACAGTACTGATTAAACAGGGAAGGGATGATGTTTTTGGCATAGTGTTTTGTACACAGCAGGTTCTTAAGAGGTGTTGAATTAAGTGCTGCCCAAGAGGCACTGTAAGTTAATGTTTCTAAAATTTGTTCTGGGAGTCTGAAGAGTAAATGCATATAAGACAAACTTGATCATAGTGGTGGTAGTTTTTTTTTTTTGTTGTTGTTTTTTGAAGAAGCATTATGGCATTTTGGACAGGAAGCTATCATTGGAGACTGGATGAATTGGGTTCAAATCCTGATTTTAATGCAAGCTGTGTGACCAAGTTTCCTGACCTCCATCTCCAGCTGGTTGCAATCTGAGCTATTTCCTTGCTCCATCATCTGACCTCCTTTCTGCACATCCAAGCTAGAATACCACCATCTAAAAGCCTTTCCTGATCTCTCTTAATCCTACTCCCTTCCTACTGCTGATCATTTCCAATTTATCCTGCATATATTTTCTTTGTGTATAGTTGTTTTCATGTTGTCTCTTGTCCATCAGGTTGTGAGATCCTTAAAAGCAAGGACTAGTTTTGTTCATTTGTTTATTTGGTTTGGTTTGTCAATTTTTTTTCTTTTCTTTATGTCTTCAGTGTTTAGCACTGACTGGCACAGAGAAGATTAATAAACAATAGATATAATAACATAATAAATAATAATTAGTAACAATAATAATAGTAATAAATACAAGGCACAAATTTTATATGTATATTGAATAAATTATTGAATCAATGAAAGAAAAGGCATTTATCAAGCACTTAATATGTGTCAAGCATTAAGGATATAAATTTTTTAAATGAGACATTTCCTGACATCACAGAACTTACATTATAATAAGGAAATAATACATATAGAGGAATTGGTGACCAGTGAAGGATGTTTTGCTGTGGAAAGTTTTAGGGATGATGAAAAGAGCCTAGAGAAGTGCAGTGGACTCACATACATTGAAAAATGAAACAAGCAGAACTAGCAGAATAATTTATACAATGACTCAACATTGTAAAGTCAAACAATTTTGAAATCTGTAAGTACTAGCAAAGTATTCACCAGGACCAAGCCTGCTTAGTTTCTGAGATCAGATAAGATCAGATACATTCAAGGTTGTAGAACTGTAGACTGAGGCACAATGAGATTAAGTAGTTTTCCAATGGCCAAATAGTTATTGTGTCTGAAGCCACATTTTTGCTCAGGTCTTCCTGATTTCAGGTCCAACACTCCATCCAGTACCACTTATCTGCCTTGAAAACAATGAAATGATGATCCATGATTCTCGAGGACCAATGATGAAACATACCATTTACTTCCTGACAGAAATGATGGACTTAGGGTATGGAATGAGACATATACATATAATACATGTATGTACACATATGTGTGAATGTGCATGTGTGTGTATATATGTTATATGCAGCCAATGAGAGGTTTTGTTTTTTGTTTTGTTTGACTATGATAGTTATTTTAAGGAATTTGTTTTTCTTTTCCCTTTTTAAAAAAATGATATAAGGGCTGAGGAGAGAATACATTTCTGTCCATTAAAAGAAAACATTTTAAAATAGAGAGATTGAGTTGGTAGAACATTTATGCACTTTTAGGTGAAGTTACTGTTTAGTAAGTTTTGTTTAATTGTTTTCCTTTGTTAAGAAAGAGAGCTCTCACAGAGTAGGGGTGATCTGGAAACATGTGTAAAGTAAAAACAAAACGTTGATAAAAAAATTTTATAGGGAAATAAACTGTACTTAATAAGGGGGAAAGATTTTTTTGATGGCTATAGCTAAAAAGGTGGGGTGAAAGGGAAGGAAGGAAGAAGAAGGGGGAGGAAGAAGATGGGGAAAGAAGAGGGTATGTGCATGACAGTTAGCAAGATTTCCAAGGATTAGAGTGAAGCACATCTGGGCCAGCTCTATAGAATGGACTATGTGTCTTACTGACCAGGACATTGCAAAACCCCAGGGCAGGAGTTCCAGAACTAGAAGGGTTGAATCTCCCATAGCATGGTCTCTAGCCTAGAGAGATCAGTAGTAAAGTGTCAGATAAGAAGATGGTCATTGATAGACACACACAAATACACATATTAAAATAGGAATACATGCATATGTATACTGCTATAAATATGTGTGTATATATAGTTCTACACAGAACTATAGTTGTATATATGTTATATATTTCTCTTTCTCTGCATGTGTGTACATATGTGTACATACATGTATATATTTATATATGTATGTATGTATGTGTACACACATATTTGAAGGGATGCTAATTTTCCTCAAACCTCAAGAGATTGAAAGCCCCTGTAAAATGAAAGATATTGCTAGTGAAATAATGACAAAAGAGCATTCAGAATACTACAGCCTAAGTGTATTTTAATTCAATTCTATCATTATCTTCCTTTTAGACTGAGCCTCAGTCTATCTCATAGGGGAATTTGGAGAATGTGTGACATTATCAGCATAGCATTTAGAGCTCTTTTGAGAAAGGAACTGTGTAAATGAGAGCTATTATTATTAATATATGGATTTTTACATTTTATGCATGGCCTTGAGGACTTTAAATTAATGAATGTTTCATTATTCTACCTATTTGTCACATATATGCCTTCTTGTTGTGTGAAATATAGCTTAGATATATATTTTTTTGAGCAAAGATACCAGGAATACCTCATGCTTAAAATCTTCAGAAAAACACCTTCATGTAACTTGGAAAATTTATTTTGAGCAAATTTGACTGGGTTATGAAAAACTAGAACTGTCCTATCAACCATGTATTCTCATCTCAAATAAGCTATTCAGAAATGTAAATTGATTTTTCTTCATATGAATCTTCCAATTCTCTTTCAGTCACTTAATGCTATTTCTCAGGAGAAATACTGATGTTAAAATTACCAAATACTTAACAAAAGTACATCTGGTGGTCTCCATATGCTAGGGATAGAAGACCCTCGTAGGAGCTTGATTTGTAGTCTGAAGATGTTTTCCTGACAGGTGCTCGTTAAAGAAGGCATAATAGTGTAGTGGGAAAACCAGGACTGGTTGGCTTCCACTTTTAAGTCCTAAGGATTCTTCTTCCTTCTCCCATCTACATCCATATACCATCACTCAAGGCCAATATTTTGGCTTCCTGAGGTGATCCTGATTTCCTTGCATCTGTAATAAATTTTCTATTCGTTTCAATCACTTGGACTTCAGTACTCCAAAGATACTCTGCTACCAATCCAATCTGACTTTTGAGATTATGTTTGCTTTCTTTCCAACTGGAGAAAAGCATGTTTAACCACAAACTAAGAATTGTTCTCTCTCTTTCCCCTGACCTGAGAATTTACCCCTGCCTCAATTGGGAACCAATTGCTAATTATATATGTAGGCACAATAGGAAGCCACCAATAAATAATAAATGAGGGGTTCCAAAAGGATCACATTGGGGAACATTGCCAATGGCTTGTCAAATAACTTGAATTTATATCACTCAACTTATCCTTTTGACTTAAGTCACTAATTACAAAAAAACCTAGTTAAAATGAGAATGTGTTATGCAGAAGGAATCATCATAAGAGGATCATGGGTGAGGAGTGACCATGGGAGACTTTGAGAGAAGAGTAATCCTTGTCTTCTGACTTCCAGCTTGGAGAATGAAGAAACATTATTTCAGAATCTCTTCAAGTCTTTGAAGGGAAAGAAAGACTCTGGAAAGAAGCAGACATGTGGAGGAGCCAGAAAACTCTATCATATCTATCACCAGCTTATGATACTAGAGACTTTGAGGAATCTCCTTTGGGTAAGATCTGTGACTCCCTCTCTTGGTTGAGTTGAATTATCTTACTTCCAACAGGAAAACTCATTGTCTGGCATATATTCTCCTGTTTATACTTTCTCTAATATCTACTGACTTGGATAAATGGTTTCATTTTCCACCGCTTCTCCCTCCCCCCAAAAAAACTCTGATAGCAACCTTAAATATAATCTAGTTCACTGAATCATTTAACAGATGAGGAAGCCAAAGCTCAGAGAAGTTAAGTGACTTTTCCAAGGTCATATATCTGTTCAGATTCTCTGACTCCAAATTGTAATTCCAATGCAATATTCACAGTGTCAGTGATGACTGTAAATATGCCAGCATAGTGCTCAATTGCAAAATATAACAGACTCTCCATATATAAGACAGAAGCAAAACATTTATTCAGACACCAGAAAACAAAATCCCAACACCAGAAAGTCAAATCCATCATAGTAGCAAAGAGGTTAATACATACACCATAGTACAGCATGAAGCCACATCATCCTTCCCACAAATATTTACTCACAAATCTAGCTGCCTCCCTGAGTGCATCCTTTCCTCCCTCTACCATCTAGCTGCTCTGACTCCCAGCTTCCTGTAGCTCTTCTCCATCCTTCAGCAAACTCCTCCCACCACAGGCTCCATGTGATTACATTCAGCCTATTGGGGGAAGGGAAGATCTTTAAATCAGGGAAGATCTTCAAATTCCCATCCCCGTTACACAAATCCAGAGCTCTGTCCACCACATATTGGCATAAATGCATTAGTAGCCATTTAATTATTAGATGAGTTTATGGGAACATAGATCTAGAACTGCAAGAGAACTTAGAGGTCATCTAGTCCTCCCCCCTTCATTTTACAGATGAAGAAACTGAGGCCCAGAAAGATTAAGTGACTTGCCTAAGTTCACAGTAGGTCCTCTGGCTTCAAATGCAATATTATTTCCATTGAGTCATATTGTTTAATTCCCTAGAAATCAGTAGAGACCAGAAAGAATGAGGCACAGATCAGGTAAATCATGAAGAAGGATAAAAGACTGGACAAAGTTCAGAGCAATGAGGCAATGCCTTGTTAGACCATGCCCTTATGGGGGATCCTAAGTAGGAGAAAAGAACACAAAATTTCAGAATTTTGGAGCTATAAAAGAAAAAAACGAACGTTAAAAGACATCTAGTAACAAGCCAACTGGCCTCCAGTTGAAGACCTCCCATGTGAAGGGATCCATTACTTTCCAAGGCAAGCGATTTCACTTTTTGGTGCCCATTGATAGAAAACATTTCCTGATATCAGGCCTATATTTGCTTTTTTGGGCCTTCCTGTATCTGCCCTTTGGGGACACATAGAACCAATTTAGTCCTTTCTACAGGAGAACCTTTCAAATACCAGAAGACAACAATCATACCCTCACCATGCTTTTTCTTCTCCATGTAATATATTTCCACTTTAGAGATGTGTGGTTTGCGGGAGAGAAATGAATACTGACTTTGCTAGCTTCACCAATTCTCCCTGGATGGAAGGAGCTAAATCATTCATGGACCCCAAGGGGAATTTTTTTTTCCTGAGCAAAGTTTCTCTGTAAGACATGGGACAGGCAAGAGAAAAAAGAACATGCTTATGAAAAATGGATGCCAAAAATGAATTTAAATTTAAATTTTTGGAAAGGATTTGCCTACTGGTTACTGTTTATTCTAATGTATAAACTTTCCCCACTAAGAACATTGGCCACGTGGTACAATGGAATGAGTATTTGTAGTGAGAAGACATGTATTAAAAACCTATCTTGGCTAAGTCTGTTGTTTTAGTTAGCTAAGTGACACAATAGACAGAGTACTGGGCTTGGAGCCGAGAAGACTGTGAGATCAAATCCAGCCTCAGATACTTACTAGTTGGGTGACCCTGGGAAAGTCACTTAAACTCTATTTGCCTCAGTTCCCTCAACTATAAAATAGTACCTGCTTCCCAAGGTTGTTGTCAGGATCAAAGGAGATGATATTTGTAAAGCACATAACATGATACCTGGTACATAGCACATATTTAATAAATGCTTATTTCCTACCTTCCTTCCTACTAAGACAAGTCACTTAACCTTTCCAGGCCTCAGTTTCCTCATCTTCAGAATGAGAGGGTTGAATGGGAAGGCTGCTAAAACTTTCTTCCAACTTTCAATCTATGATCTTCTAATAACATGTAAGTATCTATTGGAATCCCCACATTTCAGCAAAGCAGTGAGTCTTCTTAAGGCTATGTCCTGCCATCAGCATGATTCTGTATGCCCCTGTAGGTCAAGAAATGAACAAAAATCATGAGATGGATAGGACAGCTTTGCCAAAAGAAAACATATACACAGACAAGACTCATCTCAGGGGGAAAATACATGGGACAAAACATGACAGCATTTGTATATGACAAAACACGACTAGCAAAGTATGCAAAGGGGAACTGCCCAACTTGCTGCCAGACCTGCAAGGCCTAAAATTTGAAAGACTGATAGTTACAACCAGTAATTTATGCAGTTCTTGTAACTCCCAGACACTAATGCAAATGTCCTGCTTTAAGAATGCTGACCTTCAAAGACCCAGAATGGAGCCCTGGCAAGCAGAAATTTTCCTCTAATTTTGCACACAGAAGCCACAGCTTAGAATACCTAAATTCAGGCTGTCATTCTGCATATGGAGCTGCCATTTAACTAACTTGATATAGCTCTTAGTATTTTAATGGAAAAGTGTATAAAATCACTGTAGATTGTGACTAATTACGGTACATCATTTCTGCCCTCTTTCAAATCCTCCAGTGAAGGATTCTGAACTTTCCATATCTATTTTACACAATGATCCCTCCCCCTCCGAGGTATTAGAAAAGAAGCATTTAAAGGCAACTCAAGGTTAACTCTGTGCTGACCATTTTAATTTTAATAATTTTATGGAAATTATTCTAAATTGCATTATGTTGTCCTCTACCTAGTAAATTAAGCATAATGTGACACTGCCTTGAAGATTCGGTGTCATAGGTTGTGACAGCCCCCTAATTGGGTTCCCTCCCTCCAACTTCTTCACTCTAATCCATCTTCCATACAGCTATCACACTGTCAAAGAATATAGTTCTGACCATGTTCTGACCCTCACTGAAGAAGCTTCATTAGCTCCCTGTTATCTCAAAAATAAAACACAAACTTCCTCAGCTTGAAAAGCCCTTTACTATCTGGCTCCAATCTCTTTCCCGACTTAATTCATAGAACTACCCATCAAGTATCCTATTTGCCATTGCTTGTAGATGGCATTCTACTTCCCTCCTCCATGACTTTGCGTAGGCTGCCCTACATGGCTAAAATAGTCTTTTCCCATTCATCAGTATAGTGGAATTCTGGATGCTATCTCTTATACTAGGCATTTCCTGATCCCTAGTGTTTGACATTCTTTTCATGCTACCCACCTAAAATTCTTTTGTATTTCCTTTGCGTATAGTTTGTATTTACTTATTTGTGTCTGTCCTAGGGTTCTTAATTGTGTTATGAGCCCCTTTGACAGTCTGGTAAAGCCTAATGGAACCTTCTCAGAATAATATTTTTAAATGCATTCTAAAGGAAACCAATTGCATTGAAATATGGTTATCACTATATATTTTAAAAAGCAAGCAAATTAGTTTACATTTATCCCTGCTAAGTTTCATATTATTAAATCAGCTTCATTCCTTCCCTATCCCCAGCTTTGCATCCTGATTCTCTGATCCAATGTATTAACCACCTCAGCTTTGTAATATTTGCAGTTTTGATAAACATGCATTGTATGCCTTTTTCTAAGACAGTAATATTTAAAAAGTTAAACAGCACAGGGCTAAGCATAGAAATATATGACATTCAATTTAGCAAGCATCAAATAATTATCTACTTTGTACAAAGCGCTATGACTGGCCTTTGGAATAAAAAAAATCAAGAGTCCCTGTCTTCAAGAAGCTTACATTCTGAGAAGAGAGGGGCATAAGGACATGAAAGAATGCAACGTGTACACAGATGAGTAAAAACAGAGTATATGAAGCCCATGTGTTAAACCATAAAATAGGTAGATTCAAAACTGCTTCAATGAAATCTAGTATTTACACAGTGCTTTAAGGTATGTTATAGCACTAGATAGGTGGATAGATGGATGGAAGGATAGACATAGACATTGACAGAGAAATCTCTAATATTTCTATATATCTATCTATTATATCTATATCTACTCATTTAATGCTCACAACCACCCTGTAAGTGAGGTGCCTTTATACTTCCATTTTGTAGAGGAGGAACCTGAAAATGAAAGAGGTAAAGTAACTTGCCTAGGGTCACACAGCTAAGAAAGTGTCTAAGGTAAGTTTTGAACAAAGGTATTCCCAAGTCTGAAGTCCAGCACTCCATCCACTAGGCCACCTAGCCACTTCATTTCAACAGCAAGGGCCAAATAGTATTTATTCATTATTCATTTAGATGAACTGATTTCAGTCTCGGAAGTGATACCTATAATGTTAACTCTGGCTCACTTGCCGTTTCCCAGAGTTTCCTCTGGTAGATCTCAGAATTTGGTCTTTATACATGTACATATTATGTATTATATTATATGTATACATACACAGAAGCTTTCGATGCTCTTCAGGAAGCCTGGAGATCAAGAACTTCCACCACTTAGTTGCAATGTTCCCTGCTCTATCTATGACTGCCATCTCTCAAGCTGAGAGGTTACACCTCGTCTCTCCAAGGCTGGAGCCAGGAGCTTTCTTGTAGTTACAGCGTGAAGACTTCCCCTCCCCCCCACTGCCTCCTGTTAAAGAGGTCTTTCAAAATGCACTTCACACACTTAAGCAGCACTAATGGGTCTGTCTGGCTACTGCATCAGTTTTGAATCCACCTACTGTAGGCCAGCCCACACTTTTCTAGCTTTTCCACAAAAACAGTATGAGAGACTTTATCAAATGCTCTGCTAAAATTCCCCAGCCATATATATGGCATTCTGCTTGCCTACCAGCCTGGTTACTCTGTCAAAAAAAGAAATGACGTTAACATCATGTTGTATTTTGTTACCTAATATTTTATTTAGTATTTTTGAACCTGTATAAATCAGGGAAATATGCCTGTAATTTTCTTTAAATGATTGTCTTTTATAGGTTTTTAAATCAACATCATACTTTCCTTATAAAAGTTACTGGGTATACTTCCATCTTTTTCTGTATGTAGGAGTAATTGATATAATACAGGAATGATTACTTTTCTTAGTTCTTTCATTACCTGTTTGGGTTCATACTCCACCTTAGTTGCTTCTAGGTTTGTGGTTGCTCAAGAAAATTAAGAGCAATTTCTCTACACACCAAATAATTCAATCCAGTTCAACAATGAGTTATTACCATTTTCAAGCATCCACAAAAATCTTTTTCTGATAGTCTTAGTGATCTAAAAAAAAAAAGTTAGGTTAACCAAGTATAGAAAGGATCCTGCCAAGAAGTCAATCACTAGGTGAAGAATTCTTTGGTCATACTAACATATGAAAAAAAGAAAGACACAAAATGGTCTTCAGGACTATGTGGCCACCTTCTCCTTCTTCAATGATGGTAAGAAAGTGGGGTAAGATGGGATGAGATTATAGGACATAAGGAGCCACTGTTCAGAGGCAACTGAGAGACATCTCCCCACAGAGTGTGGGCATGCCCAGAGTACTGAGTAGGGTTAGGGGACTAGGATTGCCTTCAGATGAGTTTTTGACTAAAAAATCAGTTGACCCTCCCTAAAAATGTAGAGGGGGAATTGATGGGGATGTCCACGATCATTTGATTTGCTCCTATTCATCCTCTTCCTCTCCTTGTCCTTCTCCCCTTCCTCCTCTCCAAAGGAAGGTAAATTTTGATGGCCCACTTAACTTGGGGTTGACTGGCTAGATTTCCTTCCCTCCTCCCCTCCCTCCCTCCCTCCCTTCCTCCCTCTCTCTTCCTCCCTCCTTTCTTTCTTTCTTTCTTTCTTTCTTTCTTTCTTTCTTTCTTTCTTTCTTCCTTCCTTCCTTTCTTTATTCCTTCCTTCCTTCCTTTCTTTCTTTCTTTCTTTCTTTCTTTCTTTCTTTCTTTCTTTCTTTCTTTCTTTTTCTTTCTTTCTTTCTTTCTTTCTTTCTTTCTTTCTTTCTTTCTTTCTTTCTTTCTTTCTTTCTTTCTTTCTTTCTTTCTTTCTTTCTTTCTTTCTTTCTTTCTTTCTTTCTTTCTTTTCTTTCTTTCTTTCTTTCACAAAGCCTTACACCCAGTTCACTCTGAAGCTCATAGATTGGACCACAATAAGTCCCTACCCAAGTTCCACTTAATGGGCCCTCCTGGCTTAGAGTGAATCTCAATGGTAACTGTTTCTCTTGGAATAGCAACCCTGAGGGTCTTCCCCTCCCAGCTTGATTTCTTTTCCTTTTTTTCTAACTAAAGGGGCCATCCTTAGCCTCACTTCTTAAAAAGGCTAATTCATTGAATGGGTATTACCTCACTCTAAGTGAGTACCTTGAAAAGGCCTTAGCCTAAAAGAGCCAAGGTCTCCCGTTGCATCCTGGATCATCTCCAGTCATCCTAATGAATATATGGTCATTGGATACAGATGACTCTGGAGGAGAAAGTGAGGCTGGTGACCTTACATAGCCCTTTTTCACTCAAATCAAAGTCAACTTCAAGTCATGTCATCATTTCCTTGATGTCGTGGTCTTTGAAAATGAAGGACAAACACAATGATAACCCCATTACATAATACCATCAAAGATAAAGGGCAGATAAGAAGGACAGTGAGGTATTAAGGTCTTAAAATATAAAGAGTGTCTACCTTGTTGCTCTTTTATAAGGTGTGAAATTCTTTGATTAAAATTGTTAGAACTGAAGGGCAAATAACCATTCACTGCAAAGGATAGGTCATTCCCCCCATGGTCTGATACAGAATGAAGCATGCTCTCTGGGAAGTCAGTTGAAATTTAAGGTAGGAAATAGTTGTGAGGAATATGACCTCTACCAGTCAAGAAGAAAGATAGCTCTGGCCATAGGGAATTGATCTGTGGAGAAGAACAAGCTCAATGAGCCCTCCTGAGTGCCTTGTCTATCAGAGACACTCTGCCTGGGGGAGAAAAGACACCATGAGAAAGGAAAGGATATTAGGGTCCTGCAGTATTAGAGGTATTCCTTGCTTTGCTATATGTGTCATCTCTACTACAGTATTCTAAGCATGTGTCCACTCTTTTCACTGACTTGTGTAGTATTAAATAATACCCTGGGTTTATGGGGGAAAATATTTTATTATTATTCTTATAATTCCACCTCAGTAAATGCCTAAGCTTAGAACAAATTACACCTACTGATTGAATATTAAAGCAAAGAATCCTATTGAAGGCTCATGAGCTGGAGTTTTAGAATTTTGGACCCACAGAGTACCTTGAACCCATGGTATCTACCTCCTCTTAGCCACCAGACCTGTAACCTGAAGATGATGAATTGGGAGAGGGTATCAAAAAGGAAATGTTACAAAAGTAACAGCAAAGAGGTGATCAAATATTCTTTTCCCTTCAGGATTTCCTCCTCACCTTTTCTTTTGAACCTTTTCTGGGGTGTAATATGAGAGCAGAAGGTAAAATTTCTTCCCACACTCCAATCCTAGGATAGTTAATGGTGACTCAGAAAAGAAAGTCACAAGAGAAAAGGTGGAGGAGGAATCCTAATGGATAAGAGGGATTAGCTCTCTATTATAGACCTCAGGGAGGGGCAGCTGCTTCTCAGTCAGCCTGTCAACAATAGGTAGCCTCAGCCTCTGAAATTTAATTATTATAGCACTAGTAAGCATGTTCATATTCCCTGAGGAGATGTTCCCCAGTCATTCCAAAGACTATCTTATGCCCTGTAAGTTCAATAGGTTGATTGTAGAACTCCTTTAAAAACTCCCTGATAGAAGATTTGTGAAAAGAGACAGAAAAAGCATAACAACATAGAACCTCAAGCTAAAGTATATAGTGAAGACAAGACTGTTGAGGCTTGGGGTTTAGGGGTGCTCGAGACCCCAAAATACTGACATGCCAGGTCCTGCTGAATGAATTCTACTCAAGCCTTCTCTTAACCAAGAAGTAAAACAAAGTTTATTAAAGATTTGCCATAATGGGTAGACTCTTAAGAGCCAGAGCATTTGTGACTCTTGTATTGACAAGTGGTCCAGAACAATCTGACAGACTATAAGTCTGAGCTATATTGGATCTAAGTTCCTTCATGGAGGCAAGATGGATTTTACATACAGAAAGATGGTGGGAGGGATCTAAGGGTGGTCTACAGGAGGGGTTGGGGAGGGTCTTTCTAAGGAGGATCTTGATGGGACTGGGGTCAGATTCCACTAACCAAGAGAATGGGATTTTGATGGGATCAAAGGTGGGAAACAGCCAGAGGCAACAGACTATGGAGGGCTAGGCTAGTTTAAGGGAAACAGATTTGATCATAGATATTTTTATAGGATCAAGGGTGGGAGCTAGCTGACAATAAGGACCTGGAGATAAGGACTATGAAGGGTTAGTCTAGGTTAAGGTAACAGAGATTCACTCACATTGATAATGGAAGCCTTTTGGCCTCTGGAAATGCCAGATCAAGTGGAAACACTCAAGGGGGTTCCCAAATTCTATACCCCATGAAAGACATGCTATAGGAGTTTAGAAAAGTAAATGACAAGTATAAGATGGAGATTTTGTGTGAGACATTTTTGTGTGAGACATGAGAGGGATGATATTCATCTGAGTCTTGAAGTATGGCTAACACTGAATTGAGTGGAGAGGAGGAAGGAGAAATTTAGAGGGACGAGGGTTTGCCAAAGGTGTGATGTCTGGCATAAGCATTTTGTACAGCCTGGAGTAGGTGAGGGTTGGGGTACAGAGCTGGGGAGGTAAATAAAAAAATGTTTAAACAAGGCAGTGTGGGTCAAAGTTAACAGTGGACCTGGTAAACCAAACATTGAAGGAGTCTGTACTTAGTGAACTAAGAAATAGGTCATTCATTCCTGATTCGTCAGTAAGGGAGTAATATGATAAAAGTAGGTATATAAGGAAAATTAATATGAAATCAATCAGGAGCTATAATAGATCCCTTAGGAACTCACTTCAATAATTATTTCATTCTGTTTACTACTCTATACTTGATTTGTTGTAACTTCATTCGGTTCATCTTAACTTTTTCATCATCTTCTCAAGGCCTTTTTAAACTCTAATCTCTCCATTAAGGTTTTTGTTGTTATTATTGTTATTCAGTTGTGTTCTACTCTTTGTAACCCCATGGACCACAGCAAACTGATATTGCCCATGGGATTTTCTTGCCAAAGATGCTGGAGTGGTTTGTCATTTCCTTCTCCAGTAGGTTAAGGCAAGCAGAAGTTAAGTGACTTCCCCAAGGTCATACAGCTAGTAAATGTCTGAGGCTAGATTTGAACTCAGTCTTCCTGGCTCCAGGCCCAGTACTCTATCCACTGTGCCACCTACCTGCCAAGGTCTTACTAACACTCCAATCTATGTCTAGTTCATTAGTAAATGCTCATTCCTGTGGTTGTGACTCACTCATTGGGATAACGGCATCACAGATTTCCTACCAAATGTAGGTAGATCATAGATCAAATTTAAAAGAGCCCTGAACTCTCTTTCCCATTCATAGTCCCCTGCTTTACACTGCCAAGTAAACAGATATATAATATTTATATCTACATAAATATTTCATATATGTAATAAGTCCTCCACCCTCTTAGAACTTTCACAGATATTTATTTGCCCCCCAGGAATGCAGTAGAAGCCTGTACAGAGATAGCCTTTGCTTTGCTTCCAACTATATATGACTCATCCCTGGATTGAAGCCTCCCAATTGGTTGCTAAGCCAGAAAAGCTGATGATTTGGGGTGCCCCACCAGGAGACGAGGAGGTGGCTTCCAGCTGGCTGCCTTCTTGGCTTCTGCACTCCTAGTACCTAGCTTATGTGATTTCAGCCAGGGGTGGAGAAGGAAACCCTTCTCTCCCCTGGCATAATAGCTACAAGGGCTGCTGCTCTCTATGTTTATTGGTAATTCAGTTAGCAGGGTTTGTACTAAGATCCCGAGATGACCTTTCTTTTCCTGTGTTTCCTTCTTTTAGCATTAACCTTGTTATCATCAAAGGTGCTGAAAGGCCTGCCAGTTCTGGCACAAGCAGCAAAGGCTCCTGGAGTAAACATGGGTGCAGCATTTGTGAGAGAGGACTAGGAGCAAGGAAAGAGTCACCATTTGGGAGAATGTGAGGTCACAGAAATGAAGATCCTGCCTGGTGTTTGACTGGACTGGTAAAATTGAGGTAAAATGTAAAACAAGTAATTAGCAGCCTTAGAAAGAAACTGTTTCCCAACAAGCCTTAACTAACAGCCTCCTAACAATTTGTACAAGTAGTGGTGCCACTAATAATGTTTTTTATTCCATTCTAGTCATTCTATGATTATTTATTGCTTATCATTCCTTTTCCTGTGTAGGAATAAACCATATGTTCCATACTTGATTCATGTTTGTACATTAGTATTTTTAAATTTTTTTTAATCCCCTCTCTTGTTTGGGAAAACATTAGGCTTTGAACCCATGGCTTTCTCTATAATTAGAAATACTATAAATAGTGACTTTCCTTTGGAAATCCAAAGTGGGAGTAGCATGAAGCACTGTCCTATCAAGCAGCCCCAGCGTAAGGAACCCATTATACAGCCACATGGTGGGTACAAAATTGAAAGGACTCCTGAGCTCCCATTAGCCATAGGACTTTAGCAACTATGCTAGGTATATATTATCTTTAATGCACTGCAAGTGACCCCAAAAGCAAAGGAGAGACATATGTTGAGGGTAAATAGGTTGTGAGATATTATTAAAGCGATTTGTGCTGCTGCTGCATTGTTATCCATCCACACTGGTGGCCCTCTCACATGGAGCATCCCAAAGCCATAGATAAGCCCTTCTTACATTGGTGGGTTCCCCCCCTAGTGCCTCCATTTGGGGGAAAGGTCCAGACTGGCCACCCTTCCTTCCGCTCCCAGCTATGCTTCTGACTTTCCAGACTTCAGCATCTTACCCCCATGTGAATATCTTCCTTCTCTTCTTCATTACTCCAAGTTTGCCATCTCAAGATTTCAGCTCACTTTTATTGTTGTTATCTTTCCCCCTTAGAATGTCAGGTCCTCTAGGGCAAAGGCTGCATTTCTTTTTCTCGTATCCCTAGCATTTAGCACATGCCTAGCACATCGTACGCCCTTAAATGCCTTTTGCTTTACCTTACCTACTTGCCCTTTCCCCTACAGACTGTAAATTTCAGATACGTTTTCTGGAGTGATGGTAACATGGACCTCACTAATAATGCCAGATATGTACTAACTCCCTTGTTTAGACCCCTACATTTCACTCAGTTCTTCACTCAGTTTTGTCTGATCTCTATTTCCCAGCCTTACCTTTTGGGACCCATCCACTGCTGGCCAAATCCTACTTATCAAAAATATATATTCTCAGGTGATTTCATCTGATTTCTTGTTCTCTTTTATATAATTATGCCACTTTGCTGTGTTCAAAGCTGAAACTCATACCATTATTCACTTGAGGAAAAAAAACAGCTTAAGAGTGTCACAGAATGCAGAATCCAGGATTCTATTTAGCAACCTACCACTTATGGTAATATAGCATCAGCTATTCACTACATGTTTGGAACTTCATTTTTTTTCTAGTTTGTGGAAAAAAGAAACATAGTCATTGTTTGGGCTTTTGGTACCTGGAATATATATTTTCTAGTTTTCTTTAGTTCCATAACTTTAACCCTTACAGACTTGGAACAACTATGGGTATAGTGGAGCTAATGTTACCGGTAGTTACTTAAAGGGTAAACAGATAAGAGTGAGAAAAGAATGTAGCTATTGGCCTTTACAAATCCCTAGAATTTGTAAGTGGAGAATAGAAGAGCTAACATTGGATGGCTCACTGATTACCAGTCCACAGAGCTAGGTGGAATAGTGGATAGAGTACCAGGTCTGAAGGCAGAAAGACTTATCTTCGTGAGTTCAAATCTAACCTCAGACACTTACTAGTGGTATAATCATGTTTGCCTCAGTTTCCTCATTTGTAAAATGAGCTTGAGGAGATAATAGCAAACCATTCCAGTATCCCTGCCAAGAAAATTCCAAATGGGGTCACAAAAAGTCAAATGTGACTGAAACAACAACATATATCATGCAACAGCTGCACATTTATAAGCCTGCCTTCAACACTGTGGTTAGCAGTCATTCCTTCCTTTTCTTGACCTCTTTCTTCCTGTAATGATCCTTAGGGAATTTAAAAAAAAGTGTTCTACTTTTAGATTCCTTGATAATATGTATTATATGATATAAAGATTCTATTTACAAATTACTCCCAAGAACTATGGTCAAGAACCTCTTTGCTTTTTATAGGCTTAATTAGTACACAGCAGAGACACTACCATACTGACATTTGATTTCAATGTGCCAGATTTGTTTTCCTGTTTCAGTTAACTAAAGACTACAATCTACACAAGCCTGAAGAAACAGTGGTGTTTTCTTTTTCTTTTTTAAAAAATACATTATCTTGGGGCAGCCAGGTAGCACAGCGAGTAAGAGCACCAGCTCCAGTGTCAGGATGACCTGGGGATTGAATCTGGGCTCAGACACTTAGCACCCACCCAGAAACACCTGGCCGTGTAACCTTGAGCAAGTTACTTAACCCCAATTGCTTAGGGGAGGTCAGGAGCCTCAGAGAGTAAGAGCACTGACTCCAGTGTCGGGATGACATGGGGATCAAATCCGGGCTCAGATACTTAGCACCACACCCAGAAATAACTGGCCATGGAACCTTGAGCAAGTTACTTAACCCTGATTGCTTTAAAAAAAAATACATTCTCTCTCTACCTACCAGGAGATAGCTAGAAGAGTTATGTACCTGTTAACTTTTCAGTTAGAGGAATATTTATTTTTATTTTTTTAATAGAAATCATATGTGAAGGGACATTTCTAACCAAAAAGAAGCTTCGAAATATGGAGAACCACAGGATCATCTCAAGGACTGAAAAAAAAAACCCAGAGCAGTTTAAACTATAATTTGTCTATTATGAAAAATAAATGGGGCTAGTTGCAATATCTTGTATTTACAACAGAACAAAACAAAAAATGGAAAGGTCTGTATAAGAAGAAAGAAGGAAAACCAATATAGTTGGGGGAGGAAGAGGGAAGGAATTTCTCATTGATTCTGAATGGAGGGTTAGACTTTTGCTATGGCATTTTGATAAATGAGAAGAATTAGAAGCTAGCAAGCTACTGCATGTCAAGTAGAAATGTTTATCAGTTATCTTTGGACCATGCATTCCCAGATGAGAAACCTTTCTGAACAATCCATGCCATTGTACAAATCTTCGACTATTATAATAACCTGCTAAATGACCTCTTTGCTCATACTTTTCCCCTTTGGTAATCCATTCTGCATGTAGCAGTCAGAATCATCTTCCTAAACCCAAAGACTTACCACATCTCAAAGTCTTTCAATGACTCCTTATAGCAGGGCAAACTAAGGCCTCAGAGACAAATCCAGTGACAGCCTGGTTTTGTATAGCCCAAGTAAAGAATGTTTTTTACATTTAAAAAGTTATTAGCTTGCAGAGCCATATAAAAACACACTGCCAGATTTGGACCTTAGGACTTAGTTTGCCTAAAACTAAACTAAAGGATAAAATGAAAAATTCTCATCCTGGAGTTCATAATCTAGTTTCAACCTACTTTTCTAGGCTTTTTTCACACTTTTCTCCCTTGTGCACCCTTTCTAGGCTTTTTTCACACTTCTCTCCCTTGTGCACCCTATGTTCCAGCCAAACTGGACCATTGCCTATTCCTGAATCATATTCTGCTCTCTCTTACCTTCATGCATTTCCATAGATTGCTTCTTATTCCCTGGATCACAGTCCCTTTTATCTTCACTTCTTCGAATCCTTCTGCAATTTAGTAGGTGCTTAATAGATGCTTGTTTCCTTCCTTCAAAGGATAGGTCATATGGTATCTCTTCTATGGAGTCTTCCCTACATCCCCAACTTCTCCCACTCCTCTCTTCAAAGTGCCTTTCTTGGGGCTCTTTGGCTTTCACCTTTCCCTCTCCCCTTCATATTTTTTCCTACATCCCTCTCCCTACATATGTAAACACATTATATTGTAAGCTCCTCAAATGCAGGGCTGGTATTGTTTTTCCATCTTTGTATTTTTAGCACCTAGTGGAGACTTGCCTAATAAATATTTATTTAATTTAATAATTTGGATAATTCTGAGATAGATCTAAAATGAGAATATAACGTCTTTTTAAAAAAAAAAAAAAAGCATAGAGGTAGCTAGGTAGCACAGAGAATAGAGTATCAGCCCTGGAGTCAGGAGGACCTGAGTTCAGATTCAGATACTTGACACATACTAGTTGTGTGACCTTGGGCAAGTCACTTAACCCCAATTGCCCTGCCTTCCCCCTTCCAAAAAAAAGAAAGGTATAGACATCTTATAGACAGACACTAGTGAGCATAGACATATATAATCAATAAAAAGCCATCATACTTATTTCCTCCCAAATTGTCACATCCTTCATGATAGAGATATCCTGATAAACTAAATGAAATTAATTTTCCTTTTTAGTGACTTTGTGGCAGGCACAATCTCTCTGGGTCCCAGTTTCCTCACATGTAAATAGAATAAGTGACCTTTTAAAGTCACTTTCACCTCTAAAATTCTAACCTTTTTCTTCGCTCTAATTACTATTCATGCCTACCTATTTCAAGTGTTCCTGCTGTATATTTTTATAACTTTTTTCCCTGAACTTAGATTTTAGCTGGGTAAACTGATCAATCAATAAACATTTATTAAATACCTATTATGTTCCAGGGACTGTCCTAAGCATTGGGGAAACAAAAAGAGGGAAAAGAAAATCCCTGCCCTTAAGGAACTTACAATCTAATGGAAGAGAAAATGTGCAAACAAGTATATAACAAATCAAACTGGATACAGAATAAATAGGAAATATTTAGAAGGGAGAAGACACTATCTTTGAGAGGTTGGGGAAGGCTTTCCATAGAAGGTGAGATTTGAGTTGAGAATTAAAAGAAACCAATGACAGTTACATAGTACAGTGTGAATGGAGTGCCAGGCCTGGAGTCAGAAGACTCATCTTCTTGAGTCCAAATTTGGCTTCAGACATTTACTAGCTACGTGACCCTGGACAAGTTACTTACCCCCATTTGCCTTACTCCCTCAACTGTAAAATGAGTTGTAGAAGGAAATGGCAAAGCATTCCAGTATCTTTGCCAAGAAAACCCCAAATGGTTTTGTTGGACATGATTGAAATACAGAACAACAAAAGAAAGCCAGGAAGATCAGTAGTCAAGAGTGGAGGAGGGGGCAGGCTAGGTTGTACAGTGAATAGAGCACCAGACCTGGAGTCAGGAGGACCTGAGTTCAAATCCAACTTCAGACACTTGACACATTTACTAGCTGTGTGACCATGGGCAAGTCACTTAACCCCAATTGCCCTCTAAAAAGCAAAAAAAAAAAAGAGTGGAAGAGGGAGAACATTCTAGGCATGGTGAATTGGAGATAATGCCTGGAGCCAAGAGATGGAGTGACTTGTTTGTGGAACAGTCAAGGAGTCCAGTCTCACTGGATCAGAGAGGACATGTTGAGGAATAAGGTGTAAGACTAGAAAGTAGGAGGGGGCTGGGTTATGGAGGGCTTTGAATGACAAAATGGAGAATTTTTTATTTGCTCCTGAAGGCAATGGGAAACTACTGGAGTTTATTGAGTAAGGGGTTGACATGATCAAATATATGGATTTTTATTTTTGCCTATTTTGGAACTTCCCCCATAGTACAGATCGACATCTTTTCTTTAACTTATACTATGACTTAGTGTATGACTCTGTGCTTGGTGGCATTGAGAGGTTTAGTGACTTGATCTTGGTCACACCAGTATGTTTCGAAGATAAGTCATGAGCAAAGGCCTTTCTGATTCCACCACTATAGACTATAGCATATTGTTTTCATATAATTCCATTTTAAAATAAGGTCTGAGAGTCCTAAATTCTAGCTTGGTGGTAATCAGTGAGACAAACTTATTTATCTTTTTCACTCTCTGCACTTCAGATCAGCTATTTGGGTGGGAGTGGGAGAAAGGCAGTTTAAAGAGGACAAAAAATGATGAGAATCGTATGTGGGCACTTCAAAGGATAAAAATCTCATCCACTTGAATCTGGTAGTAGCTCATACAGAGGTGACAAAGCTGAAGGAATTGACTTGCTCTCACCTATTAAACACATAGCCTCTGAAACTAGCATCCTTGAGGCTACAGGGTTTGGACAAGTACCTGCTTACACCAGCTGGGGCTCAGGTAGCCTTTAGTTTGGATGGTTGTTAGAACCTGTATCAACAGGTGAAGTTAATGATTGGTAACTTTCAGAAGGACTTACCCTTGAGGGCTATTCACCTTGAAAAACACTCTTACCAAATTGTACTTTCACATATGCTTTGGAAACGTATGCAGCTCTACAAGGTCTTAAGCTATCTTACCCACAAACTACAAGGCTTTACACACTTAGGACACTATTTTGATTAAAATGGCAGTGTGGTGCAGTGGAAAGAACTAATAATAGGAGGAAGGAAACCTGGACCCTAGTACTGGCTCCACCAATGTATGCCCTTTGGCAAATAAATCAGTGATCTCTGCTGACTTTCTCAGTTTTCTTGGTCTGGAAAATTGTTTCACCTTGTCCTTTTGCGGGTCCTGTCACTCCAGAATTTGTTTTGTTGCATTATTTATAGTTGTTTAGAGGAGAATTTGGGATCCCTCAGATGAATTCCTGCCTTTTCTTCACCATCTTGGTTCTGTCTCCCTGAATTTTTAAAGGTAAACATACATTTCTTAATTTTGAAGTGAAAACAGCTCTTTGGGACTAATAGTGTGCTGATGGTGGCTTTTTTAATATGCTGAGTTCACATGTGTGTGCCTGAGGGCTAAGCATAGTAAGCAACCCCTGGATAAGAAGGTGTTTCTTCACATTGCCATTCACATATCCAAGAGTGAAAGAAACAGAGCTGTAGAGAGCTCCCTAGTCAATAAATGAACAGCAAAAGTAATAAAGCTAACTGATAAAAGATTTGCAACGAACTTTCCCTCTATTAATTTGGCAGCCCTGTAGAAGATGGCTAGGAGAGAATATATGTCTATGTGTGTATGTCTATGTGTTTATATAAGATCACATACTTGTTCTGATTAAGAACAAGCATCATACAGAGACCAAATCTCCAATATTTTGTGGTTTGAGGTCACAGACTGAAATCTTTTAATGTTCACCACATATCATTAGTTCTATGACTTACCTTGACCCTGTCAACACAAGGAAATGCTAGACTACAGACATAACAGTAAGAATTCCACATACCACAGAGCTTCCCTCCACACAAGAGATTGCCTGGTGCAGTAGAATTTTGGATATGGGTTCAAATCTCCATTCTTCTACTTAATCTGGGTAATGCTGGATCAATCATTTAGCCTCTTTAAATTTAAGTTCCCTTGCCTATAAAATAAAGGAGTTGGCTAGATGACCTCTAAGGACACTTCCAGCTCTAAGTTACGGTCCTATGATCCTATAAGATCACATCAAAAAGTACCCCACAAGTTGGTGAAGACCAAGAAATGGGAAGACATCCCATTATTTTCTCTTCCCCTAAATGGATTTAAGATTGGAACTCTCTTGGGACTTGAAAGGTACACAAGTGATAAATATAAAACATTTTGCATGGAGGCGGAGGGGACTTTTTTTCAAAAAAGAAAGTGATTTCTTTGTATTTACATAATAACTCACAAAGTTGAACACACCTGGGAAATCCTTCAAAATAAGGAATTTGAAATATTTACTGAGTTCATGTAGCATATAAACAGATGAGAGAAATTAGAAGTCATTTATTTAAAACAAAGAAAAAAACTCCACCTCCCGCCCATGAAAAAGAAAACATTGCAGTTTTCATTCTGCTTTGTTAAATACCACTTTAACTTGTCTGGGTTTCATTCCTAT
The DNA here is from genome assembly GCF_028583685.1 of Petaurus breviceps papuanus. Lineage (NCBI taxonomy): Eukaryota > Metazoa > Chordata > Mammalia > Diprotodontia > Petauridae > Petaurus > Petaurus breviceps. The sequence goes on from NW_027187302.1 coordinate 6,157,653, forward strand.
TTCTTTCCTATTCCCTGTCTACTTCATTTCTTGGAAGTAAATAACTATTGATTGATACCCTATAGCTCAGGTAGCAAAATGGTGTACTTTAGCACTTTACTGCATTAAAAGAGAGAGTGAGAAAGATAGATTTAAAGTTTTTTTACCTTTTATTTTAGTAGTAATCATACCTTTTATTTTAGAAATCGTATTTCTGAAAATTAGGTAATTTTGATTCTCAAGTAGTTTTCCATTCAATTTTCATGCAACAGTGAGCACCAAATGGAGATGGAAAGGACTACTATACTATACATGCACAAAACTTAGCTTTTATTAGTGGTTTTAGAGGGTAATAGAAAATGCGTTCAATAGAGAATATTATTTAGAAAGGACATAAGTATGGAAAATTAGGTGATCTGAGTAGAAGTTTTCATTGACTTGCCTACTGCTGAGTCTAGTTGCTTTACTCTGATGATTTCTCACTATTCAAGGTCAAGAACTCTTTGGTCCTACTGAGACAATGACTGGTTTTTGTACTTCTAACACCTCTACAATGTAAAGGGACTCAAAAACTGCTATGAGACCTCAAGGAAAAACAATCAACTTCCTTGAAGTATGCCAGATTTTCACATCTCAGGAACTTCCATAAACCATTTTTTTTTAAAGTAACTTACTTCTATGTGGGGCAATTCACAGGGAGACTTTGAGGTTTTCTAGATCCCTATTTTCCCATACTCAAAGATAGCTAACTCTTGTGTTAGATACTTTTGCATAACAAAAAGGTCCTAGGGACCATTTTAGGCATTTCTCCTATCTCTAGCTTGTTGCTCCCATCCAAATGATTCACTATTTGAAAAAGCCTAGTGTGTTATAAGTAACTGTCCTTACACGTATGCAATTCACAAAATTCAAAGAATACAATAATTTCATTATAGGTCAAAGACAGCAGATCAGGCTCACAATAGAATTTGTGGGAAATAATGATGCTCACCTATGATCGATCATCCCCCAGTGACTTACAGGGTGCCAATCATGTTATATCAGGTACTGTGTAAGGATTTGTAGTAGCTGTTATCTTTAATACGACTTCTCAGCACACATCCCCTATTAAGGCACTTTACAAACTCAGCAGATGGTAGCTATGGTCACTCTTAATTTGTGTTCCTCTTCATAATTCCTCTGACTAATCTACACAGGAAATTTCTTTTCTCTACCTCTAGTACTCTTTAGCTTCCAGCCCCTGGAGCAATGGTCTCCATTGTTGCCTACTCTCTCATGTCTTGTACAACAATGTTCTGCCTGTAGTTCTTTAGTAGATAGCATCTGTTTGGGCTTCTTCTCACTGTCTCCATTGTGACTCCTTTAGGTGCCATAATAGACTAGCTCTTCAAGAGAAGCCTACCTTCAGAAACTTGTCCCATAGCTAATGGAGGTAGGGATTGGGCCAATACTTAAGAACTCCCTTCAAATGGTCAGAGACACTTGGTATCCCTGAATTAAACAGACCCAAGCAAGGGACCCTGTTTTATATCATTCCTTTGCACTGTAGCTCTTTCTGACCTCTGGCCTCATAGGAGCTTGCCTAATAATCAGGATTACAGCTTCTTTTTCTTGTTCCAAGTGGATCTCTTCCCAATATTAGTTTGGAACAGAATGATAGAGTTCCAATGTCCTTTCTTTACCCACCATGTATACCTTTGACTCAGATCTACCCTTCTTACTAGTCTAGAGGATCAGCACACATAGCTCCCTGTCCAGTTTTCCACCCACTTCCAAAATTCCATCAGCCCCAAGCTTTGCTTGAGAACCAACTGGGTGAGATTTTTCAAATTACCTGGAGCTGTTTCCTAGGACACCAAGAATAGGGCATTGGGAGGTGGGGGTGGGAGGAGGAGATCTAACCATTTTCAGCATTGCCATGAGCCAGAAGAGAAGAATTTATAGTCCCTGATACACTAGTTATCTGCCATACTGCTTTTCTTCCATAAATTTAGTGCCTATTCTTGTCCCTTTTAAATTTCATATTATTTCTTTTTCCATAAATATTTGAACTTCAAACCCTTTTTCCAAAGTACATTAGATATTTCCTTACACAATGTAATATATCTATGAACTTAATATGCATGTTATGTATTCCATCTTACAAACCAGTGATAAAAAAAAAATTCTATGATACAAATCAAGACTGGCAACCTATGATATGTAAGACATCAAGATAAGTCTGAGTAACCTTCATACTGTTGGCCCAATTAACAGCACAAAAAGTCCTAGAGAAAAGGCCATTTTATCACTGATAAAATAGGTTGGTCATATTAATAGCAAATAATGAATTTCATTCATCATTAGGAAGAATATCCTTTTATTTCTCTTTTTTACTTCCTTTCTCACCCTCCCTTCATAGTTTAGTTGTCTGATAAACTTGGAGAAGAAATGGTGCCAAATTTGTGCTCTCAACCTTCCAAGCCTCAAGACCAGCATAAAGACAGGTTACTAGGGCATTCTAAAGAGGGATAAGAACCACAGTGGACAGCAGCCACTGTGGGAATTCTTGTGAGTCCCAAGTGGAATGTAAAGCCTCTTGAGAATGAAGTCAGTTTTCATTTGACTCAGTTTGCAAGTGCCTAGCACAGTGACTTATACATACAAGGTACTTAAAAAATGCTCATTGGATAAGATTGTAATAGGAAGGATTGGGCTACACTTCATCAAGGGGTATCTCTGTGTGGTTTAAAGCGTCTAAATACATGCCAGGCACTGAAAAACTCAGCAAGGAAAAGAAAATATAAAGATGATATTAATTAGCCAGGGGCGGCCAGGTAGCACAGCGAGTAAGAAGGCTCCAGTGTCGGGATGACCTGGAGATCAATTCCAGGCTCAGACACTTAGCACCCACCCAGAAACACCTGGCCGTGTAACCTTGAGCAAGTTACTTAACCCCGATTGCTTCAAAAAAAAAATGATATTAGTTGAGTATCTGTATTTTAATTTTATTTGAAGCTTCTTAAATATTAAAAACATATTCACTTTATATAAAGCAATAATTTAATTAACAAATACCTAACATTTACATAATACTTTAAGACTTACAAAGTGTCTTAAAAATATTACCACATTTTAAACTCAGAACAACCTTGGAAAAAGGTGTTATTATTACTATACCCACTTTCCAGATTAAGAAAATGAAGCTGAGGGGCAGCTAGGAGGCTCAGTGAGTAGAGAACTGCCCTGGAGTCAGGAGGACCTGAGTTCAAATCTGTCCTCAGACACTCGACACACTGTGTGACCTTGGGCAAATCACTTAACCCCAATTGCCTTGCCTAACCTTCCCCTCTCCAAAAAAAAAAAAGTGAGGCTGAGAGATGTCAAATGACTTAGTGTTATCCTGCTAGTAGGTTTCTGAGACAAGATTTCCCCCTCACTTAATAGTATTTTATTTTTTCCAATTACACGTAAAGATAGTTTTCAACATTCACTTTTGTAAGATTTTGTTTAAATTTTTTTTCTCTTTCTCTCCTTCCCCCCTCCCCAAGTTGACAAGTAATCTAATATAGGCTATACTTGTACAATCGTATTAAACATGTTTCCACAGTAGTCATGTTGTGAAAGAAGAATCATAACAAAATGAAAATAAGACAAGAAAGAAAAAAAAGAGAGAAAATAGTATTATTTGATCTGCATTTAGACTCCATAGCTCTTTCTCTGGATGTGGATAGCATTTTCCACCTTGAGTCTTTTGGAATTGTCTTAGATCATTGTATTGCTGAGAAGGAAGAGCTATGCTGAGATAAGATTTGAACTCATGTCTTCCTGACTCCAAGTTCAGCACTGTCACCCCTCATGCTACCTAGCTGCTAGTCCTATTTTTCCCCTTGCCCAAAGACCAATATAGTCTGTAAAGGCAGAACTCATGGTAACCATAGGGGAAGGGTCAGTGGGGATAAACTCCTGTTGCCTTTCCTTCCTGCCTTCCCCCTTCTTTGCCCACCACACTGGCACGACCTTTCTCACCCAAGTGCTCAGTTTCTCCACTGATTCCCAGCCCCATCCAGCTTCTCTTGGTTGAAATCAATCTATCAGTCAGTCAACAAGCATTTATTAAGCATCTTCTGGGGATGTAATGGAAAACATAAAATAGTTCTCTGCCTTCAAGAGGTTTACATTCTATAGAGAGGTGGGGCATGAAACATATACAAAAACAAAAGTAAAAAACAAATGAGAAGTGTGTACAAAACAATTGCAAGGTAATTTAGGGTAGAAGGCACTTAGTAACTGGGAAATCAGGAAAGACTTTCAACAGCAGATGGCATTTGATCTGAGTTTTTAAGGAAGCTCTTAGAATTGAGTCTTAATTGAGAAAGAAGTGAATTCTAGGCTTGGGGTACAGTCTGTGCAAAGTCATGGAGACAGGGAATGACAGAGAGAAATAGTAGCTCCTGTGATAAAGAGCCCAGGATGGACTAAGTGGGGGTTTTCATCTGAAATGTAAATGAATGATACGTCAATTCTTTTTGTGTATAGCTAGAGATTCCAAACTGGCTTTGGAAAAAAAAAAGTGTAGGGGAGCAGCTGGGAAGCTATCTTCTATTTCCCAGTGATCTAGAGAAGAATACTGCATAGAAACAATTGAAGGTAGCAATGGAAAGGGAATAAAGGTGGCCAATCTCTAGGGCCTAAGAAAGAAAAGAGAAGGAGAGACCATCAAGCCTTGGTTGGAAGCCAAAAACCAAAGGAAAATTCACTGGTCCTGTTGATTTTTGGTTTGGTTCAGTTTCTCAGTTTATAGAAGAAAATAATTCAATAATTTTTTTAAATGCAAAGATGAAAACTAAGTGAAGACAGATACAAGTAGAACAGTTTTTGTTACTACTCTATTAAATTTAATACATATCTAAGAGAAAATCAATTGCTTAGAAACCAACTACCATCTTGGGCACACACACACACACACACATACACATACATCAGTGAAAATGGCTGCTGGACCCAAGAAGCTAAGGTATTGTACCCTTTTCCTCTCCACTGAGGGACCCCTTTCACTAGACTCATGCATGTGCTAAGACAAGATTTAGTCTTGGGGAAACTGGTCATCAATATGGAGTTGTCATTCAGTTATAGAATGTGATCAGGGCTTCTTTTCCCACTCCTCCAAACAAATATTGCTTAGCAGTAGGAGGCACAAGGACTGAGAACACAGATTGATCCTTCACTCTCAAAACCAGTAGGATTATTGAACCCTATAGACTTAGCTCACACCGACATTTGAACTCATCCATGGATTTCAATTCACAAACTCTCAACATGCTGCTACACATGCCAAACCCACTGTCATTAGTAACACTGTTTTCTCTCCTTCTCACTAAAATTATCGTTCTCTCAAAGTACTCCATCAGAACTGCAGTTTCTCAATTTCTCACTTCTGTACACTGACTTTGTACACTAGGACTCCACAAGAAATCCAACACACCTCCTGTGAAAACACACAAGTAGAGTATACATGCCATGTGGACAGCACAGTGCAAAAGTCAGATATATTTGGAATCAACAGACCCAGGTTTGAAATCTGGTCCTACTTCTTACTATCTGTGAGATAATAGACAAGTCACTTAACTTCTTTGGGACTCAGGTGCCTCACTGACAAAGTGAGGGAGTTGGCGTAGATGAAGTCGGAAGTCTCTCTAGCTGTAACTCTATGATCTTATGATTCTGATGCATCTTAATATTCCCAGGGTCATAATGGGTAGCTACAAACAACTACCTTTTCTCAAGGCCTGGAACACACAGCTATTTTCCCTTTGTCAGAATTCTCATTTATCAATCATCATATTAACATAATGGAAAGATAAATGAGTGGTAGAAGGAAAAGATTATGAAACTTAAGGATAGGAAAATTAGAGCACAGAGACTGATCTGCCCAGTCATAGCCAACGTAATTTTTATTGGTTTCCCCCCAACTTTTTTTGGCTTGAGTTAAATTCAATAATTCTTATGTATATTCTTATTAACTATAAAAAGCTTTCTTACCAACTTCACTGACAATTTTATAAATTTTCAATGGGGAATGGAATATGGATTATTTTAATATTATAGTAAAAAACATTTTTCCTCATTTCAATGACCTATTTTTACTTCTCTCATATTGTTGGGCTCCTTGTTCCTCTATGAGACACTAAGTAAAATTAATTTTCTTATAGGTTTATATATCTAAAGCTAAAAGGGACCTCAGAGGCCATCTAGTCCCACCTCTTCATTTTAAAGATGAAGAAAATGAGGCCCAAGGATGTTAAGTGACTTTCCATCAAGCATATGACTTGGACACAAGCCCTGTGACTGCACAGCAGGTTTTCTTTCCATTGTACCCCACTTACTCCCTCTTGTTCCACCAGGTAGTTTCTACCTCAGTCGGCATGTAACTCTGCCATCCAGCCACAAGGTGAGACCAAGCAACATAATCACATGGAATTCTGTACTTTATTCAGTCATAGTGGTGGCAGAACCACTTTTTCCTGCTATGGGAATAGAGGAGAGGGACCAATACTCAACAAAGCACCCTACATGTGATAGATAGATGATACATGTATTTTTCACAGAATTATAGAGTTCAAAATACACCACACAGAGAACGCCCTCCACAATATGGCCAACAAGTATATTGGGCAAATCAAGCCCATACTTAAAGACCTCAAGTAAGGGGGAACCTACTGCATCTGTAGACAGGTCACTCCACTTAGGGATTATTCTTCATGTTAGAAAGTTTGTCCATCATATCTAAAACTGACTGTTTTAACTTTTATTCGTTGCCCCTCCTTCTTCTTCTTTTTTTTTTTGCTTTTTGGAGGTAAAAGGTATGTAAGGCATAGCAGTCAAGAAAACTGATGCAAACCTAGATTATATATAATTTTTTGCTTTTTGGAAGGGAGAAGGTAGGGCAATTGGGGTTAAGTAACTTGCCCAAGGTCACACGGCTAGGTTTTGTGTTAAGTGTCTGAGGCTGGATTGGAACTCAGGTCCTCCTGACTCCAGGGCCGGTGCTCTATTCACTGAGCCACCTAGCCACCCCCATTGTCCCTACTTCTGTCTTCTGGGATCAAGCAGGAGCACTGTAATCTTTTTGTTCCTCAAGACAACCCTTTGTGATCTTATACAACAAAAACTCTGGAGTCACTATCCCAATCTCCCACTCCCATTGGTAGGTTAGGTCCCCAGAGTAAGTAGCAGCTGCTACTTCTTTATTCACTGTTCTAGTGGGGGAGGGTGGAATTATCTTCTCAAAACCCTACTGGTGTGTTTCTGTCCAGGATTATCCACTAATACCAATTAATTACTCAGACTTAAGTAGCTTCCAGAACTAAGCCTTTCTTAATATAATCTAGGTTTCACTTAACACAAAATAAACTAGCTGTGTGACCTTGGGCAAGTCACTTAACCCCAATTGCCCTACCTTCTCCCCTCCAAAAAGCAAAAGATTATATATAATCTAGGTTTGCATCAGTTTTCTTGACTGCTATGTCTTATATACCTTTTACCAATGCTGAGCTGTTCTTTTCTTTTTTTCACTGTCAGAGGACTCAGTCTATTAAAACCTCTACATCTTTTTTTGCAGACTAAGAGCTGTCTATTCCTTCCCACCCACCCCCCCTATCTTGTACTTTTATTTTATTTTATTTTAGTTTGCTTTTTGGAGGGCAGTTGGGGTTAAGTAACTTGCCCAAGGTCACATGGCTAGTTTTTTTGTGTTAAGTGTCTGGGGCCAGATCCGAACTCAGATTCTCCTGACTCCAAGGCCGGCACTCTACTCACTGCGCCACCTAGCTACACCTATCTTGTACTTTTAAAAATGATTTTTTAACCCACTGTAATTTTAAACTTTACCTCATTTGATGTGACCCAATGTTCCACCTTAGCAAGATATTTTTGACCCCTCACTTCATCATTTAATGTGTTCATTTATTCCTTCAGCTTTTTGCTATCTGCAAATTTGATAAGCATATCATCTATGTTTTTATCTAAGACCCTGACAAATATGTTAAGCAGCACAGAACCAAGTCAAGATCCCTGCAACATATAACTGGAGATCTTCTAATCTGACACCACACTATTAATTTATTCCCAGCCATTGAACTAGTTCTGAATCCACCAGATTGTACCAAATCTATCTCACTGATGATTAATGGTGGTGGTGGTAGCGGTGATGGCGATGATGATGATGATGGAGATGGCGATGATAATGATGGTGATGGTGATGGTGAATAGTTCTTTTTTGTTTCCCCATAATTTGAAATGTAGTTTGAAATCTGGTACCTTCTGTCATATGTCTCAAAAGAAGTTTTATAGCATCCAGAGTGAGTTGGCACTCTAGTTGGAAACAAATGTTCCAAGTACTTGACAGTATTTCTGCACATTATTGAGAGATAGGAAAACTGCTGCTTTGCTTGACATTCAGGTGTTGTATCTAAGTATAAAACCTAAGCACACAGGTGGGTACACAAAGAAACAGTACAGCAAATGTCAAAATTCATTTCTTATTCTCACCCAGATATTACATTTTGTCAAAAACTGTAATCCCAAACCTCTTTGGGATAAAGTTATGTTTTCTCTCCAGCCTAAATCCATAAAAGGTGAAAATTTAATGTTCAAGTTCCTATTCTTTTCAATTTTCCCCATTGTGTCTCACTGTTATAGAAGAGTCACATCTAGTTTATATTATCACAGCATTTTCAGCCAGAGGTATTAGAGACAAAACCCATTTTGAATAGAAGACTTGGAATTCTTTGATATAGTGGTTGGAGATAAGATTATTTTTACTGAACCATAGTTTTTTGCTTAAAAGCAGACAGAGGGGAATGGAAGATGTTCTAGAATGGGCTTTGAAAAGGCAGTAAATGAATCTTGTTTACCATTACTTGGTGTGGGGTTGATCTTATAAAAGGCAAACACTGTTGTGAGAGAAATCACTCTGGGCCCAACATACAGGGGGGATAGATGGCAGATAGCATCAACCTAAAAACAGAATAAATACACACAAACAAGAATATGTCTAAGATGCTAAGCACTACTTCCAAAGCAAGTAACCAAAATAATGCCAAACAATTATTTCACTGTGTCATGCCTTCCATCTTCACAGCACTTTATTTTTTAAATAGCTAATTCATCAGGAAAGACAGTCTGTTTTTCTTCTCCTGTGACTACCAGGGACAAGGTCCTCTCATTATGTTTTACTTTAGTTATGTGTTGTGAGGCAGAACCTATTGGAAAACAGTTATTATTTGCCTCATGAGTTCATAGATTTAGAGCAGAAGGGACCCAGAGCCCATCTAGTCAATGTTCCTCATCCTAGAGATCAGGAAACCAAGGGCTAGGTAGATTGAATGATTTGCCCAAGGTCCTACAGGTAGTAGTATCAGGACTGGGATTTGAACACAGTCTGGGAGTTGAACAGAATACAGCATTGTTTCTATGGCACCATACTGCTTCATTACTAATGAGATGAATAAAAAACCTATGCAAGAAAGTTTCTGGGTAATTAATAATCAATTTATTAGTTAGGGTAGCAAATAATCAATAAATTGATGGACAGTGGTTTCTCTAGGTAACCAAAGTCAAAACCACAGAGATCCCTGAATGCTTAAGTACCTTTGGAAAAGTAGGTACCCCTGAAAGGTGAAAATCAACCCTCAGAAGGGGGCCTAGCCAGTCCAGATCTCAAACTGTATTATAAAGCAGTCATCAAAACTACTTGGTCCTGGCTAACAAATAGAGTGGTGGATCAGTAGAATATGTTAAGTACACAAGAAACAGTAGTCAATAACTATAGCAATGTACTCTTTGATAAACCCAAAGACTCCAGCTCCTGGGATAAAAACTCTTTTGAAAAAAAAACTTTTGAAAAAACTAGAAAATAATATAACAGAAACTAGGCATAGACCAACATCTTACACCATATGCCAAAATAAGGTCAAAATGGTTACTTGATTTAGACATAGAGGGTGAAGCAAATTAGGAGAGCAAGGAATAGTTTACATGCCAAATCTATGGAAAACAGAAGAATTTATAACTAAACAAGAGATAGAGAACATTATGAAATGCAAAGTGAATAATATTTATTACATTAAATTAAAAAGGGGGGTTGCACAAACAAAACCAATGCAGTCAAGATTAGAAGGGAAGCAGAAAGCTGGAAAAACAACTTTTACAAAAAGTGTTTCTGATAAAGGTCTCATTTCTAAAATATATAGAGAACGGAGTCAAATTTATAAGAATATGAGTCATTCCCCAATTCATATATGGTCAAAGGTTATGAACAGGCAGTTTTTAGAGGAAGAAATGAAAGCTATTTATAGACATATGAAAAAATGCTCTAAATCGCTATTGATTAGAGAAATGCAAACTAAAACAATGCTGAGGCACCACATCATACCTATTAGATTGGTTAATATAAAAAAAAGGAAAATAATAAATGTTGGAGAAGATGTGGGAAAATCAGAACAATAATGCATTGTTGGTGAAGTTGTGAACTAGTCCAACTATTCTGGAGAGCAATTTGGAATTATATCCAAAGGCAACTGAGGAATGGCTGAACAAGTTGTTGTATATGAATGTAATTTGCTGTTCTGTAGGAAATGAGGAGGAGGCAGATTTCAGAAAAGCCTAGAAAGATTTACATGACCTTATGCTGAATGAAATGAGCAGAACAAGAAGAACATTGTACACAATAACAACAACATTATATGATGACAAACTTTGATGGACTTAAATCTCCTCAGCAATCCAATGATCAAGACAATTCCAAAAGACTCATGATGGAAAATGCTATCCACATCCAGAGAAAGAACTATGGAGTTCGGAATGCAGATCAAAGAGTACTATTTTCTCTCTCTCTTTTTTCTTTCTCATGGTTTTTCCCTTTTGTTCTGATTTTTCTTTCACAGCATAACTAATGTGGAAATATGTTTAATATGATTGTACATGTACAGCCTATATCAGATTGCATGCTGTCTTGGGAAGGGTGGGGAGGGGGGGAATTTCAGACTTAAAATCTTATAAAAGTGAATATTGAAAACTAAAAAGAAAGAAAAAAGAAAATCAACCCTGATTATGGACAATTAATGAGAGGGTGGAAACATTAATGAGGAGATGGTGTATGTATATATATATATATATATATCACATATATGTGTACATCAAATATCCAATATATCAAATATGCAAGTCTTCAGTTCCTCTTGTTGAGAATATGATTTGATCATGAGACTCAGCTTCTTCCAGCAATCTGGACAAAGGAATCAAACTCTACCCACAATACTCCAGTTGCTTTTCTCTTTCATAAGCTATGTTACCCTAGACCACAATGGGGTGCTGCAAGGGCATGGACTTACTTCCTAAGGGCACGAATTCATCTAGATTAGATTCCATTTGTAAAATTTTCTAGTTGGATGGAGTTCCACCCAAGATCACAGAACTTGTACCCAGAGGATTTGGGCAATTTCACCTATCAGCAATGTCCCTTGGAGACTGACTGAATGACCTACAAGGGCTGGTCCCTGAATGAGGAAATAGAAAGGAAAAACTTCAATTCTAATTTAATATTTGGCCGTTAATATAACAGGAAAATGATCACATCTCTCACTAACATACATACATACATATATATATATATATATATATTACATGGAGGGTAAAGATGGAAAGAGAGATCTGAGAGGGAGGATGTGGAGAAAAGAAAGGGGAGAAGGATAGAAGTATAGACTTTTGCCCATCTGCCCTTCTTTTATCCTCCTTATCATGTATGACAATTGGTCTCTCCCTAACAAAAGTCTCCCACAGGACCTCTGTCCATCATGTGTTACTTTTTCTAAAGGTTTTGCTCTCAGTTCTCTTTCTTGGCATCTCCTCTCTTCATCCTACAACATTCTGACTATTCCTATTAAATGTTATACAGACACATGGGTCCACCTTTAACAAGACAGGTCCCAAATAGGTTTCTCCTTGTCAAATAGGTCCTAAATTGGCCCAGCCTTCCTACAGTGCCTTTTTTCCCCATGAGTGCCTCTATGAGTTTGGAAACAGCCATAAGTGGAGGCAGGGCTCAGGTTCTGCCAATATACAGGAGCAGCACAATTACTCAGAGAACATGTGTCACTTCACTGCACTGTGTGAATTCCTGATGCTGTTTCATTGTCTCATGTGGCATATTACTGTCCTCAGGGTGGAAAAAGCTAGGAGAATATTAAGCCAAGAATATGAAAGATGGACTTTCACAGAATGCCATGCAATCTGGAAATCATTGTGCAATATTGATTTCTTAGATGACGGCTGAGACCCACTAATCATGTGAGTAAAAAAGACATATTACACATTATGAAAATGTTCACTTATGGATACAGTGCCCCAATACTTTAACTCCAACCTGAATATCAAATGGCCCAGCTTCTAGAGCAAACATGTTTGAATAGATGTACTTTATCACAAAGAGCCTAATCCATTCAGAGAGTAGCACATTGAGTCCCCCAATCAGAAGTGTACTCTCCTTGGAACACTAAACGTCCATGTGGGAACAAGTGGGCGTGGGGTGGGGTTGAGGCCACTGGTACTGGTAAAGAGTCTTTTATTACCACCTGGGAAGCTATAAATTGCTCATGATTTATCCTTTGTTTTTAGCCAGTACCATAAACTAGCAATTTGGAGGCAGTATAAGATGGTGTAGGGAAGAGTGATAAATAGACCTTACATTCTTCTCAGTGATTTAGGGGGTCAATTGCTTTCTTACCATGTATGCCACAAGTAGGTTTACTTTCAGGGAGTTTGTGGATGAATTTGCTTGCTTCTCAACCTTTGACAATGTACTTCTTTACTAGACAATGCATCCTTTGGTTTTAAGCCAAAATCTTTTACAGCTCTCATGGCAGCATCCACTCTGAAAAATGCCACACAGAAATCTTTCACCTTAACAATGAACTGAGAATCAAGAGTCTTGAATCTGCCTTCTATATACTCAGTGTGACCTGGATTCAAGTTTTTGAATTCACTTCTTTAGCCTCAGTTTCCTGGTCTATCAAACTGGTTCCTCTGTGGTCTCTTCCAGTTCTTGTATTTTGTGGCATTCTATTTTTGTGAATTTTGCAGGTGGCTATAGGAAGTACGTTTCTGGAATATAAATACTGCTTGTAATACACAAAGCACTAAGCATCCTTTTAACTCCCTATTCACAATGCTCATCTTTTTCTGATGTCAGAAGTATACCACGTTTTCTGTGCAGTCTCAAAGCTTATGTTGAAAAACTAGGAAGTTTGACCATTTTCATCATCCCATATGCTTAGAATTATTTCACTACAAAATCAAGTGAGAGTGATTTTGTCCTTATGACTAGGGCTTCAATGAGGACAGAATGATGTTGGACAGTGCTCCAAGGACCTTTCTTTAGTTAGATCAAGATCTCACTGAAATGGGGCTAGCACTTGGCCAGGTGTCTAGAAGTTTTGTGAGGAAAACTGTGAGTGAATGTTTAAACTTGCCCTGTTCTGTTGTGTTCAGAATATTCTTTAAAGTCTTTAGAAAGGAGAACCAAAATTCCTTCATAGAGAAGGCCATAGATAAACAAGAAAGGCTTCTTCTTTGTTAAATCAAATGTCTATTATCTAAAACCAAGAGATAATATTATCAGCAAGAAAAAAACTGGAAACTTTCCCATTAAGTGCAGCTATAAAGCATATGTTCTATCATATCTCTCTCCACTACTCTTTAAAAAAATCCTTACCCTATGATTTCATCAATAATAGTGATAACTAACATTTAAATGGCACTTACAATGTACCAAACACTATGCTAAGCATTTTACAATTGTAATCTCATTTGATCTTCATAACAACCCCAGGAAGGAGGTATTATCATTATCCCTGTTTACAAATGAGGAAATGGAGTCAAGCAGAGGTTAAATGACTTGCTCAGGGTCACCTGTAAGTGACAGAGATTTGAAGATTTGAAGTCAGGTCTTCCTGAGCAAGTGAGCACCTTCTCTGCAATTTATATTTGTAGGCATGTTCCTGGAGTACTAAGAGATCACATGATTTGGCAAGAAAAAGAGTTAAAATATATCAGAGTAGGAACTGAAGCCCAAGGTCTTCCTAAGGCCAGCACTCTGTCTACTATCCCCAATAGAAGACCAGAACTCTGATCACTCTCCCCAATACTATTTTCTTTCTTTCCTTTTTCATTTTAATTTGTGAAATAACACAAGTATTGTCATAACTTAGTAGAATTTTTAAAAAGGTGATTGCACACCAGGGGTGGCTAGGTGGCACAGTGAATAGAGCACTGGCCCTAGAGTCAGGAGGACCTGAATTCAAATCTGGCCTCAGACACTTAACACTTACAAGCCATGTGACCTTGGGCAATCACTTAACCCTGATTGCCCTGCCTTCCCCCCTCCAAAAAGCAAAAAATCAAAAAAAAAAAAGATGATTGCACATGAAATTGCAAATCTGTTATATAAAACTTACTATTCCTTTTAAATATATAATAAAGTTATCATGTAACTTTCTCTTTTTTCCATTTTTTCTTCCCTCCCCTCCCCACCCTAAAGATGACTACCATTACAGACAAACATCTATGCATCTATATCTAATCTCTATCTATCTATCTATCTATCTATCTATCTATCTATCTATCTATCTATCTATCTATCTAATCTATCTATCTATGTAAAAATATTCTATACATACTTGGTTGTTTCTCTAGATGCAGATAGTGTCTTTCTTCATTAGGTCCTTTGTTCTAAAGATGTCAGTATCATAATAAGGCAAAAAAATTAAAGATATAAACATGAGCAAGGATAAATAAAATTAACTCTATTTGCAGATAGCATGAAGTTTGACTAAGAAAACCCTAGACAATCAGTGAAAAAACAAATTGAGATGATCACTAGTGCCCTAAATTAAAATAAATTCATAGAAATAACTAGCATTTTTATGCATTGCTATCAGAAGTCAGAAGGAAGTAATAGAAAAAGAAATCTTATTCAAAAAGAACTTTAAAATGTACAAATAACGGGTTAATTTTCTAAGATAGTCTTGGAACTTGAAGAAATGCAACTACAAAACACTATTTAGATAAAGGAAGATTAAATTCTAAAATAGCTTTTACTTTCTGAAATACTATGGCCTTTAGAATTAGAGAAAAACTTCTTTATTTGGCAGATTTTAAAACACACAAACACATATGTACATGTATATATGTGTGTGTATGTACACACACATGCAATGACTGTTTAATATCTAGTTTTTATTCTTTTATTTGGGAATATCAAATTTTCTCAACCAAAACCCTAGTTGTCTGACCCTGGACAAGACAACTCAGCCTTCTTGACCTTCTGTTTCCTCATTTGTAAAATGTGGAATTTAGGTTCTTTTTCCTCATTAGTAAAATGAAGGCAGCATTGTGGAGTGATGAGAGATATGAATTTTAAATCAATTCCAGATATGCTAATTACTATTTGTATGTTTTGGGCAAGTAATTCAAATTCTTTTAGCCTTTTTCTTCATTTGTAGAATGAGTGTTATGCAGTTAGACTGGATGATTTTTAAGGTACATTCTAATTCTATATTTAGGAATGCTTATATGACCTTCCTCACAGGGTGGTTGTGAGGCAATCACTAGCCTTGTAGTTCAGAAAGCCTGGCTTTAAATCCTATCTCTTGTGCTTGCTAATATTGTGATCATGGGAAAGTCACTTAGCCCCTCTAAGACTCAGTTTCTTCATTTGTAAAATGGAGATAATATCATAGTACTTGACTCATAAGATTATTGTAAGGCTTAAAGGGGATTATGTATGCCACTGTGCAAATTTTCAAGCACTAATTTAAATGTCACTTTTTATTAATAGTAGTAGTTATTTCAGTATTAATAAACCATATAACACTATGAAAATGCAAGCTGCCATCATTAACATAATTATTAATATGATAATTAATATAATTACCTGGATGGCATCTTAAATTATTATTTCACTATACAGCATCATCCTTGCATTTACTTTCTTTTTTACAGTGCATTAAAACTTTACACAAACTTTTTTTAGAAAAAGGAAAATAGGAAGACAAATAATTAAAAAGAGAATCATTACCCATGGTAAGGCTCTACCAATATAACAAAAATGATACCATCTAAGTTAAATTACAGGTTTAATGCTATACCAATCAAACTGCTGAGGAGTTACTTTATAGAGTTAGAAAAAAATTATAATAAAATTCATTCAGGGGAACAAAATTTGTTCAAGAATCTCAAGGGAAATAATGAAAAACAAATGGGACTGAAGGGGCCTAGCAGTGCAAGATTCCAAAATGTATTATAAATCAGTAATCATAAAAACTTGGCTACTAGTTAAAAATAGAAAATAGATAAGGAAAACAGACTAGATAAGTAAGTTACAGAAATAATCAAAAATAGCAGTCTAGGATTAAAGAAACCAAATCAGAAAAGTTACAAACAGAGCTCACTATTAGACAAGAACTGTTTTGAAAACTAGAAAGCAATTTGGTAGAAACTAGGTTTAGACTTCTAAGTTATACCATATACCACATTAAAATTCAAATGGAAATAAGACCTAAATGTAGAAGGTTACATAACAAAACATAGAGGAGGAAAGAACTGTGGGTAGGAAGAAAATGTTAACCAAGACAGGGTTAAAGGTGATCATAAAAAATAAGTAGATTATGTAGAATTCAAAAGTTTTTGCATCAACAAAATCAATGCAGCTAAGAAGTGAAACTTGAGTAAGAAAAAATAATTTCTGTTTCAAATTCCTATGACAAGACTGAAATTCAAGATTTAAAGAGAATTGTCATATGTAAAACCATGAGCTATTTCTCAATAGATAAAAAGTTTGTATTAATAAAGGATTTAAAAGAAAATTGCAAACTATCAACAAACATATGAAAATGTTTCAAACTGTTAATAAGAAAAATGCTAATCAAAACAACTCTGATGTTTGACCTCACACTCCTTAAAGTGACAAAATAATAAAAATATAGTTAATGTTGAAGGGGTTATAGAAAGACAGTTATATTAATATACTGTTGGCAGAAATGTGAATTCATCCAACTGGAAAATGATATGGAATAATGCAGGAAATATCACCAAATATCACCAAACTGCTGACCCTGAGATCCTACTAGTGGACACATAACACAAGGAAGTAAAAAAAAAAAATCCCAAACCCAGTCCATCCTAAAATATTCATAGTAGTGCTTTCTCCATTAGATTCATAGAGCCTTAGATTTAGAGTTGGAAAGGCCATAAAATATTATCAAGTCCAAATCTCTTACTTCATAGACAAGGAAATCAAAGCTGAGAGAAGTGATATGACTTGGCCAAAGTCACATAAATAATGAATAATAGAGTCAGAGTTTGAACCCAAGTCCTTTGACATAAACTCCGACACTTTTCCACTGAACTATGCCATATGAATTAGACAATGTCTGTAAATACATACAATGTACATTATTTACCTCCCCTACTAGATTAAAAACTCCTTGGGGATAAGAACTGTGTGTCATTCACCTGCTTCTAAAAGAATTTATGACAATGAATTAATATTAGTTACAGATGAAATGTTCATGGACTTTATTGTTCTCAAGTGTTTTACTTACATTAGAGCATCATATCATCACAAATGACCCTATAATGTTACTACTATTATTATCTTCATTTTATGTACAAGGAAACCAAGTTTCAAAGAGGTTAAATGTTTTTCTCATGGTCACATAGCTAGTAAATGTTGAAGACAGTATTCAAAGTAAAATCTCTCCTTGCTCTAAGTTGAATGTTTTCTCACTATAATATGTGCTGTCTTTCTATATATATATGTGTGTGTGTGTGTGTGTGTGTGTGTGTGTGTGTATGTACACATATGTATGTATATTTGTGTATGTTGCTGTTACTCTCATTTTCAGTCATGTTCAACTCATTATGACCCCATTTGAGGTTTTCATTGCAAAGATGTTGGAGTTGGTTTGCCATTTCCTTCTTCTACTCATTTTACAGATGAGGAAACTGAGGCAAACAGTGGTTAAGTGTCTTACCCAGGGTCACACAGCTAGTGAGTGTCTAAAGTCAGTTTTGAACTCAGGTCTTCCTTCACTGAGCCTCCTAGCTGCCTCTTATGTATATATGTACATAAATGTGTATTACTTATGTGTATATATATATACATATATATATATAGACAAAGGGAGAAAGAACATGTACACTATATACCAAACCAATTTAAAAAAACACTCTTTATGGTTGCAAAGAACTGAAAATCAACCAACATTTATTTATTAGCACCTATTATGTGCTGATGACTATTCTTGGTACTAGGGATGAAACATAATAAATGAAATGTGGTAAGTAGTCCATGGCCCACTCTCCCAGAACCAAGTTGCTACATCTCCTCTATCATGGATATCAAGGTGCCTTCAGAGGTTGGCACTGTGTATTCTCTACTACCATTGGCTTGAACCTTCACTGATTTTGTTCTTCCCACTGTTAGCCTCCAACAACTAGTGCTCTAGTACCATTTAAGCATTAAAAT
The DNA here is from genome assembly GCF_028583685.1 of Petaurus breviceps papuanus. NCBI lineage: Eukaryota > Metazoa > Chordata > Mammalia > Diprotodontia > Petauridae > Petaurus > Petaurus breviceps. Next base: position 6,176,197 of record NW_027187302.1, read on the forward strand.
TGATTAGCTTTTACAAAGGGATGTTTACTTCAAAGATACAGTAAGGAAAACAGTACAAATATTTCCCTCAGAATTTCAGGGGTGCTACATATACCACCTTCATCTCTAGGAAGAATGGGTTCATTCTTAGCACATTTTTCTTTTTTTCTTTTTTCATTATTACTTTTTATTTTTTATTGATTCTTATTTTTTAATTAAATTGGTTTGATTATTTACTTTTAGTTTACAACATTCAGTTCCACAGTCCCTTGAGTTTCGAATTTTCTCCCTCTCCATCTCCTCCCCCTCCCATCATGGCGGCATACACTCAAATATAGGATCTACAAATATCTTCATATTAATCATTAGTCAGGTTGTAAAGAAGGATTATAACTGATGGAATGATCGGTGTTAAAGAAGAAGCAAAACAGAACAAGAAAAAAAAACACAGCAAGTAGTTTGTTTCAATCTGCATTCAGACTTCACATCTCTTTCTCTGGATGTGGATATCTTTAGATCATGAGTTTTTTGGAGTTGTCTCATAACCTTACTTTGCTGAGAGGAGCCCAGTCTATCAAAGTTGGTCGTCACACATATGTTGTGTCTGTGATTGTGTACAAATTTCTCCTGGTTCTGCTCTTCTCATTCAGCATCAGTTTATATAAGTCTCTCCAGGTTATTATGAAGTCTGTCTGCTCCTCATTTCTTATAGCACAGTAGTATTCCATTACATTCATATACCACAACTTGCTCAGCCATTCCTCAGTTGCTGGGCATTCCCTTGATTTCCAATTCTTTGCCACCACAAAAAGAGTCGCTATAAATATTTTTGTACATATGGGTCCTCCTCCCACTTCTCTGGTCTCCGGGATATTACCCTAGAAGTGGTATTGCTGGGTCAAAGGGTATGCACTTATTTATAGCCCTTTGGGTGTAGTTCCAGATTGCTCTCCAGAATGGCTGGATCAGTTCACAACTCCACCGACAATGCATTAGTGTTCCAATTTTTCCACATCCTCTTTAGCATTTATCATTTTCCTGTTTTGTCATCTTAGCCAATCTGGCCAGTGAGATGTTGTACCTCAGAGTTGTTTTGATTTGCATTTCTCTAATCACTAGTGATTTAGAACTTTTTTTTATATGCTTTTAGATATCTTTAATTTCATCATCTGAGACCTGCCTTTTCATATACTTTGAGCATTTATCAATTGGGGAGTGTTAACACATTTTTCTACAAAACATTAGTCCTGACAAGTTGACATCAAAACGTGGCATCATTGCTGGCCCAGCTACCAGTGAGCAGGACCCCAAAGGCCACTCCTTACTCTCCAGAACATTGATGCTGAGCTGGCTGCAGACCCTAGCAGGTACTCAGACTCCCAGAATCCTGAAAGCTCAAGGTTAGAACATGAGGATTAATATCCTTTATCTAAAATGGAAGAACAAATGCAAAGGCAAAGAACTGAGGCTTATTTCACAAAGCTACCTGTCAGCATCAGAGAAAAGAATGCCAAGGCCTCTGTGCACAAATCATTTTCTCATACTGGATACCATCAGTAAAAATGTCAGAGACTCACCAAGAGTGAGTAACCTAAAATGATGGGGACATGATTCTGGTCTCCAGTGCCTCTTGAAGGCACCCCTAGTTCTAAATAGGAAAAGGCTTCTCTTAACCATAAGGTGAGTAGACTAGAACCACTTGGAAAACGGCTACATATGCTCCATATTCTCTCAAAAACACTTCACTGGCATCATTTGTTATTATTGTTGTTTATCCTTAATTTTCAAAGAGGATCAATGACATTACAGAGTGATGTCTTGATTTGCACATGAATTGGATTTAAGTGAGGTAGAGCTAAGCAAAGTTATCAGCCTTACTATCTTCCAGAGTCATCAAAGTCTGGTGGCAACACAAAAAATCAAGACACCTGGCATTGGCCCAGGATGCAATGGATGACCTTGGTGTCTTTGATGTCTGACCAACCTCTAAGCACTCCACATTGTCTGCTTTAGCTGCCCTCATGACTGTTCTAACAAATTGTTCTCATCTACCCATTCTGTTGTGGGGAGTGTTTAGGGGGTGGGAGAGTAGAGTCTTTACATGTTTGAAGTAGACATCCCCCTAACTCACTGCTGGGTTTGAGGCCTGTCTTACCTTCAATCTGGTTTAGGCCATCTGCTGAGACAGTTTTACCAGGGTGTGACTCCTACATATGCTACTGCTTCTTGGAACCACAGGTGAGAGTTGGATAAAAGGTGGACACTATAGCCCTGAAAAGGGCTCAGCAAGCCCTCATACCAGAGGTGCTAGCCCTCCCTGGACACCTCATATACCCCAATACACCAGCATCATTTTTTCTGACAACAAAAGCAGTTGCCCTAACCAACATCTTCCTCATGAGTAGCATCAGAGATACTCTACACATGGGCTATTACATAATTATTACAATAATATTACAATACATTACTTTACACAACAATAACAATCTCTACTTAAAGGGACTTGCATTTTGATAGGAGACACAATAAACATACAGATAATTAAATACCAAATAAATGTAAAGAAATTAAATGCAAAGAAGTTGAATACAAGATAGTTTCGGAAGGAGAATATTAGCAATTTGGAAGGATCAGAAAGAGCTTTGTGTAGAAGATGGTACTTGAGCTGCATCTTGAAGGAAAAGAGAGACTCAATGAGGCAGAGAGGAGGCAGTCTCTTTCAGGCATGGGGCATGGCCAAGACAAAGACGAAAAGATGGGAGATAGGATGTTATAACCAAGGAGCAGAGAGGCCAGTTTGGCTAGGCTGCAGAGATGAAGAATAATGCACAATGAGTCACATAAGATACACTGGGGATAGGTTGGAAAAGGCTTTAAAAGCTGAACAAAAGAGTTTGCATTTTATCCTGGAGACAATAGAGAGCTATAGCAATGTATTGAGGAGAGTGACATCATCAGATCTTTGTTTAAGGAAAATCACTTGGGAAGCAGACCTAGAGTGAGAATGCCATTGAAATAATCTAGGTGAGAAATGATTAGGGGATGAACTAGAATCATGGCCCAGTGAGAAGAGAAAAGGGAAAATTGCAAACAAAGTGAAGTGAAACAGAGGAATGACCAGAAAGAAATTTTGACATCTGAATGTAATGGAATAGGATTTTGTAATAAAAATAAGAAATATAAAGAATCCAGGAAAAAAATGGAGAGATGTGTAAAAAGTGATGCAGAATGAAATAAGTAGAACACAGAGAGTAATGGACACAATGACTACGGCAATGTAAATGAAGTAATCACTAAAAGGAAATGGAACTCGGAGTAACTGGAAAATCCAGAAAGATCCTGGAGAACAAATCATGAAAATATGCATTCTCAACTACTCTTCTCCTTCCCCACAGTAGAGAAGCAGGGGACTGCTGTGGAAGAATCTACGGGTTGTATATACATTGACGGAGGTGGTCACTATAGCAAATGTGTTTTCTTAAGGTTTTTTTTTTTTGTGTCATAAAGGATAAGTCTTCTGAGGGGAAGAGGAGAGATTGAAATGATTGTGACAGACAAAAGGCATCGATGAGATGTATTTTTAAAAGGAAGGAAAACCACTTGGAAGCAGGTTGGCTTGTCCAAATTTTGATTCACTACTTAATTTTGCAGAAAGTCAGCTGTGTTACACTGGCCAGAAGGTCATGCAGTAGCACAGGCTTGACTCTGCCTGGATGAAAAAGGAACAAATAAACAAACAAAACACAACATTTGGGACATTTTAAAAAAAATAAATCAAATGCCAAGGCCACTTCTGGGGTCAGTGCCAGTTTGTCCCTGAGTCCCATACCCCTGTACATAACAGTCTGGTGAGTCAGGTCCAATAAGCATCATCACCCCCATCTCAAAGTCGAAACTGAGACTCAGTCCAGAAAGATGGAGGGACTTACCCAAGGTCACAGACTGTCAGAGCTAAGACAAATTCAGATCATCAGACTTCCAGACTAGTGATCTTTCAAAGCTACAGCACATCAAGATCCATGACTGTGACTTTGAATTGTCAAGAAAAGGTCCAACTATGGTAAAGAACGAGGTTCACTATATGCTGCTTAAAAATTCAGGGAAGTGTGTGGTGCCTTTTAAGATTGGCTCTGCACTAACCAACTCTATGACCTTAGACAAGTAAGCCACTCCATCTCACAGAGCCTTGGTCTCTTCATTTGTAAAACAATTAGGTTAGATTCTATGATCTCTGACTTCTCTCTTTTGAGTCTGATTCTATCATTTTGATTTTTTTTTTCTTAAAAAGAAACTGTACACTAAGAGAGTTAACTCATCTTTTTAAATGCAACTTTCTGTAAATCCCACAACCCCAAAGTTCTGAATTTCCAAAGTTTTGCTATAAATTGGTTGGTTAAAAAAAAGCAACCTATTACATAAGCTGATAAATATTTAACAACCAGCTCTCTCTCTAAAAAAAGAAAGAGTACCCTCAACACAATTTAAGTTTATTTCACACTATTCACATTTATCCATCAGTTTCTGAGGTCTAGATAATCAACTAAATAATAAATCAATATCTGATTTTTAGCATTTGGTAATTTGTGGGCTATAAATGCTCACAATGGAAATTTAACCATCAGCTCTTATGAGTCTGGTTCAAGTCAATTCTGGCAAGCCTCTGGAACAATCACATTTTGAATGTTGGTACAGTTAATTCAGCCTGGTACAGTGGAAAGAGGTTGGATTTGGTATTGGAGGACCTGACTTAGATCTCTAATATCTGCAGCTAGGTCGCACAGTGGATAGAGAGCCAAACCTGGAGTCAGGAAGACTCATCTTTCTGATTTCAAATCCATCCTCAAACACTTACTAGCTATGTGACCCTGGGCAACCTTATTTGCCTCAGTTTCCTCATCTGTAAAATGAGCCGGAGAAGGCTAACCACTCCAATATTTTTGTCAAGAAAATCCCAAATAGGATCACAAAGAGTCAGTCATGACTGAACAAGAAAACAGTAAGTATTGGAAAAGATCTCAGTGACCATATACCAACCTATACCAGAAAAAGAATCCTGACAAATGATCATCCTGCCTTTGCTTGAAGATCTGGAGTAGGGGGGAGGGAAGGGGGAGAGAGAACCCACTACCTGCCAAATTAATCCATTCCATCTTTGAATAGGTCTAGTAATTAGGGCATTTTTCTGACATCAAGCTTAAATTTCCTTCTGTGAAACTTATGCCCATTGCTTCTAGCTTTGCCCAATGAGGCTAATCCCTCTTCTATGGGATAACTTTAGTACTTACAGATCATTATCTTATACCCTGGGTTCCTTCTCTACTCTTCCTTCATTTGAATTAGACTCAAGGCCCTTCACTTTTCTGGTTGCCCTCCCCTGTACATTTTCTTGATGATCAATATCTTTCCTGAAAAATGTGGTGGCCAGAACTGAACATAATTCTCCAGGAGTGGTCTGACCAGAGCAGAGTATAGGGAGGCTAACAACACCCCACCACACACACACACATACACACACACACACACAAACCTCTATACTCTTGGAAACTCTGCCTCTCTTTATGAAGGTCATGATTTCATTAATTTTTTTCTGGCTACCATATCACACTATTGATTCTAGTTAAATTTATTGTGGCTAAAAGCCACAGACCTATATCAGACAAAATGCAGCGAAACCACCCCTCCTATGTCTTTTCCTAATGAAGATGACTTCTTGAACCCAAGGGTAAGACCTCGACATTAGCCTTTTAAAATTTCATCTTGTTAGGTTTAGTCCAATATTTGGCCTTGTCAAGAGCTTTCTGGGCCCTGACTAACGTCCTGTGTGTTAGTCATGCCTCCTAATTTTGTATCATCTATAGATCTAGTAAAATACCATCTACCTATGCATTATCTGAATAATTGATGAAAATATTAAATAGCATAAGGTCAAACACAGATCTCTGAGGCACTCCATGGGAGACCTTCAAAGTTGACTGTTAATGGCTACCCTGTAAGTCAATCCATTCAACTACCATGTTTCCCCGATAATAAGACCTATCCGAAAATAAGCCCTCCCCTTACTGTGTAAGATTCCTCTAAAATAAGCCCTCCCCCGAAAATAAGCCCTATTGAGATTGCTACTGTAGTGAAGGTGATCCCCTGAGCTACACACTACATTACGGTACCCTCTGTATGCACCATCCCCCCCCCCCTGCCTGTGAAACACACGCTGCGCTCGGAAAGCTGCATCCAATCAGAGCTGCAGCAGTGAGCGCGTCATCCTGTTTTTCCCCAGTGATTTGCTTATTGAATAAAGGTACATTTTTTTGTTCACATTTACCTGTTTTTAAAATTTCTGTCAATGTTCATTAAAATAAGCCCTCCCCTGAAAATAAGCCCTCTGGTGTTTTTCTGTCCAAAAAAATTTATAAGACAGTGTCTTATTATCAGGGAAACATGGTATTTCCAAGTGCATCTAAATGATTGAGCCCACATCTAGCCATCTCTTCTGCAAGAAAAGAGTATGATTCTTTAACAAAAAGTTTCCTTAAATCTAGGTAAAATATATCTACAGCAATCCTGTAATCTACCAGTTTAGAAATCTTATTAAAAAAAGGAAATATCATTAGTCTTGATGGCCTATTCTCGATTGTTCTGGCTTTTTGTGATCACATATTCCCTTATCATCTCTTTCACATTACATTCTGGTGTTTTTCCAGGAATCAAAGTTCAAGTCTACTAGTCTATAGACAATAGCCATTGTTTTCATTTTTTTAATGCCCTTCTTCATTCCTACAGCACCATTACCATTTTTATGACCTTTCAAATATCACAATGACTCAATAACCACATAGCAAAAATTAAGTTGCAAGTTACCATTTTGCTTTATTATTTTTAAAAAGAACTACAGCTTTGGTTAAAACTTACATACTTCCTACTTAAGTAATTTGTCACAGAATTGGTTCCTTATTATTTTAATTTTAGGCTTTTTACCTAATCATTCTCTATTTGTGTACACTGGAACAAGAAGCTGTTTTTATTTTATGTCTTGAGTAATTCTGGTAAGCAGAAGAACAGGTTATAATTGTAAAAGAGGTTGAAATGCCTCCGTGGGAAATTGGGCATAAACATTGACATGCCCAGAGATAATGCATTTGATCACAAGAAGAATTGTTCATTTAAATTTAATTGAATTTTAATTCCTCATGCTTCAAAACAAATTTCCATTGTTTTGCTTGATGTTATATTTTAAAGGTTGGCATATTTCCAGTTAATCGGATATCTCCTATTTAAAATTTGAAATTAGTTTTAAAGCCTAGATGAGCTTGTTTTCTGACAGATTCACATTTGTCATCTTTTCCTCTTCAATCATTCCATTAAAAAAAAAAACCATGATAGCAGATACTCAGACAGGAAACATGAAATGGACATCTTCTGTGGATTAGAGTGAGCTTCAAAATTTGAAAGCTGGCTATCGTTTGTTTATTATATGAAGACAAAATAGATGTATTTATGAGGAAACCTATCCTTGCAGCATGTTTTTACAAAAATAAATGTTTTTTGAACTGGATCCTTAATTTTTCTGGGTTATATTTTTGGTTGGATACTTGTAAGAAAGTCTTCAATGTTCTCAAAAGACTTTTTACCTGCTCTGTGCTTTGCAGTATTTTGTTACTCACTGATTCACTGTATACTATAAAATCCTCTTTACAACATATTTGTATGTGCACATGTATTTCTAACAGTAGTAGCACAAGGTCTGGCACATAGTAGGACCTTAATTAATGCTCATTGACCATCTGGTGGTATGCTTCTGGCAGTGTGTGCCAAGGGTGATGTTTGCCTTTGAAGGAGAACTATTATTCCCTCTAGGCTGAACTCTGTCCATTCTTTCTATATCTGCCTTTGGGTCCTAATTTTCTGCTTTACTAGTAGTGCCCTTGACCCTGCCTCATAGGCTTCCTTTAAAAAAAATTTTAAAGTATTCAGTATGGAATAATAGGAAAGGGGGAAAGTATCAGACTTGGCCCACACCAAGCTGCTTGACTTAGATTCTTTGTGTCCACACAAATCTAAGTGCATCTGTTTTCTCCTTTGGGGAAGCTATATGACATAAATTAGCAATATTTCTTTTGTTTGTGTTGAGCCCCTGGCTGGCAGTCCCAAAAAAAGAATGTCTGCCTCTATTTACCTGATCAACCACAGCCTCCCTTTTAACTGTAATGAAATACATACAAATCAATAGCATACTGGCAAGCCAATTTTATCTCAATATTGACCTTTTTTAGAGTGTATGTAAAATAAGAATAAAAGAAACTTTAAAGAAACTGAAATAAGCTTTGGAACAAACATGCTTTCCTGAGGAGAAAAAGGGAAAGGGAAGGGAGAAATGACAATACCATCTTGGATTTCCCCCTCTGGCAAGTTCAGCAAAATCAAGTTCTGCCCAGACATTCCTCTCAGCCTCAGAGTCCCATCTTTCTCTCATCTCGGCATCTCCCTTCCTGCATCCATGGCAACTGCTCACCACAGCTTCTGCAACTCTCATTTGGAAAGGCCATTGGATCTCCAGTGAGGTTCTTGGCCCCTGACCTCAACTAGAACGTCCTCATGGGTGACTCATGGCCCTCTTAGCATCTCTGCCTTCACTAAGTGTCTACTAGCACTGCCTGTAGCCTGGCTTCAGTGTCATTCTGAGCTCACTCTCTCTTTGCTTCTCACATCATGTAACCAAGTCTTCTCTTTTCAGAAAGAGGAAGGACTGAGTTTTTTAATCGTAATCTCATTGATCTCCCAAGGCTCAAGTAGAGAAGTACTAATGAATTACCTAGTAATATCTCTACATACATACATACATTTTTATGTGTATATACAGACATATGTATATATATATATATACAAGTGTATCTATCCACATATACTTTTGTGTATATATGTAACATATTTACAATATGCATATGCAATATGTACGTGCACATATGTAATATATGTATGTATATCATATACTTCTTATAGTTGTAAAACTCAGAATCTATTCACCATACAATGGGATTATTTTATTTCATTTTCTAGCATTTTTTTTTCATGGTAAAAAGATAGTAATGGCTAGTTTCTCAATTTTCCATTTCAGACAGGTGACTTTATTGATGAGCGAATGCATTATGCTCCTTCCAAAAGTGTTGAGAAACTGTCACATTGTAGATGCGTTTCCTACTGACTTACTCTGAAGCTGAAAACTCCAGAATATACTGTAAGCGGTGTCATTTTTAAACACAGAATCAATTGTCTGAAGAGGGAAATTGAGATCGGAGACAAGTCAAAGAAAGAACACCTACTGTATAGAAGTTCAAATAGCCGCCAAGACTCCGCAATGCAATCGCTCAAATTGGACTCCCAATTCACAGGTAGAAAGATGGTAAATTATACTCTTGGTTCACAAAGAAAAATCAATTCAGAGAAGATGTACTGATTTACATAGTTGATATGGCATAAAAAAAACCAAGCATGGAGAGCACATAGTTTTTGACACAAAAATGCAGGTGGGGAATAAGATTTGTACCAGACAGATAATGGACAAAGGATTGCTCAGAATGAGAATTGATAGTAAAGGAAATGGCCTTTTGGAGCAGGAGGAAGGTTGCCAATATTCTATCTGTGTGATAGGCTGAAAACGGCTTCCACGAAAATTCCAGGGGGAAAGAAAGCTGCTTAAAGGGATTCATTAGGCTCAGTAATGACATCCAGAGGTGACCATAAACTTGTGAAGAGGGTCTATCACTTAGTGCTGTCTTATTACAACGTGGGTCCTCAGTGTTATGCAATTTTCCATTCCTTTAACAGATTGGGCAAGCATGCTTTGATGTGCCTTTTATTAATTTTACCAGGTTTTAAACTGTCTGAACTATAGTGAACCGCTGTAATGTATCAACCTGCTCATTATAGCTCTTGTCTCCTCACGGTTTCTAGGGAATGAATGAAAGAACTAAGAAATTGAAATATGTGCTATTGTTATACTCCCTGAATGGGGGAGATCTGTGTATATATGTGTGGGGGGGGGGGCATCTTGGGCACATTTCTTGAAGGCCTAAATCTATCCCCTCCATTTTTGGTCAAGTCTAAGTAGGGGAAGGAGGGAATAAGCATTTATAGCACCTACCATGAACCTGGCACTGTGCTAACTGCTTTTTACAAATACTAATTCATTTGAGCCTCACAACAATCCTGGGAGGTGATTGAAAATACTCTTTATCTTTTTTTTTTAATTTTATTCTTTTTCTTTCTTAATGCTGACAAAGAAGTTTTCCTGAAGGTGGTGGTACTTCCCACTTATGGAAATTTCAGTTCCTCGGTTGTTCTTCCCTCTCACTGAGGGGTGGAGTCAGGTGATCAGTTCGAATTCAGGTTCTGATACTAATTGTGTGACAAGTCATTTAATCTCTGCCTCAATTTCCTCACCTATAAAATGGGGCTAATAATACTTGCACAACCTACCTCACAGGGTTCTGTGAAAATCCACAAAAAATGTGAATCATACGTCAGCTGGTAAAAATTGGTTTGTCAAGAATGACGCCAACCCCTCATTTCAGCCTCTTACTGGAATGATATTGTTAGGGTTGATTGTTGTACTTTCCTGCTCTTCATTCCTACTTCCTCACACATTACTTCATCTTTATTATGTAATTTAGAAAATACTTTCTTTTTACTGTTGTTGTTCAATCATATCCAACTTTCATGACCCTATTTGGGGTTTTCTTGGCACAAATACCAGAGTGCTTTGCCATTTCTCAAGTGTTTTGCCATTTCCTTTTCCAGCTCATTTTACAGAGGAGGAAACTGAAGCAAACAGGGTTAATTAAGTGACTTGCCCAGGGTCACACAGCTAGTACGTGCCTGAGGCTAGATTTGAACTCAGGAAGATGAGTCTTCCTGACTCCAGGCTCAGCACTGTATACTGCATCACCTAACTCCCCTCGGTTTTCTTCTTTTTTTTGCTGCTTTTTTGTTTGTTTGTTTTTTTGGAGGGGGGAAGGCAGGGCAATTGGGGTTAAGTGACTTGTTCAAGGTCACACGGATAGTAAGTGTTAAGTGTCTGAGATCAAATTTAAACTCAGGTCCTTCTGACTCCAGGGCTCTATTCATTGCACCACCTAGCCACCCCTACCCTCAGTTTTCCATTCCTTTAACAGATTAGATATAGAATATCCACTGATAACATTCTTGTTCTTTGTCTCAAATGATATAAAAGCACTAAAGGGCTCCAGTCTTTCAGCTGGAGGGTAAATACCTTCCGCCTCATGTTCTGCCCACTCTGGGCATCGAGGCTGCACACCGTGACTATTCCTAAGAACGGTCGTTCTCCTCCTCCCTTTGTGAGGTGCAGTAAAGTTTATTGAAGCTATTTCTGTGTAGGATGATGCTTTTCATCTGGACTCTCCTGTACTACATTATATTTTCAAGAACCTCAGGCAGACCTTTTGGATGTGTGGGTGTATAGTAACTACAGAGTCACAGACCCAAAAGGTAAGATGAACCCCACACCACCACTACCATATTTATGCTCAAGGTCAGGGGCTGACATCCTAAAAAAAGAGTTAATAAGAATTCATCCATCTATAATGGAGGACCTTGACTACCTGACTGCTATTTAATAGTTGATCTTGAAGCCTTGCCAAGAAAAAAAAATTCTAAGCTACTTGTAGATGCCATATCTCACCCAGGGCTTGTCAGTGTGGAGAAAAGACATCAAATAACCATCCTGGTCAGCAAATCACTCTCAGCACCTTCCTTCTATCTTGTGATAGTGATCACATGAAGAAAAATTTGGGAATATACAGTCTGGAGGAAATCTCTCCAGAAGTATTCCATAACTAAGATGAGACAGTCAGAGGTTTGCCCCAGAGTACTGATTTGGACTCATTTATCATATAGAAACTATTTAGTTTAGCAATTAGCTAGAACAATTGGCTAAAATAGAAGCTACCAGATATTGTTCTTCCAGTGACAATGCCACAGATGAGTCCTAGTCTAACCCCTACATTGGTCCTTATGTTCTGAGATCCATGGTATCTTCCTGCCAGCCAGTCCCACTGAAACTGAATCTGTCTTATTAATTGCCCTTGGCATAATTTTATGGAATTGTCTCTGGCTACCAGAAATGCTGGTGCCAGTCTTGTTCGTTGTACATTGTGATTAAGAGTTAGTTAAATTATAGTGTAGACTCAGAAAGCAGCCAACTGAAAAATCTAACTGATAAAAAGTAATCCATAAATCTGAGACTTGTACATGTTATGAAAGGGCAGCTAGGTGGCACAGGGGACAGAGTGCCAGGCCTGGTGTCAGGAAGACTCAGCTTCCTGAGTTCAAATCTGGCTTCAGACACTTACTAGCTTTGTGACCCTGGGCAAGTCATTTAACTTAGTTTCCTCATCTGTAAAATGAGCTGGAGAAGGAAATGGAAAGTCACTGTGGTATCTTTGTCAAGAAAACCCCAAATGGGGACAGAAAGATTCAGACATGACTGAAAAATGACTGAAAAACAGCAATGTGTTATGAAAGTCCATCTGAGTAAAAGAAGGCAGTGGTGTAATAGCAAATACAAACAAGGAGGTCTAGAATAAGGAAAGTTTTAGAATTACAAGGATTTATCTAGCATTCTAAACAAAACTGGGTACTCTGACCCTGCACTAGTCCCTATTATTTTACACAGAAATAGCCATAGAAAAGATAATAGCAATCAGTCTACCACAACTTGGTAGAAATATTCCTTAAGAATATCCGACTCCCTTTGGTCTCACCCAGTCAGTCAATAAGCATTTATAAGTACCTGCCATGTGTCAGGTACTATACCAAGTACTGATGATACAAAGAAAGGCAAAAGACAGTTTCTGCCCTCTGGGAGTTCATAATCTAGTGGGGAAGGCAACACGTAAACTGATATGTCCAAATAAATTATGCACAAGACAAATAGGAAACAATAAGAAGAAAGAAGGCACTAGAATAAAGAGGGACTGGCAAAGTTCTTCTTCAGAGGGATTTTAGCTAGGACTGGAAGGAAGCCAGGGAAACTAGGAATTAGTCTGGTCTAATTCTATGCTTATCAATCCTCTTTCAATAAATCACTCAAAAAAAGAATTCATCAAATGTCTTCTATATGCCAGGCACTGTGCCATCAAGAGCTCATGAAAGGATTTATTCAGCCAGAATAGGGTGCCCACTGTACATGAATCAATTGTGTTTCTGACTCACAGTCTTATATAGGTTTTGAATTCATGCTTGTTGATTGATTGATTGGTTGGTTAGTATGTTGGTTGGTTGGTTGGTTGCTAAAATGGGCCAGTTTCCCAGTGCCTGACCATGGAAATTCTAGACAGAAATTAGGAATTATAAGAGTCAGAAAAGTGAGGAGAGAGTGTATCCTAGGCATGGAAGATAGCCTAAGCAAAGTAAGGGAGGCAGGAGAAGGATTCTCATATATGAGGAATAGTAGGTCAATCTGGTTTTATTTTTTTATTCTGAATTTAACTGTAATGGAAATGCAAATTTGGAAGATCTTCCCTGCCCCTAGGCTAAAGTGCACCTGAAGCCTTGGGTAGGAGGCTTGTTTTTCAGTAAATACTTCTTGATTGGCCAGTGAGTCAATAAGGTTGTTACATTTTCTGAGCCAGGAGAAGGCTATATAAGCCCTGATGTGTAGCTTTGTTTTGGGACTCACTTTGAGAAGTGTTCTGTGATTTGATCTGAATTCTGGGAAGCCATTGTTGAGAGTCCCCCGGCTTTGAAAAACCCAGATGTGGAAACCCAGATGTTGACTGGGTATGGATGTAATGGTTGGACAGTTTGGAAATCTGTCTACTTGATCTGTCTCTGTCTTGATAATTCTGCCTGTATATTTTGAAGTTCGGGATGCTGACCTTTTTCCCCTGAACAAGGTAAACGATATATGGTCTGACTGATTAAAGTAAGCTTGTTAACCCATTTTGAGTTGCTTTCCTTTAACAAAGCAGATCCAAGAACCTGTATGGGCAGCAAACCCTGAGGACGTGCTTGGGGTGCTTGCTGCTACTTAACATTAGATAAAATATTTCCATATCCAAATACGTAGTATAACAGAAGAAAAAATATATGAAATTATGGGTCTCTATAATATATAGCTTGCCTTCCTTTTAAATATAATAAATTCAACTTGAAAGTTTCAAAGTTATCCTTCTTATCTATGATTTCGTTTGAAGTAGACAAGCTCAATAGAAACATATAATCCATAAAAGAGAATATTGTGCAATTGATCCTGGAAGATATACACATATCCCTTCCACGTTGTGACTTTCCCCATCCCTGTTTCAATATATTGAAAGTCAGCATAAGAAATTACTGTAATTGCGAATTTGGGGGAAGTTTTGTGTAAGCTGTAGTATTTTTACTTAACATTGATCTACGTATAGCCTATGACCAAATACTTAACCCAAATTTTACAATAAGGTCCTATAAACACCCCATAAAAGAAAAAGAAAAAAATTCAGATCTCTTCCCCTTTACAAAGGGAAGGTCAAAAGATTTTACATGGATTTTCCCAATAGCAAAGGTGCCATGCCCTAACCCCCTTGATATAGAAGGGATAACTGTAAAAGGCTTAAAAAACCAGAAGAACTTATACTATAGATTGGAGGAAAGAAGGAGCATCTTGAACAAGTCAGATTTGTGCTTTACCTTAATGGAAAATGGGGAGAGACCTGAAGAAGGGAAATCAATTATCCTAATAACTCAGACCAAAGATGTCAAGGGCTTAAAGTTGGGTGGTGACATGTGAGTGGAGAAGAGATATATATGAGATGTATCATAGAGCTGTGAGATATCATGTTGTATATTGACAATAACCTTTCAATTGACTGGTTAGGAAGGGTAAGAGTGGGGTAAATTCAGGTGATTGGAAAGACAATAGTCCTCTCAACAAAAATTGTTTGTCAGCCAGATGAGTGTGATTAATGGAAAAGATGGTAGGTTCTATTTTGGACTTGTTGGGGTGCCTATGGGGCATCTAGCTGGTCCTTCCTGTAAGCAGTAGGAGATTCATGGCTGGAGTTCAGGAGATACTAGGACTGGATATTTAGATCTGCAAGTAGTCTACATAAAGATGTTAATTGGACCAGTGAGAACTGATGAAATAATCAAGAAAGAGGCTCTAGAAAGAAAACAAATCAGATATCAAGTTCCTGGAGACTAAATGGGACCAAGTCCAGGGCCATGTTCTTCGCTCATTGGTCAGAAAAGTTCTGCTCCAATGATGAATATATTAATTTACCCCTGCTTAGGATGACATGGAATAAACCTTTATATAGAGTTTACTCCTGCCAGGTGCTATACTAAACATTTTACAAATATAATTTTATTTGATTCTCACAGAAACTCTTGCAAGGTAGGTACTAGAATTATCCCCCTAATTGAGGAAACTGAGGCAACCAGAGGTTGTGACTTGCCCAAAGACACACAGCTAGTAAGTGTCTGAGGCTAGATTTGAACTGTATCACCTAATCATCTTCTACTCAGAAGAACAAAGATTCTGGAACCCTCAAGGGTCACTATTGCTGGGCAAATCACAAGTGTTTTCAGGAGGAGCAAGTTTCTGGAGGCTGGATAAACCTGGGTCCTGAGATCTAATTATGTATCTTTTTTTTGTTTGTTTTTGTATATCCTTAGAGTTTATTTTGCTTCTAATTCTCCCGTACTCCTTTCCCCTCTCTTCCCATTGATTAAAATGTATTTCTTTTTTTTAATTTTTGTCTTATGGTATTTTATTTTCTTCCAATTATATGGTTTTTGTTTTTTTTTTCTGATTTACATCATTCATTTCCTCCAGATTTTGAGTTACAAATTTTCTCCTCATTTTTTCCCTACCCACCGCCCCAAAATAGCCATCCCACAGAATATCCCCTCCTCCAATCTGCTCTTTCCCATATCTTCTCCCATACCCCCTTTGACTTTTCCAGTGGATCTCTATGCCCCAGTGCCTGTATATCTTATTTCCCAATTGCATGTAAAATAGTATTAATAATAGTATATATATATGTGTATATATATACATATATGTGTGTGTATATATTTAAACATTTGATTTTAAAATTTTGAAATCCAGATTCATTCCCTTTCTCCCTTGTCACCCACCCTTACTGGGAAGATAAGCAGTTCAGTATAGATTGTACATGCGTAGCTAATGCAAAACAATAACATAGTAGATATATTGTAAAAGACTATATTATCCCACCTCCCAGTTGTTCTATTCTCTACTTTGATCCCGTCCCTTTTCAAAAGTGGGTACTTTCAACTTCCCTCCCCCCCAGCCTGCCCACCCTTCCATCATCCCCCCTCTCATTCCCTTCCCCTCTACTCTCCTGTAGGGTGAGATACCCTATTTAGTGTGTATTTCATTCCCTCCTCAAGCCAAATTCAACGGGAATAGTGTTTACCCATTTCCTTTTGCCTTCCTATTCTTCCCCTCCATTGTAACCATTTTCTCTTGCCTCTTCTATATGAGATAGTTTACCTCATTCTGTCTCTCCCCATCTCTTCTCATTATATTCCTCTCTCACCTCTTAATTTCACCTTTTAAGTATCATCCCTTCCTGTTAAATTGGTCCTGTGCCCTCTATGTATACCTGTAAACATATATACACACATTCACATATGTATTCATATGCCCTTATACCCTCATAGACATATATATATATATTTCTATTCCCTTCAACTATTTTCATACTGAGAAAAGTTTCATCAGTTACAATTATCATTTTTCCATGTATGAATGTTAATAGTTCAACTTTGATAAGTTCCTTATGATTTCTTTTCCCTGTTTACCTTCTCATGCTTCTCTTGCTTCTTGTATCTGAATGTCAAATTTTCTATTCAACTCTGGTTTTTTCAGCAAGAATGCTTGAAAGTCCTCTATTCCACTGAATGACCATATTTTCCCCTGAAACATGATACTCAGTTTTGCTGGGTAGATAATTCTTGGTTTTAATCCCAGCTCCTTTGAGCTCCGGAATATCATATTCTAAGCCCTTTGATCCCTCAGTATAGAGGCTGCCAGATCCTGGGTTATCCTGATTGCATTTACACAATATTCAAATTGTTTATTCCTGGCTGCTTGTAATATTCTCTCCTTAATCTGGGAATTCTGGAACCTGGCTATAATATTCCTAGGAGTTTACTTTTGGGGATTTTTTTCAGGAGGTGATCAGTGGATTCTTTCAACCTTTATTTTGCCCTCTGGTTCTAAAACATCAGGGCAGTTTTCTTTGAGAACTTCCTGGAGGATGATTTCTAGGTTTTTACTTTGATCATGGCTTCCAGGTAGTCCAATAATTTTTAAATTATCTCTCTTGGATCTATTTTCCAGGTCAGTAGTTTTTCCCATGAGATATTTCACATTGCCTTCTATTCTTTCATTTGTGTGGATCTGTTTAACAGCATCTTGATTTCTCATAATGTCATTAGCTTCCATTTGCTCCATTCTAAATCTGAAGCAATGATTCTCCTCATTGAGACTTTGAGATTCTTTTTCCATCTGGCAAATTCAGCTTTTTAAGGCATTCCTCTCCTCATTGCCTTTTTGAGCCTCATTTGCCATTTGAGTTAGTCTGTTTTTTAAGGTGTTATTTTCCTCAGTCAGGCTCTCATTGTTGACTCTCATTTCATAATTTTCTTACATCGTTCTCATTTCTCTTCCCATTTTTTCCTCCACTTCTCTTATCTGCTTCTTGAGGTTCTCTATGGCCTGTAACCAACTTGTATTTTCCTTTGAACCTTCTGGTGCAGGAGTTCTGACTTCACTCTCTTCCTCCTGTTCCACAATTTGCTCCTTTTTGTCCCCAAAATAGGAGTCAAATGTTGGAATCTCTTGTCTGTTTTGTTTCCTTTGCCTGGTCATGTCACCCCTCAGTCACTTGACCCCTGGGCTTTTTGTCACAGTAGGACTCTGCCACCAGACAGGTGAGCTTTCGTCCCAAACGCTGGGGTTTTCTCAGCTGCCAGAGGCATTAGATGGGTGCCCTCTCTGAGGCCTCCACATGCTCTGGCAAGCTGGACACACACCCCAGGACCTCCACCTTAGACTGCAATTCAATTCCTGCCATTCTGCTGGGCTGTCCTCAGTGGGAGGTTAGCTTCTCTGTGTCATTTCGTGGGTTCTGTAGCTCCAAAGTTTGTTCAGAGACCCCTTTTTACATTGATTGGGGAAGGTGGAAGCCCGAGTCGATTGGAGGTTGTGTTTCTACAATGCCATCTTGACTCCGCCCCCTATCTTTTTTTTTAAAGCAATTGGCGTTAAGTAACTTGCCTAAGGTTACACGGCCAGTTTTTTTGTATGGGTGTTAAGTATTTGAGGCCGGAAATGATCCTGGGTCCTCCCAACTCTGGGGCTGGTGCTCTTACTCACTGTGCCACCTAGCTGCCCCGATAATTATGTATCTAGTAAGGCAAAATTTAGCTAATTACCCAGGTAAGCAAACAGAGACCTAAGGAGAGTAAGTGAATTGCCCAGAATCATACAGGTAAGTATTCACAAAACTAGTCTAGATCCTCTGATGCCAAATCTAATACTTTCTTCCACTATGTCAACAAGCTAAAATAATCGGTGATTATTGGACAGTTTATGGCAAAACTGAGATAAAATATAGGACAGGTAAGAGAAAGATAACCCATTCATTTTGCACTATCAGAAGCTGCTTTGGGTTTTTTTTTTTTTTAGTGACTTTTGTGACTTTGGCGGGGAGGGGGAGGGCGGGAGAACTGTGATTTCATCTGTATAGAGAACAGTGTAGAAATTGCCTTCACTGATATGTCAGCAATTGCTCTTGTCTTAGGTAGGTAGGTGACAGATGAATAAATGCTAGATAATAGAAAGATTTATAGATAGAACAAGTGAGTATTTATAATTAAGTTTATTATTAAGCAAGAAATTACTATATGTCAGGCACTGGGCTAAGAACTGGAGATACAGATATAAGAAAACAGTATTTCCCAACTCTTAAAGATCATACACTAAAGTTGGGAAGACAAGGTGGTGCAGTGAACAGAGCACTGGCCTTGGAGTCAGGAGGACCTGAGTTCAAATATGACCTCAGACACTTAAAACTTACTAGCTGTGTGACCTTGGGCAAGTCACTTAACCCCAATTGCCTCTCCTACCTCACTCCAAAAAGACAAAAAAAAAAGTTGGGAAGACAAAACATAAAGGAAAACTAGAAAGTGGGGATTGGGCGGGGGTAGTGAGAGACAATAGGTAAATCTATTAGCAAGAAGTGAAGTCCAGAGAGAGAATTGAACTGGGAGTGAAATGAACATTCTCAGCTAGGGACTCACCAATCAGGGGAGTAGGCACCATGGCAGGGGGCAACTCAAAGGCATCTTAGAGAATTGTCTTGGGCACTGATTGTCAATTAATTGATTAATAAGCATTTATTAAGTGTCTACTTTGTGGGAAGAATGGTAGTAAACAGTGGGACCACAAAGATATAAAGGAAATAGTCTCTGCCTTCAAGGAGTCTGTTGTTGTTGCTGCTGTTTGTCCTTCATTTGTATTTTATTGGAGGAGACAATATGTACATGTATAAACATACAAATAACAACTAGTATGTTCATGGTCACATAACCAGTATATGTCAAAGTCAGGTCTTGAACCATGGGTTCCTGACTCCAAGTCTATCCATTATGCCTTGTTGTATTTCATTTCCTAAGATATTTTTGGTTTTTTTTTTTTTGGGGGGGGGAGGCAACTGGGGTTAAATGACTTGCCCAGGGTCACACAGCTAGAAAGTATCTCAGGCTGGATTTGAACTCAGGTCCTCCTGATTCTAGGATCAGTTTTCTGTCCACTACACTACCTCTTTGTTCCTGTTTCTTAGGGTTCTTGAAATCAATTGAAGTGGTCTCTCACCTTCAAAGTTCATACCAGAAGTTATCGGAAAATCTTTTCTGACAAAAGGAAACATGGAGGAAAACCCTCTCTAAACTTTTGAGATCTGTGCTATGTGTAACATTTAATGCTCCAATTATACAAAATTTCTCATGGTACTAGAAAGGTCTCCTAGGTTACTTGATCTTTAATTCTTTATGAACAATACCTAGACAATAGAGATGGTCTCTAAGTCACTATCCAGCTCTAAATCTTATGTTCCTTTGTAGGTATTGAATTTATTTTGAAAGGTCCAAAGGAAAAGAAATCCTATGAATATCTTTGCTATTTGGGGGAATCTAATTTATCAAATCAAAATTAAGGATTCATTAATTTGATCCCAAGCATGAGAACTTTTAGATCACTATAATAAGCTAAAATGCCAGCAAAGATACTAAAAATAAGCCCCTTAATAGATTCTTCCAAATTTGAATACAACCTAAAATTAATCATCTATAATTACCAAGCCTAATTTAATTAAAACTAGCTGTTCACCATCTGCTCTTATTTGTATAAATTTGAGAATCTACTATTTCATATAAAATTCCTCTTTTTAACAAATTATATCAAGCATAATTATTATGTAATTAATCTCTGTTCAAATTACATTTGTTGTCACTTGACAGAAAAGTAATTTATTTGATGACAAAAAGCAGTTGACCAACTAATTACTCTGTCAAATTGGGGTCTTTAGCTTCAGTGCCTCAACATTTAAAGAACAAAAAAGTTATTTTTGGTAGAGAAGAATTTCATTTGAAATGTAAAATCAAATGAGCAGCAGAGCAGAACTAAGCCTGAACAGTGATATTTGAAAGGAATAATTTCTATGGTTTATGAATTCAAGGCCTTACCTGGATCAGTGGGCAAGTAAATTCATGCATCCCATGAATCATTTTTTAAAAATCCATCAATTCAAGAATTATTCAAGCCAAGTAAATGTTGAAAAATTCTAGTGCTGACAAAGTCATGTTTTCTATAACATACTTAATAATCATTTCCAATTTTTTATTCCCTTTAACTGACAAATTTATCAATAGGATAATAGGACAGAGTTTGAATAGGATAAAAATTAATTTTCAGAAAATGGTGGTTCCTTTGTAAAGACAGAAAAATTGGTGTAAAATATTGTTCAAAAATTTCTATTTGATGCTCCCTGAAAATCATAGGGATTACATAATTTTAAAAGATTTGAAAAGAAAAAAATCCATGAAACTAAAATATAAAGGGTAAGAAAATTGCCTCAAATATGTATTCCAAGAATGTGATGTCCAAGATAGAGGTAATTTACACATATATGCAACTAAGAGCTATTATTCCAAGTAGATAAGTGAAAAGTTTTCAGAAGAAGAAATGCAAATAATCAATAGCCATATGAAAAAAATGCTCGAAATCACTAATAATTAGAGAAATGTAAATTAAAAGATTTTCTCTTGTATCCCTTAAAATGGCAAAGGTAAGATAAAATGGAAATAGTCAATACTGGAAAAAATACAGAAAGATAGGTCAACTAATATACTGCTAGTGGAAAAGAGAATTGATCTAACTATTCTGGAAAAGATTTTGAAATATATAGAATAAAAGTCATTGAAATCTTGACCTAATGATCCTGCTGCTAACCATATGCCCCAAGGAGGGCAAAGAAACACCCCATATAAAGCAACATATTCCTAGCAGCCCTCTTTTTTTGGTATCAAAAACTGGAACAAAACTGATTTGTTTGGATTGGGGGTGCATCTTCAATATAAGATAGCATCCTAGCAGAAATACTGAAAGTAAGTCCTCTAAGAGATTGTTTCTCATTCAAAACCAACCTAAAATTATATGATTATATAGCTACCAGGTCTAATTTAATTAAAACTATTATCACAATACTATTGAACAAAGGATAGTTGTACGATTTCCGTAGATCAGGTCCCCATATAGGAACATAAGATTTAGAGAAAGATAAGCTCTTAAAGATGATCTTATATAGTTTGGACCTGATTCAGCTAACTTTCTTCATCTCCCATTGGTTTGTGAAAGGTTGAAAAAATTGTTATATTAATAATGGAATATTATTGCACAATAAGAAAGGGGAAGAGAACAAGCATTTATTCAGCACTTACTATGACCTAGGGACTGTGCTAAGTGCTTTGCAAATATTATTTCACTTGAATGGGAGGAATTAGGAGAAGCTTTAGAATAATTATATGAATTTATGCATCATGTGAAGTGTGGAGTACTTTGCAAATTTTAAATACTATATTGATGCTAATTATTGTTATTATAAACAGACCAAGAAAACAACATATATACAATGACAATAGTTGGGGGAAAAACAAAAAAATACATCTGGGGTTAGCTAGGTTGGGGCAGTGGATAGAGCTCTGAGCCTGGAGTCAGGAAGACCTGAGTTCAAATTTGACCTCAGATACTTAATCTAGCTCTGCTACCCTGGGCAAGTCACTTAATCTTGTGTGCCTTAGTTTCCTCATCTGTAAAATGAGCTGGAGAAGGAAATGGCAAACCACTCCAGTATCTTTGGCAAGAAAACCCCAAAATGGGGTCACACACAGTCAAATGCTATTGAAATGACTGGACAACAAAACATATCGCAACTTAAACTGGTGCAATGAGCAACACTGACTTCAGAGGATGAAATGTACCTCAATTTTCCTTATGTGAGATTAAGGTGCAAAAAGAAGCAGATGGTCAATGTTTTGGTTTGTTTGATTTTATTGTGCTTCCTTATGGGGAGGAAGGACCTATCAGGGTGGAAATTGGAAAATTATCAGAAGAATAAAATCCATAAAATAGTTTTTTTTAATTAAAGTTGTTTTTATTTTTTGCTTTCTTAAGGATAATGGATGTGTTGGTTATTGCCTAAAATGTCCAAAATTGTTTTGACTTTGAGAATTAAATAAGTGAAAGGCAAGGACAAATTGATGAAAAGTAAAGAGAGGCTAAGCGAGATCTGCTTATAATGCTAAGGGATGGAACCATCACAGGTTAACAAGGCAGAAAACACCTAAGTTATGTCCCTGCTCTGAACATGCCTCGGTGAGATACAACTGACACTGGAAAACAAAAATGAGCTTGGTAAAGGGTAGAAATAAGAGGGCACCTATCCAAACTCTGGGAAAAATCTGAATAAAGTAGCGATAAAAAGCAGCCTGATCCAAAAAGTAGGATCCTGTAAGGATTCAAGTCATCAAGGATTTAGTCATTCCCTTTGGGGTGACCAGCACTGCAGCAGATAGAGAAGATTTAGAGCAGGTTCAAATGTAGAATTTCACAAACATTAGAAGAAACTCTTTCACTTTTGAATTTGCAGTCCCCAGCACTTAGCACAGTTCTTGGAATATCATTATCACCAAATATTTCCATCCATGCATCCATTCATTTTGCCTAGGAGTAATGAGACATTGTATCTGGGATTATTAATACTTGAAATGTTTTTTTCAGGATTTCTGAGACTATAACAAAGATGCATCTATGCCTCAACCTCTTAAAATTAAGTCTAGGCCGTATCCCTACAAAGTTTTTAGATTTTTATCATCAAATTACTTTTCTATTTCTCTCCTAAAAGAATGCAGGAGGCTTAACATCCCTGCAGTAAGTGATGACTAAGAACACTGCTATAGATAAATGAAGTCAGAGGAGGAAAAAAAGATAAAACTTATGCCCTTTTCCTGGGCTGAGATAAAAAAGGTTTTGATTTAAAATATCTCAACTCTTTTTCAATCTGATCATATAACTCAGTAGCAAAACCCAGAACCCTTCTCAATCCCCTCCCACTACCACACACACTTTTTTTTTCCCCTCACTGGCTTAAGAAAAGTCCAGATGGCAAATCTCAGAGAGAACACTCATGGTTGCAAAGGTAGACCTTGGGTCAATGCCAAGATTATCACTTACATGATATCTGCAGATGGTGATTCACCCAATCCAGAAGGAATAATGAGTGTAGCATCCACTTCAGCATAATCTGAATATCCAAATGAACCCAAGGGGAAAAGGAGTTAATGAAAACGGGAGTTGGGCATGTCCCCAGAGGTGGGGGTTGACTCCCTAACTGAAGATAAGATTAGAACTATATCAAAACATATGTACAACGTTGATCTTTGCTATTTGGAAGCAAGGGGTATTTAATCTGATCAGTGAACCTGAAAAACGTGCTGTTAGAATTCTGATGTGAAAAGAATAAAATTACTAAGAGCTTCACCCCCCACCCCATTTTTTTTAAATAAGAGAAAGATAATGAATGAAATGCATGCCCAAGAGCTGGAAAGATCATTTACAAAATGTTTATTTCACTGCTGAGTTATGTGTTCAGAGGAAGAACTGGTTGCTATATTTCAAACCAAACACTTTTTTGCTTTGAGTCCAGGCTGGGAGCATAAATCTTTTATCTAGTTTTTGTTGTTGTTTTTTTTAAAGTTGTTGTTGGGTTGTTGTTGTTTTTTTTATCTCAGGGTTCAATTTTCAAAATTTGTCCAAGTAATAGAAAATGGTAAACAGAACACTTAATGAAATTAGGCATGATAATTATAGCTGATTAATTTTAGCTCTGACTCATATTTCAAAATCTCCAAAGGCCATATGACAAACTACTGAAGTTACTTCTAACTGATTGACTAACATGACCATGATCAATAATATTATGACCCATTTCTTTAGCCTAGAGTTTGAGCAGACATTATTGATTGCCAGCAATGGTCTTATTCCACCTGCTAAGTTGGCAATGAGTGATTATAAACTTCTGCTGGGCAGAATAAATGGAGAGAAAGGGAATCCAACTACCTTCTCAGAGAAGACTGGATGAATTTTCACACACCATTCTATGGACAAACATTTAAGAATGGGACTTTGGAAAAGTCAGTGTGGAACAGAACTGCGGTTCTCAAACTTTTTGTCTTTAGGACCCCTTTGCACTCTTTTTCTAAAATATTTTTAAATTTTTTAATTTATGGAATAAAGCAAGCATTTTTATAATAGTACAATAAAAAAGATGATTGAACATGACACTGAAAATCTACTATGCATAACTTACTATTCCTTTCAAATATACAACAAAATTACCATGCTCTCTTAAAAATTATCGAGGACCACCCCTCCCAAAGACCTTTTGTTTACATGACTTAGAAATTAAAAGTATTTCAGCATTTTTATGAAAATATCCTAAAGCTTCATAGACCCCTGAAAATGTCTCAGGGAAACTCAAGAATTCCAGGACCACATTTTGTAAACCGATGGTACAGAAGAAAGAATGTTGGTCCTGGCATAAAAGAATTCAGAGTGCTGCTTACTGATTATTTGAGAAAACTACTGAATTTAGCTGGGCCCTAGTACCTTCAACTGTAAAATGAGTTATTTGGTCTCAATGATTAATAATGATAATAATAATGATAATAAACATCTTTCATCTATATAGTGTATAATAGCTTACCAAACCCCTTCCTTGTATAAAGTAGGCTGGATAAAGATTATAAAAAGACGTAAAGAAAGTTGGAAAAGTTGGTAAAGAAGTTAGAATATGCATTATTACCCTTATTTCATGGATGAGGAAACCGCAACTCAGAGAGCCTTACATACCCACAGTTAAACAACTTGTAAATTTCATTGCTAGTACTTGAATCAAAGTCTTCTAAGTGTGTTCTTTTCACGACTTTATTTAAAATATTTATTTATTCATTACTTTATTTATAATATTTATATCTATTTATATACTTTATTCACAAGACTGTCTTTAACTTTAAAAGTAAAACTTTCCAAGGAAATTCCATCTGAGATAGCAAAGGGCAATTGTCATAATAGTTTAAAATGCTGCGTTGCTCAGTTTCCCCAGGTTTTATATAGGCATCATAAAGTAACATAGGTTATACTCTTAGGAAATTCTCTTAAATTCTACAGTCTGTGTAAAATTAAATATCAGAGTCAGACAGACTACCAGTCAGTCAGTCAGTCAACTACCATTTCTGAATTACCTACTATGTGCCCCAAAAAGGAACTAAGCACTACAGATAAAGAGAAAGGCAAAAGACAGTCCTTGCCCTCACAGAGGTCACTCATCGCCTAATGAGGCAAACAATATGCAAACAATTATGCACAAACAAGCTATATACAAGGCGAGGTAAATATTTTCATATTCCACAAAGACTACACTGACTCGACTGTTGTAGACAAACAGGATAGCCTTAAAAATCTTTATACCCATCCCTTTAGAAGTCTTACCAATAAACATGAACCTGGCCTGCCCCCTGTTTAGATTCCATCTGTTTCCATCTAATGATTAGGTCATCAGCTGGCCTGCCTTCCCTAACTCCCTCTGACCTTTCAAGCAACACTTTCTCTTCTTTGAAGACATTTACAAAATGGAAAGCTTTGTAGAGAATCCTATTCTTTCCCTATGCTTTTGAAAGAGTTCAGGGTTTTCTTTTCAGTTACTTACTTGTAAATTTTCAAGGTCCATTTAAGATTTTTCAAGCTATGTTAAGCAATTTTTTTTTCTATTTATTTCTTAAATGCTTCAAAGACCATTTTCTTCCCAGTCTCAGTCTGAACTTAGGTGGTCCTTGGAACCATGTTGCCCAACTATTGCCCTCCCTCCCCAGCATGCCCACTTCCACCACCACCATCTTTTACACTATGTTGTTCAGTCTTCTGGACTTCCAGCTATTGCTGACTGCTTTTTTTCTAGTATGCTGAAATGGGTCCTGAACTAGAAATCTGGAGGCCTGGGTTCTAGTACTAATACTTCCAATAACATATAGTGTTAGGGGCAGCTGGATGGGCTCAGTGGATAAAGTGCTGGAAGTTTCCTCTTCCTGAATTCAAATCTGGGCTCAGACATTTACTAGCTATGAGACTCTGGGTAAGTCACTTAGCCCTATTTGCCTCAGTTTCCTCATTTGTAAAATGAGCTAGAGAAGGAAATGGCAAAACCATTCCAGTATCTTTTCCAAGAAAATCCCAAATAGGCTCATGAAGAATTGGACACAACTGAAGTAACTCAACAACAACAAAAACATATAATGTCATCTTCTATGATATCTTAAATACATTTCCTAACTTCTCTCGGCCTCATTCCATTTGAGATAATATCCTCTATCTTATCTACCTTTCAAGGCCATTGAGATGACCAGATGGGAAAAGATGTGAAAATTCTTTGAAAAGCATAAAGCACAATACAAATGTAAGCAATTATTATTTATATTTAATCATCTGAAATAAATTTTTCTAATGGTATCAAATTATTATAGTGTAATATAAATTATAATTATTATAATAATACATTACTTTAAATTGTATTTAAATAAATTACATTAATTTATCATTTAATTATATAATATACAAGTATCTAATTTAATATAATTTTTTATTATAGAGGCAGTATGGAGTCTAGAGAATTTGTCTCATGCTTCTTTTTTTAAATTTTAGACAAATACTGAAACTAGAATATATAAGACAAGAAAAAGGAACATTATAAGTCAATATTAAAACTTCAAAATAAAATACGGAAAGAAAAAACCATGTCATGTGCACAGCAGAATCTAAGAGAGGATTAAAATGATATAGCAATAAATATTTCCATTTCAAGAAAGTCTCTCTATTAAATAATTGTTCATTGTATTAAAAGCCATCTTTTCTTGGCTTCCTTGTAGGTTTTCTTTAGTTCTCTGCTGCATACTTTTTACTTTGTTCTTTTTTCTCTCCTTCCTTCTTCTTCCCCCTCCCAGGTTAGAGAATTGGTTGCATAACCAGGAAAAACTGGGTTCAAGTTCTGCCTCTGACACATGCTGGCTAGAGGTAGCTAGGTGGTGTACTGGATAGAGTACTGGGTCTGGAGTTGGGAAGGCTGGCGTTCCAATTCTGCCTCAGACACTTACTAGATGTATGACTCTGAGCAAGTCATTTAACTTCTGCCTGTCTCAGTTTCCTCATCTCTAAAATCAGCTTAAAATCATAGAAGCTACTTCCCAAGATTGTTGAAAGGATCATATTTTTGGTGATATTTGTGAAGTGTTTAGCAAAACGCTTCTTCTCTTTTCCTTCTTCCTTGTTGCCTATGTAACCCTGGACACGTTTAGCCTCTCGGTGCTCTAGGTTGTGGACTCTGCATAAGACTATAAGTTCTAGAGAAAGTGACAAATTGAATTGTTAGACAGACTTCACTCACCAGGGAGTTCCCCCATGCCAATGAAATTCCTGATCTAGGTTGTAACCTAAGTCTTTCTAATAATTATTATGATGGTTGCCTTTCTCCTTCCTTTCCACCATCATTACCACTTAACTCAAAACTAGTATGGAAGAAGTAGGTCTATACCATTTATTACTGGCCTGGATGGCATTATGGTCATGACTGGTGACCCTCCCATCATTATCAAAGCTCAACTGACGGAAATGTTTAAATCAACCAATCCTGTCAATATCCATGTATCCTAAAGTCTCAATGGTCGTTTTATAACTTTCTGACACTTTTATTATACAATTAACCTCCCTAAAAATTCCTACTGGTTCCACTTTCTTCTTAGAATCAAACACAGGTGGAAACATCTTTATTCCTTCTTTTTTCTTTTATAAACCTTTCCTCTTTCCTAAACATTCAATTATTCAGGTTGACTCCCATGGCTTGTGAACATGAGAAGCTAATGCATTCTTCATTGAAAAAAAATTTCTTAAAGACCTTCTTCCTAAGAGAATCCTGTGTTTATCTTCCCTTGTTTGCTTTCCCTCAAATTGATGAAATATATCTCTTTAAAAAAAATCTTGAGTATGGAAGAGCCCTCAAGCAGTCCCCAGTGAGGCCTTCAACATTTAAAGTGAAAAGTTGTTGCACATGGTTCACCAAAACCATTAGATTCCCATCTACTCCATTTGTCCCACAGAAATTTGCACTGACCCAGAAAATATTTAGCAAAGCCATCTGCGACATTACTGTCATTACTTTATAGGTTTGCAAACTCAGCTCTCCAGGGACTTTCATTTCCTCTCTGTCACTTTGCCTGCAATTAGGGTATTCTACCACCACCTGAGCAGTGTTCCTTGTCTTTGTGATATTATGAGTCAGGTTTCAACCAATAGCGTAATTAACTGAGAGATAAGTACAATTTTCCACTCAATTGTTCATTTTCAAGTGAGAACAGAAGTCTTATTATAACAATATGGAATAGCGACATTAAAAATTAAAAGGAAAATAAAATAGATAATAGTAATTACATAAAAATGAAAAGATTTTGCAGGGATAAAATCAGTATAACTAGGAAAAAAGGAAGCTGATCAACTGGGGAAAAAAACTATTGAATCAAACAACTATAATAGGGATCTGATATTCAAGATGTGGAGAGAATTAATAAAAATATATTAAACAGAGCCATTCCCCAATGGTGAAAGGGCATTAACAAATCATTCTTGAAAGAAGATCCACTAATTATTTACAGCCATGTGAAAGATTGCTCCAAATACACTAATACAAATCCAAAGCCATTTTGAAGTTTTATCTTCTACTTTGCAAATTGGCAAAGGTGACAAAAGGTGGAAATAATTAATAACGGAGGAAGCATGCCTGGAACCAAACATTCTGGAAAGCAATTTGAAATTATGCTTTTAAAAAATGACTAAAAACTCCATACCCTCTGATCTGGAGGACTCACTGTTTGGTTAACATCTCAAGGCAGCCAAAGATAGATCATTTATATACTAAAATATCTGTAGCAGTAATTTTTAATGATAAACAAAGAATTCAGCACAAAGTAGATGCTTATTGACTGGGGAATGGCCAGACAAAATGCAGAACACATAATATTACTCTGCTATAAGAAACAACAAATCTGTTATTCAAAAGTCTTAGTGTAGTTTGAAGCTATTTAAAATACTTTATTTGAATTATTTTTAATATAGCTTAAATACATAAATTTTAATAGCTTAAATGAATAAATAGGTTTAACCTACACTAAGACTTTTGGAACGCTATGTAATGAATTCAGAGAAGCATGAGAAGACCAAAATGAACTGATGAAATATAAAGTAAACAGAACCAGGAAAAGGACATACACAATGACTATAAGAATGCAAATTCAGGAACAAAGCAACACACAGGCACTTGCTGAGTAGTAACAGTTTTATGTGTCATTTTAAGATTTACAAAGTAGTTCCCTCACCATCCCTTTAAGTAGGAAACATAAATAGTATTATCCCTGTTTTATAGATAAGGGAGTTAGAAAGTAGAGTGGTGAAGGAACTTGCCTCAAGTCACGAAGCAGGTACATGTTGGAGGGAGCATTCAAACTTAGTTCTGTTGAGTTTCATCTGTATCTGTGCTATACTTCTCCTCTGAGAAGTCATCATCCATATTTCACACATCTATACATAAATGATTGTCCATTCAAGCTGGTGGGAGAATAGGTCTTCCAAAAGAATGCTAGGAGTAAAAATATTCCTCAGCTTCAAAAGCCCCTTCCCTCTGGATGGATCACCTCAAGTTGTGTGAAGCTCTGGTGAAGAAGGGAAGCACTTCCAATTACCTATATTTTCTTCTTGTTGTACACTGAGTGGCTCCAAAAACCGAGAGTAGAAAACTATAAGGTTATTTTCAAATCCTCATAGTCCCCAACGGACAGTGACTACAATAGAGTTGGGCATAAGATCATTTGTCCAATTATTTTTAGTCCTTTCTGACTCTTTATGACCCTATTTGGGGTCTTCTTGGCAAAGATACTGAAGTAGTTTGCCAGGTCCTTCTGTAGTTCATTTTACAGATGAGAAAACTGAGGCAAACAGGGTTAAGTGACTTGCCCAGGGTCACATAGCTAGTAAGTATCTGAAGCCAGATTTGAACTTAAGAAGATGAGTCTTCCCGACCTCAGGTCTAGCCACATCTAGCTGCCCCAAGAAGAGTTTCTAGATTTGTCACAAAGAGGCTTGAACTTCTGCCAGAAGCAGGAGCATGTTGTTGTTCAGTTCATTTCAGTCTTGTCTGATGCTTCATGACCCCATTTGGAATTTTATTGGCAAAGATACTGGAGTGGTTCTCCAGTTCCTTCTCCAGCTAATTTTATAGATGAGGAAATTGAGGAAAACAGGGTTAAGTGACTTGTCCAAGAAGTGTCTGAGGCCAAATTTGAGCTCTAGAAGATGAGTCTTCCTGACTCTAGGCCCACCTAGCTGCCTCCACAGGATCATAAAAATCTAGAATTTTAAGGGACTATAAGATACCATCTAACCTAAGCCCCTTGCTTTAATGATAAGGAAACTTAAGGCCCAGAGAAGTTAAATGATGGCATTTATATAGCACTTTAAGACTTGTGAAGTACTATATATATGTTATCTCATGTGATCCCCATTTGGGTGCTATTATTATCCCCACTTTACAAAAGAAGAAATGAGCTGAGACAGGTGACTTGCCCAGGGTCACAGTATCTGAGGCAGGATTTGAACTCAACTATTTCTGACTCCAACTCAACTATTTCTGACTGTACTACCCAATAGCCTTTCAAGATGAATGATATACCCAAGGTCACACAAGTAGTAAGTGATAGAGGTGAATTTGAATGCCTAGGCTCTGAGTTCAAAACCACTTGACTTTTTACTGCACTTCACTTAGAAAATAGAAAGGAGGTTTGGGAAAACAGGAAACCATATATTTGACACAATCTGATTCAGCAAATAGCCTCAAACACTATGTGCCAAGTTTGCAACTCCAGTGTTTTTGCCTGCTTTTCTCAACATATACTGGATAAAAGGAGACAAACATAAATGCAGATGGTGGTACAAAGTGTGCCATAAGCAGCCATGTCCTCTTATTACATATACCAAGATCTGGGTGGGCAGAGCAGCTGTGGTTGGGGGACACAAGCATCATGGAACAGCCATGCTCTCCTTTTACAATATGTTAAAGAAAAGCAACTGAAGGAATTAAGGCTGGGACAGAAGCATTCCCCAATTTACTACATGCTGAAGGGTGCATCATAGCATTAGAAAAGATTATAATCTAAATGGTGATCTAGTACTTACTTAAGTTCACAAATGTCTGAAATTTCAGTTATGATATAGACAATATAGGGTTGTTGGGTCAAGGGTGGTTGAGAAGCAGAGAACCTAGCCACCATTTAGAATAGTCCCTCTATGGCAAAGGAGTTCTTAATATTTTTGTGTATTGTGGGCCCTTTAAAAACTTATGAACCCCTTCTGAGAATAATGATTTTACATTCATAAAATAGAATATATAGAATTTCAAAGAAAACCAACTATAGTGAAATAAAGATATAATTCTTCTCATCTCTGTCCATGTCACCTCCTGGAATCTATCAACAGACCCTGTACGGGTCCATGGATCCCAAGTTAAGAACACCAGAATTCTACAAGAATATGTAGCACACTTTTACCTTTTGGAACATGACTTGCTTATACCTTCAGAAATAACTGTATTTTATTTATGACAATTGAGAGCAAGATTAAAGAAATAAATACTTGGGTACAATTTTGTGGATTTTTGTATTCTCTATTTTTCCATCAGAAGTGCTTCTTGAGTTGGACTCCATGGCTGGGGGCCCCCTGGTAACCCAACTCTCCCTCCACCCATCTTTCTTTTCTTTGTTGTCTTCCTCCATTAGATTGTAAGCTCCTTGAGGACAGAGTATCTCTTTTTTTTCTTATTTATATTAATACGGTGCCTGGCACATAGTAGGGGCTTAATAAATGTTTATTCAATTTAATGAATTGCTTTTACTAAATGAACTGTAACCTATTTCAAAACCCATCTTAGACACAGAATTTATTAGAATATTCTCCTTTAAATCACCCCATTTCTCTTGACTAAGTCAAAGTCCTTCCAGGGTGTGTGTACAGATTTGGCATTTCTACTGCTCCATATGGTTTCAAGATACCTGCTGCCTTTTTTTTCTTTTTCAGGCAGTGGCTTTAACTCCATTGTGGACAGTCTTTCCTACATCAGTCCCTAATTAATCAGCTGAAATACCATAGCCTTTCCAACTTTTCCAGTCTCTCAGTTCTTGTTACATTATGAAGCTTCTGCTGACAGGAGAGACAAAAGTTGTATAGCCATATGACACTCAGCATGACTCACCTGTGTAGAAATCTATGATCTCCTTTTTCCAATCAGAAAAAAAGTGTATCAGCTGCTCCTTCCCTCTCCCAAATGCAAAGTGGTCACTTGCACTCCATTATTACCTTAGCAACCAAAAACTTTTCTTTGATATGGGGCTTGAAATTTCAACAAACTCAGCTTTATTAAGATTATTTAAATGTCAGATTATCTAAAATGATAAACATCTCTTCCAGAACAAACCATTTGAGAACCTATAAATGGAAAAGAATATTTTTAAATAGTTTCATGGCATCATCTCTTTCCCCTTCAAGTCATACTCCACAATATTTCTCTTACCAGCAATAAATTAAGGAAGCATTGGTCCTCGGGAAATATGCTCACATATTACTCACAGATTATAATGGAAAAGCAAAACTAAAATACAGAATATACTATCTTTTTCAATAGGTATATTGCCAGACTCCAGGAAAGAACAGCCTGATTTTATTCTGTCCTGAACATGGTGCTCATTTCAAAATTGTCCAGTTTTATTCTTAAAGATGTCATACGACCTTAGAATTGTAAAGGATCTAAGAGTCAGCTTAAACATTTCCAGTGATGGGGAACTCATGACCACCTGAGGCAACCAATTTCATTTTCTGACACATCTAATTGTGAGAAAATTCTTCCTTCTTTTGAACTGAAATCTGCCTTTCTGAATTTTATGTGTTGCCCTTAGTGGAGTCACATCAAAAATATCTACTTCCTCTTCACATATTTAAAGGTAACTCTCACGTCCCTCCTAAGGCTTTGCTTCTCCTTGATAAATATCTCCACTTTCTTCAAATGACATGATTTTGAGTGTTCTCCTCATCCATTGTCATTTTCCTCTGAATAGGCTTCAAATTCTTCATGTTCTTCTTATGTGTGGTACCCAGAACTGAACACAATATTCTACATGTGATTTGAGAGAAATTATTATTTTGCTATTTATAACCAATTACTAGATTAGGATTCAGTCTTTTCTCTTTTTATTTCTTCATATAAGGATCATCCCCTGTAAAAATTCAATCTCAAAAGAACATGACTGATTGATGAGATATTTTCTGATCCTTAGGGAACATGCTCCTTAATCTTGGACTGGAACCCACTCAACTAGGAGATCTTATTTCTGTTTAGAGTGTAAACAGAATCCAGTCTAAGCCAGTTCTTGCCCCAAGTCCCCATCCTTGCACCCCTCCATTGGAATTTAGGGTGATCCGGTTCATGAAGAAGAAAACCAACAAGAGAGGCTTGAATGAAGATGGATTTCCCTATCCAGATTGTTGGAGACAGATGAGTCTCATGGTTAAGCCACGTTCTCATCAGGAGGAGCTAAAGTCTTCTAGCCTACCTTCTCATTAAATGTCCACCAATCAGAGTTGATTTTCACTTGTCAGGGACATTTCCTTTCAAAAAATACTTAACGCTTTCAGGTTCTCTATTTTTTGTCTTTGATTTTCTGAGAGAAACCACTGGCCATCAATTTATTGATTATTAGCTAGCCTAATTAAATTGATTATCAGAAACTTGAGGTTTTTTCATTTGTCACAAGTTTTCTAAGCAAGCACAAAGCATTCTGGGACTATTACCTTCTTTGTTTTTTATAGCATACTGCTGTTAAAGGTATACAAAAATGTATAGTGTTTGGGTTTTTGGTTCGGTTTTCTTTTTGTCTTCATCATCCCTTTAACTCATACTAAGGGCCACTGAAAACCTCAACCTCTTTCACAAACTAGACTAAACATATCTCCCCCATTTAGTGTTCGTCAATAAGTCAATAAAGCAAAACACATTTGTTAAGCACTTATTATGTACTAAGGTTGGGAATGCAAATACAAGCAGAAAGACAGCTCCTGTCCTGAAGGAGTTCCCTTTTAATGGGGAAATATAGCACATAGAAGTAAGCTGAAATGGAATAGTAGTGGAAAACCCCTGGTCAGAAAATCTGGAGGGTCAGGAATACAGCCTAGAGAGAAATGAACACATGGCTAACCTGGGCATAGAAGTTCTGAGAAGAATTAACCAATTAGAGGAAAAGGCATGGAGATCACTTCCAGTGTGAGAAGTCTAAGGGGAATGTATAGTTAATTTTTAAATGCAAGATTTTGATTTGCCTCTATTATATTTATTCTTGTTAGATTTGACCCATCATCCTAAACCATTAAAATCACATCGTCTCTATAATCTGTCATCTAAGTATAAACTCTCTCTCAATTTTGATATCTACAGATTTGATTAAGTCTTCATTAAGGTCATTGACTTAAAAAAAAGGTTCAACTCAATGGCTCTGAGGACAGAGCCCTGTGGCAATGACCTTTTGTCAGATTGACATTATTCTTCGATTATAATTGTTTCATTAGCTATGAATATACCTAGCTTACATTCTTAGCCAATCTATATTTCTCTACCTCATCCACAAATATGTCAAGTGATTTTCTCACAGGACTTTCTAAAATTGAGTATAAAACAATAGAAAGAACATATAATTTGAACTCAGAGAACCTTAGTTCAAATGTAGGTTCTGTCAACTGCATTGTGATCATAGGTCAGTAATTTTACCTCTCTGGACTTCCATTTCGTCACCTGTACAATGAAAAATTTGGATTAGATGGCTTTTCATGTCCCTTACAGTTCTAATTCTATGTTTCTAGATACACTATGTCTACAGTAATTCCCTGATATACCATTTCAATTACATCATCATTGTCATCAGCAGTATCGTTATAGCTAACATGTATAAAGCACTTACTATGTGATAGGCATTGTGCTCAGCACTTTACAAATATTATCCTATTAGATCCTCACAACCACCTTGGGATATAGGTGCTATTATCATCCCTATTTTGCAGATGAGGAAACTGAGGGAAGTGGAGGGTAACTTGCCCAAGGTTATACAGTTAGTAGAATGAATATATACAAAGGTCTTCCAGACTCCAGACTTAGTGCTCTATCCACTGCACCATCTAGCTACTCTGGTAGAAAAATAAGACTTGTTTAACCTCTTATTTTAGGTCATTAGGTGACCCTAATGCTCACCACTTTTCTTTCCCACAAGCTATTCCTTTACCTTCTTAGAGATAAAGCTGTTAGTAGGGCCAGTCAAGAATTTATTACATTGTTTTTTCTTTAGAAACAAAATGAGACATCCAGCAAATATCTAAATAATAAGTCTCATCACTATCACATCTTGACTGTGAACTAATTTGGTAATCTGAATAAAGAAAATACATGTATGTGGATATCATTCAACTATCTAAGCAATAAATGTCATTCTCATATTGATACATTTAAGGCTTCCCTCTCTTTTTACCTTCACCCAAAGGATTTCTGCTATGTTTTCACCTTCAAGTTAATAGATGTCAATGCAAGTATATGTCTTCTTGACATAGGATGTTTCTCTCTCACCACTTTAATTGAATTTGTTTCTTCTGAATAAGATTTGCCATCCAGTTGACCTATTTCAGTAAGTCAGTATGTCCTTTGATATCTAATAACTTTTATTTCCTTGGGTCTCCCCAAAATCAATGATGCAATGATCCCATAAGAAGCAAAATTACAAGTAATTTAAATAGTAATGGAAAGATGCACAGGAGATGTAGTTGGATTTCAATTTCTTATTAGTGACTTCTGTGGAGAGGTTCAACCAACAACATCGTCAAGGATACACATGACTGAAAAGGTGGTAAGCTAATGATGTAGTGAGACAGATGGCACAGCACTGATTCTGGAGTCAAAAGACTTGGGTTCAAATCCCACCTTTATTGCTTACTACCTGTGTGACCTTGGGAAATTCCCTGAATTTCTCCAGATCCCAATTTCTTCATTTGTAAAAGGGAAGAGGTGGACTAAATAATCTTGAAGCTCCCTTCTAGTCCCAATGCTATTATCCAACTTCAACGGGACCAGTGCTCTATTCAGAACTACAAATATGAAAGATCAAAATATTATAAGAACATAAGAAAGATTTCTAGCATGATGGGTCAATACTCCATGGAGAGTTTATGAGAAACATTGACAAAATTTGCACAGGAAGAGAGAATAAGAGTGAGCTGTGATCTATACTTGTTGGAAAGATTAGTTATGCTGATGTGATCAAAGATGCATCAAAGAAATTATCCAAGTTGGAATATTACTGCATTGTAATAAACAGTGAATATGATGGATACAGAGAAGCATGGGAACTGATGAAAAATAGAGTAAGCAGAAACAGGAAAAAAAAATATGCACTGTTCATCTGTGTAAAACAATACACAAACATATAAATGAAAAGAACAGTAACAAAAACAAGCAAAACCTAGTGTGAAATGATGAAGACCAAGATAACGTCAAAGAAGGTATATAAGAAATCACCTCCCTACTCCCTTTCCTTGAAGATGTGAGTGTAGCAGCAAGCACCGTAGCATACCCAGGACGGCTGCTAGCACAGGTTCTTAGACCTGCTTTTCTAAAGGAAAGCAACTCAAAAAGGGTTAACAATCTTATTTTAATCAATCAAACATTCATCATTTACCTCTTTCAGGAGGAAAAGTCAGTACCCTGAACTTCAGAAAATACAAACCTAGTGCTTACAACAGAAGTTACAACAGAAAAATAACACAATTCAGCAGACAGGGCTTCCAGCTGTCTGACCATTACATCCATACCTAGTTAGATACCAGAGAGAGAAGCACCAACATTTAAGTTTTCAAAGCCAGGGGGCTCATTGGCTGCCCAGAGTCTCATCTGGCCAAATCACACAATTCTTCCCAAAGTAAGCCCCAAAGCAAAACCTCACATCAGGGTATACATACCCTTCTCCTGGGCCAAAGAATGTCACAACCCTCTTGACTCACTGTCCAATCACAAAGTAACAAGGTGTGGGCATTCCTGAAAAACAAGCCTCCTGCCACAGGCTCCATGTGACCACATTCAGCCTATTAGGGGGCAGAGTATATTTTCAAATCAGGGAAGGTTCTCAGATTCACTTAAGCCTATCAAGGGACCAAGGGGCAGGGAAGATCTTCAGATTCCCATTACAGTGAGGAATTATGGGTATGAAACATCAAAAATGAGCTTTTAAAATTTTTTTGATGGATTGGTTAGTTTTGCTGACCTGTTTATTTCTCTAGTTGCTGATGTTATTGTTGTTTGTTATGAAGGATAAGCTTTCTGGGAAGAAGACAGGAAAGGAAAAAGATAAACTGAAAAATGTAGACAAAAGATACTTATTTAAAAATTAAGTATATATCTCCCATGATGTTTAAAAAGTTCAAGAAATATTATTTCTGGGTAATTGATCATTTTATCAATGATGCTAGAATGCTATTAATAAAATAGGTCAGTGGAATTCTCAAATGCCAAAGACCTCTCATGGCAGTAGGCTCACAGTTTATATGCCCTTGGAAGAGTGGACGTATCTGAGGGTAGTAATCAACTCTGATTAGTTAACAATTAATGAAAGAATGAATATTGCAATGAAAAGTGGGCTGATTCCAATGAAGGGCTGAGAGATCGACATCCTGTCACTCTTCTACAAAGAGATTATCTCTACAGGTCATGGCCAGACTTCGGCAATCTAGACAAAGTTTCTATTTCCAACCAAACTTGCTTGAGTAGAACATGATGGGCAGGAATTCATCTTAGATTAGATTCCTTGAAAGGTTGGGTGGGGTCTCACCACTATTGAGGAGAAAGTTGAATCTTCAGAGAATGAACTTTGAAATGAGGGTGTTAGAAAAAGGGGAAACTGGATTTCCCCAAATCATTGGTTATTAATAATCATTTCTCCCACTCCCAAAAGAAAAAAATTTCCATAACTTGTCACAGTACACTATCCTCGTCTTTCACAGCCTTTCCTGTAAGTAAACTCTCCCTTCATTGATGTATTTTGTGACAAATCAGGCCCATATCAGTGGTTTCGTAGTTTGGCGTATCCACAGGCTGTCATCTGTATAGTTCCTATACAGAGGAAGACACAATCTGCCTTTGAACATACTAAAACAATTCCTTTTTTTTCCTTCCTTTTCCTGCTTTGCCCTTTCCCTCATCTGTTCCTTTAATAACAATATTATTCTCCAGAAATCTCCAAATTATCCTCTCTTCTCCAGTTTCTCCTTTCTACTTCTTTTTTTCTCTCCATTCACTGCTTTCTTCAAATTTCTTTGTTTAGTTACTTCCTTTAACCTCTTTCCTCTGTCACTATGGACTTTTCACTTAGTTATTCTGCAGACAGATACTCGCTTTAAAAAAAATCATTTCTTTCTCCTTAGTATTTCTAAAATTACTCCCTTTCTCTCCAGTCTAACTGCCAAGATAATTCCTTGCTCTTATAGCTTCCTGTCTTGATTATTGCAAACTCCTACTCTATTATTGTTCCCTGCACTAGTCTATCTCCTACCACAGTCTACCCACCTCTTTTGTGGTAAATTCTGCTTAGAATGACACCCCTACTCACTCTGTTCTGGTTTCGTATTTTTATCTTATGCTTGATCATTTATAGCTTCCTAGTCTAAAAACAACTCAGGAGAGTGACAAAGTTACCTGGTGAGCCATTTTAACCTGTATAGATGGTACATGGATTTTGTAGATCCATGTTAATAACCATTTAATAATAATAACATTTAGGGGATGGTGGAGGGGCAACGAGAGTATGTAGCTGTGAGGATGTGAGGTACGCAGTGGACAAAATGGTGGGTTTGTAATTCTAAAGACATGAGTTTGAATCTCAACTTCCTTAGACACTTACTTGAACGTGTGGCCTTGGATAAATCTCTGAACCTTAATTTCATCCTCTAAAAAATGAGAATAATAATGTCAGCTACTTTACTTAACTGAGTTAAGGCTCAAATGAGATAACAGAGGTAAAGATTTATTTTTTCCAAACCTTTGTACTGTATAAGTGCTAGTTATTATCATTATCATTTCATTGGTGTAGGAAATTCCCCATATGAAAACTCCCCCCACCACTGATGCAGATTTGTAACGCAGTCGGTTGGGGGCACTTAAAACTTGCCAAAGTTCACACAGCTAATATGTGCTAGAGGCAATTTCTGAATACAGATCTTCCTTACTCTAAAAGGCCTACTAGCCTCTCTCACAGAGAAATTTAAGGTGCTACTCTCTCTCTTAGATCAACTGAATCTCAAAAATGAGAGACAGCATGACTTAGTGGAGAAATGACTGGGAGTTCAAGCTATTGCATCATAAAAGACCCACTTCATTCAGAGATTATTGACTTTCTCTTATCTGTTAATCAATCATTAATCTCCCACACATACCAGCCTCCCCCCAGGTATATTTGCCAGAGAAACTATGAGGACAAACTGACAGCAAGAGATTGACTCATACCTTTGCACTCTTGTGGCATGCAGCACCTGTACGTAGTTCCTTAACAAATTATCAGCTAGGTGGCCCAGTAGATAGAGCACTGGCCCTGGAGTCAGTCAGGAGGAGCCGAGTTTAGATCTGACCTCAGACACTAGCTGCGTGACCTTGGGCAAGTCACTTAACCCCAGTGGAAGGAAGGAAGGGAGGAAGGAAGGGAGGAAGGAAGGGAGGAAGGAAGGAAGGAAGGAAGGAAGGAAGGAAGGAAGGAAGGAAGGAAGGAAGGAAGGAAGGAAGGAAGGAAGGAAGGAAGGAAGGGAGGGAGGAAGGGAGGAAGGA
The DNA here is from genome assembly GCF_028583685.1 of Petaurus breviceps papuanus. Taxonomy (NCBI): domain Eukaryota; kingdom Metazoa; phylum Chordata; class Mammalia; order Diprotodontia; family Petauridae; genus Petaurus; species Petaurus breviceps. Next base: position 6,216,804 of record NW_027187302.1, read on the forward strand.
AGGAAGGAAGGGAGGAAGGAAGGAAGGGAGGAAGGAAGGAAGGGAGGGAAGAAGGGAGGAAGGAAGAAAGGGAGGGAGGAAGGAAATAGCTGTGAGACTATAGGCAAGTCATTTACCTTTCAGTGCCCAGACAACTCTTTCCAAGAACATGTTACTCACCAGTTGCAGATCAGCAAGATGGTATTAGGGTAGGTGGGATGGACAGGGTGAAATTATATAGATGAAATCTTAGACTCAAACCACACCACCTCCCCTAATTTACCTTACAAACATCAGTGTTGATCTTTGTGACACAGAGATTTCTTGCCTAGATTAAGTTCTTCAGTCCTCTGCCTTGGGTAGAAGTTACATTTCCTTTAGAAGCATTTACAAAAACTGTGCAAAAGAAACTAATGCAGAATAAACACCCACCAGGCTGGTTCTGTGCATCCTTTGGGAGCCAGAGTGAAATTGACATTTTATTTAAGTTGATATTTGTTTTTGGACTGGACCAATGATTTCATTGGTGTGGGAAACTCCCCCTGAGGAAATTCCCTCTGTTAATACAGATTGACATATGCTCTACCACTGTACTGCCTGGGAAAAAATGCCTGGAATATGAAGGGGTTGAGTGATTTGTGCAGGGCTACAAAGCCAGCATGTCTCATGAGTAGGACTTGAATGCTACTCTTTTCTATCTCTGAGGCTGAGTCTTTAGCTATATCATACTGCCTCTCTCAAGCAAATAGAGCCTTTCAAAAATATTCATGATTTTTGTGACATATGCTACTCATCTTTCTTTCTATTTTCCTTCCTTCTTTCCTTTCTTTCTTCCCTCTTTCCTTCCTTCCTTCAAATGGGGTTAAGTGACTTGCCCAGGGTCACACAGCTAGTAAGTGTCTGAGGCCAGATTTGAACTCAGCTCCTCCTGACTGACTCCAGGGCCAGTGCTCTATCCACTGTGCCACCTAGCTGATCATTTGTTAAGGAACCATGCACATGTGCTGCATGCCACAAAAGTGCAAAGCTGTGAGTCAGTCTCCTGTTGTCAGTTTGTCTTCAAAGTTTCTCTGGCAAATATCCCTGGGGGGAGGCTGGTATGTTTAGTCATTAAGCTGTGAATGAAGTGGGTCTTTTATGATGCAAGCCAATGCCCATTCTAGGATTCCTATGAGCTGCTGGGAATTAATTCCAAAAGTTAAAGCCAGAAATGGAAAAGACACCAGTTCCAGAAGGGTGGGAAGGAAGATATCGTCTGAGTCCAAAAGCAAAGGGTCCAACAAGGTTGACAAAATAGATAAGAGAGATCTGGGGCATTAAATAATAATGCTTTTCAAAATGCAAAGGATAAACCCAAAGCATCAAGAGAATCTTATTGACAGCAACAGAATAACTATGTTCCTTATTTCTCCCCTAGCATCTCCCACTCAAGTAAAGGCCATACAGCTATAGATACAGATACACCTTTAAAGTTTTTTTTCCAAATCAATTCAATTCAACACGCATTGGAACTCTATAATTTAGTTAAAACAGTGTTCTTGGTGTTCCTCACACACACCATTCCGTCTCCTGTCTCCATGCCTTCAGAATCTGTCTCCTGTTCCTAGAATACATTCCCTACTCACCTGTCTCTTAGAATTTCTAGTTTCCTTTAAAGTTCAGCTTAAATACCACATGCTTCCCTGATTCCTACCCAACCCTACTTTCTTCCCCCACACCTCCACAAACACCAAATTAACATGTGTTTATTAGGCTTATATATTGGCAGCATAAACTTATTTATATAAGTATTGTCTCCCTTGATGGAATGTAATCTCACTGAAGGCAGACTTTCATTTTCTCCCTTTTTATCATCAGGGATTAGCTCAGTGTCCAATTAGGCACATAGTGTAAGCTTTGTTATTCAGTTGTTTCCCACGTTTTGTGACTCCATCTTTAGGTTTTCTTGGCAAAGATACTGGAGTGATTTGCCATTCCTACTCCGGCTCATTGTGCAGATGAGGAAACTGAGGCAAACAGGGTTAAGTGACTTGCCCAGACTAATGTTTGAGGCCAGGATTTGGACTGATGAAGGTAGGTCTTCCTGATTCCAAGCCCAGTGCTCTATGCATTGCACCACCTAGCTGTCCTAGAAGACGCTTAATATGATAGTGAGGAAGGGAGAGAGGGAGTGGAGTGCCTGTTATGGACAAGGATTTATGCTAAGAAGCATCTCTCCTACAAACTCAAAAAGAAATAGTCCCTATCCTCAAGGACCTTTTCCCTGTTTTCTTCTATGACCACATTTACTTAGTCTGAGCCAAAATTCTACTACAGACTATAAAAAACTCTGAAATACAAAGATAATGTTTAGATGCAGAATACAATATAGAAAAGTAGAAACACAGACTCCAAATGGGGAGGTCGTCTCCACATTATGCAAAAATTCATAAGTTTGTCGATTCTACCTCTGAAGGAAATGTCAAAAAAGCCTCCTCTTGCTGCTTTGGAACAGCAGGTTAAATCTTAAATGTTGATTTACCATTGTAAATGAGACTTCAACCTTTCTTACTTTTGCACCCTTCGGTATAGAAGAGTGTTAAATACATCAGCTTCAGAATTTATTCTGGTCTAATTGTGACTGCAGGATTTTCCAAAAAGTAACTCACAGCCAAAGTTATCATCAGTACATAGTTTGCTCTTAGCATAAGCTAATGAATTTGAGATAAACCTGGCCCAAACATATTAAGAGACAACGCTCTATTATAACCCAGCTCTAAGCCATCATTTATTCTCTGGAAATTTTTTTTTAAGAAAGAAATTGTACAAGGAGCTTGCCAAAGAGCCAGATGTCACCATCACTAGACAATTATTTTCCACAGCTTGGCACCTGGGTCCCACAGTCATCATCCAAGGGGGAGGAGAAAGAGAAAGTGGAACATTTTGGTAAGCTCTAGTTTAAAATATTCCAAATGGTTCAGAGATGAAGTGAGTAATATATTGTTCCTACAAAAATTCCCGACAAAGACATCCCAGGTCCCAGATCTCATGATGGTCTATTTGTGAACGATGTGATAGACATCACCCACCTACACACACACACACACACACACACACACATATTTACATGCACACATACACAAGTATGTGTCTATTCACACATGCTCTCTGGAGTTTGAATAAGCTTCCCATTGAAACCTGCCCCAAGGAAAGCATTAGCTAGATTTCCTGTCTCTTAAGAGGTTGACTGGAACGAGTGGTCAAAGGAAATATAAGACTCCTCTGGATACTTTTTAAAAAAATTATTTATTTACTTTTAGTTTACAACATTCCGTTCCACAATCTCTTGAATTTCAAATTTTCTCCCCCTTCCTCTCCTCCCCTTTTCCCCCACTGCAGTACGCAGTCAAATATAGCTTCTACAAATACCTTCACGTTGAGCATTAGTCATGCTGTAAAGAATTATAACCAATAGGATGAACAATGAGAAATAAGGGACAAAACAAAACACAAGAGAGAGAGAGAGAGAGCAAATAGTTTGCTTTAATCTGCTTTCAGACTCTGTAGTTCTTTCTATGGATGTGCACACCCCTTTCCAACATGAGTCTTTTGTGGTTGTCTTCTAACCTTGTATTGCTGAGAAGAATCCAGGAATCCAGTCTATCAAAGTTAGTCGTCACACATACGATGTGCCTGTAATTGTGTGCAAAGTTCTCCTGGTTCTGCTCTCCTCACTCAGCATCAGTTTATATAAATCTCTCCAGGTTATTATGACGTCCGTCTGCTCCTCATTTCTTGTAGCACAATAATATTCCATTACATTCATATACCACAACTTGTTTAGCCATTTTCCAATTGATGGGCATCACCTTGATTTCCAATTCTTTGCCACCACACATAGAGCTGCTATGAATATTTTTGTACATATGGATCCTTTTCCCACTTCTGTGATCTCTTTGGGATACAGCCCCAGAAGTGGTATTGCTGGGTCAAAAGGCATGCACTTTTTTATAGCCCTTTGGGCATAGTTCCAGATTGCTCTCCAGAATGGTTGGATCAGTTCACAGCTCCACCAACAATGTGTTAGTGTTCCAATTTTGCCACATCCTCTCCAGCATTTATCATTTTCCTGTTTTGTCATTTTAGCCAATCTGACTGGTGAGATGTGGTACCTCAGAGTTGTTTTGATTTGCATTTCTCTAATCAGTAGTGATTTAGAGCATTTTTTCCTATGTTTATAGATATCTTTAATTTCTTCCTCTGAAAACTGCCTGTTCATATCCTTTGACTATTTATCAATTGGGGAATGACTTGTATTCTTATAGAGTTGACTCAATTCTCTGTATATTTTAGAAATGAGGCCTTTATCAGAAACACTGATTGTAAAAATTCTTTCCTAATTTCTCACTTCCCTCCTAATCTTGGTGACATTGACTTTTTTTGTGCAAAAACTTTTCAATTTAATATAATTAAAATTATCCATTTTGTATTTCATAATCCTCTCTAACTCTTGTTTGGTCATAAAATCTTTCCTTCTCCATTAACCTGACAGGTAAACTATTCCTAGCTCTCCCAGATTGCTTACAGTATCAGCCTTTATACATAGAACATGCACCCATTTAGACTTGATTTTGGTATATGGTGTAAGATATTGATCTATACCCCATTTCTTCCATACTATTTTCCAGTTTTCCCAGCAGTTTTTGTCAAATAGTGAGTTCTTATCCCAGAAGCTAGGGTCTTTGAATTTATCAAATAGTAGATTACTATACTCTGGAGACTTTTAAGGAGAGAATAGATCATTAAATTTCTGGGAGGGTTCTAAGGAAGCAATGTCCAAATGCATGGGAATGGACTACATATCATCTGGTGACTTTTCCAACCCTTTACAGACACTAAATGTCATTGGAAAATAGGAGATTTTCACCAAGAATATATTCAAAGTATGTAGATCTAGAGATCTCTGTATATTGAATATCTGCCTTGGGGCTTTTAAGGGAAATTATATAAGAATCATTCTCCAAGAAATGTTTCAAGACAGAATGGACTATCACAATACTGAGTTGGTTTGAAAAAGAAGATGAAAAATAACTAGGATTGTTGCCTTCAAGTTCAGCTAAACTTTAGTCATCCAATAAGCATTTATTAAGCTCTTACTATATGAAAGATAGTTGGAGAAGGAAATGGCAAACCACTCCAGTACCTTTGCCTAGAAGACATCAAATGAGGTCATAAGAGTTGGACATGACTAAAATGACTAAAAAATTAAGAATAATATGGCAAGCACTATGCTAAGTGCTGGGGATAGCAGAAGTCTACATTCTAATAGGGAACACAACACATATTTGTGTGTGGGGGCTCATACATGGGTATACATGTGTGTATATATATGTATATGTGCTTGTATGTATATAGGGGTATATGTGTATGTATGTAGGGGTATATGTGTGTATATATACATATATGTATACATATAAGACACAGAGGTGATGGAGGATAACTTTGTAGAAGAAAGCAGCAGTAGCCAACAGGAAAAGGAAAATCATAGAGCTCAGTCTTGAAGAAAACCAGGGATTACAAGGAGCAAAGGTAAATAGTGAGAGTTTTCCAGGTTCAGAGGACAGTCAGTGAGTCAAGTACATGGAAACAGAAGACAAGAATGTTGTGCACAAGGAACAACTACATCAGGGTTAGGGAATGTGCAACCTCAGGGACACATGTGGCTTTCTAGGTCCTTGGGTGAAACCTTTCAACTGAGTCCAAATTTTACAGAACAGATCCTTTTATTAAGGGGATTTGTTCTAGGAGGTTTGGATTCAGTGAAAGGGCTGCACTTGAGGACCTGGAGTGCCACATGTGTCCTCAAGGCCACAGGTTCCCCAGCCCTGGTCTAAATCACAGAGTACAAGAGAAGGATAAGCAAACCTCACATAACAATAACTCACGTTTGTAGCTCACTAAGCACCTTCTCACAAGAATCACGTGAGGTAGCTAGTGGAAACATTATTATCCCTTTTAAAGACAAGGAAATTGAAACTCTAATTCACTTGCTCATGATTACATAGTGAAGACTTGAGGAATCTCATTTCTCCTGACTAAAAGCCTAAGACCCTAAATGATATGTCACACTGCCTCCATTCATTCATTCATTCGTGTTACTCCCCGAAGTTACTCTTTCCTTTTTCTCTTCCCCTTCAGCGACAGAAACAATGATGTACCTTCATAAATTTCAACTTCCTCACTTCTAAATCACTCAGCACCCTGAAATCTTGTTTCTGCCTTGACTCTACTGAAACTTCTTTTAAAAGTGACCCACGATCTCTTAATTATTAAGTCCAATGGGTTTTTCTCAGTTCTCTTCCTCTTTTTCTGACACTGTTGCCAACCCTTTCTATCCATAAGGCTCTTTTTCTAATTGTCTTCCTACCTGTCTGAGCAGTCCTCCTCCCACCCCCTAATTGGTGCCCCTAAATCCCCCTACAAGTTTCTATCTCTCCATTCTCTATAGATCCTCTCACCTTTGGTGTTACCATAAATGGATTCAATGAATTAGATGTCTGATAAACTTTCCCCGATCTTCTGTACTGCATTTCCAAATGTGGGCTGGACATCCCCACCTGAAATTCCCCAAATCACTTTATACTCAACTTGTTCAAAAGTGAGTTCATTAAGTTCTTCCTCAAATCTTCCTTCTCTCCAACCCCTTAAAATTTCCTAATTTCTTTAGATGGTACTACCATACTCCCAGTAACCCAGGCTCAAAAATCTAACAGCCACTTTTCACTCTCCCTCACGTCCCATATTCAATTAGTTATCAAATCTTATTGATTCTACCTTACCCATAACTTTGGCATCCATCCTATTCTTTCTACCCATATCACCACCAACCTAGTCCAGACCTTCATCACCATTTTCTTAAAACTATTGTGATTGCCTTCTAACTGAACTCCCTACATCTAGCTTTTCCCCTTCTCATAACTGCCAGAATAATCTTCCTAATGCATAGGCCTCTACCCTACTCCAAAATCTTCAGTAGCTCCCCATTACCTATGGAACAAAATAGAAACTCATTAGCTTGGCAGTAGAAGGTACAGTGGCTAGAGCACTGAGCCTAGAGTCAGGGAGACCTGAGTTCAAATTTGACCTCAGACACTAGCTATGTGACCCTGGGCAAGTCACTTAAACCTATTTGCCTCAGTTTCCTCATCTGTAAAATGAGCTGGAGAAGGATATGGTAAACTACTTTAGTATCTTTGCCAAGAAAATCCCAAATGGGGTCACAGAGAGTCTGACAACACTGAAACAACTGAAGAACACAACAAAGCTTGGCATTTAAAACCTTTCATGGACTGGGTCCAATCTACATTTCCAAACTTGTTTCACTTCATCTCTGTTTAAGAACTCTGTGTTCTAGCTTAATTAAATTACTAGGTACTCATTCAGTCTGTTCTGTTCCTGTGTATTTGCATGGGATAAACTCATCCCACCCAGCCCATGCCTGGAATATACTCCCACAATCTTCTCTTCCTTCAAGGTTCCCACTCAGGTTCCATTTCCTCTATTAATCCTTCCATGATCCTCTCAGAAGAAAATGATCTCTTCCTCCTCCAGTTTTTCTCAAGCACTCTGTCTAGATTGTTCATTTCCCCCATCCATGTTAGATCATATTTGTTTGTGTCCATGTTGTATCTTTCTTTTAGATTAAAAGCTCCTTGTTGTCAGAACCTTTATAGTTTTTCACTTTTGTATCCCCATTGCTCATCATAAGACTTTGCATATATTAGATTTTCTATAGATGTTTGCTGAATTAAATTTAGATTTAATTATCTTTAACCTTTGTGATTCCATAATATTATTTATTTAGGCTTTTAATCTGTTATACATTAGATAATAGCTATTAAAGCCCATGTGTTTTAGTTCAGTTTTTTCCCCATGAACTATTTTAGTAGAGCCCAAATCCTAAGAACCTCCAATCTTCCCAATTTCTGCTTTTCATTGCCAATAAAACCTGATCAGAATAAAGAGGGACAGTGCTGTTTGTTTCATTATGAGACTGATAAGGGTTATCCTAAATTAGGAATCTATGATAAATACGAGAGTATAGATATTAATTATTTTAAACATTAATTTTATTTTTAAAAGCCCAGCCTATCATAGTTCAAGAATTTCACTTTAAGATTCTTAGCTCTTGGACTATGATTCAAGGTGGGGGAAAGTTCTGTTCCAAACTCTGAAATGCAGACCCTAAGGCCATCTCCTGAGTTTTGGTTGTTGGTGGTGTTCAAAGCCCCAAGGCTCCCTTTTGTGTCCAGTGGATGCTCAGACCTTACAGATTTCATCTCCTCAACATCCATTCATTCTTCAAGTCAATTAAGTGCCTGCTATGGCCAGACACTGTGCTTAATGCTAGAGATGCAAAAGCAAAAACCAAATTAACCCCTGCCCTCAAGGAGCTGGCACTCTGCTGGGACAAAAGACATACACACAAGTCAATAAATACAAAAAAAAATATTCCAACCAAATACAAAGGATTTCCAGAGAAGAAGTCACTAGCAATTGGAGGAGGGATGGGGTGGGAACCACATAGATGGTGGTCCTACCTCCCCATTATTTCCATCTCCACTATCCTAATATAGGCCCTCATTAGAAACTATTTCTATATCCATTTTCTTCTCTCTCTGTTCCTTCCTTTGTTATCTAGACAGAGTAACTGAGGTGTACCAGTTTAAAGCTGCACTAAGACTTTTGGGACATTGTACTTCTTAGGATAGACTTATTCAAGGCTCTCTTCTGAGAAAAATCTTCAGCAACTATCTATTGCTTGAGTAAATGTCCAACCCCTCTGCCTATTATTCAAGCCCCTACACAATCTGTTGTCACTCTGCTTTTCCTGTTTTATTCTGTTGTTCTCTTACCCATATATACCTTGGGCTTGGGGTATGACTGTGGGTCATGACCCCATATGGGATCTTGAAAATTTGGCAACAGGTAAAAGGTTTCTGACTGCACAACGACCAAAAATTAATTACAAGTCAAATGCATAATGAATCGGAGGTGCTTCTGGCAGCACTTGCCCATGTTACATTGGGCAACTTCCTTGCAGCCTTGGTTCTGAACACAAAGCATGCACACTTTGCACTGTGCATGCCCTCAGGCCACGCAACACAGACTAATGCTGCCAAAACTCATGAAGGAGTCATAAGTGGAAAAAGTCTAAGAAGCCCTGCCAGACTACCTTTACTTCTAGACTCTCTCTTCTCATTTATGAGATGAAGCAAAAGAAATAGATGGCCTTCCAGCTCTAAAGGGGTGATCTTATTATCTTGTGACATTCCAGTTTCAAGGAACAACATGAATAAAGGCAAGATAGAGATAAGAAGGAAGATTAGAACTGGCTATTATGACCGAAAAGGAAAATGACAATGTTGGAAGGGATATGGTAAAATAGGGACACTATAATGCACTATTGGTAGAACTGTGAATTGATCCAACCATTCTGGAGAGCGATTTGGGACTATGCCCAAAGGGTTATAAAATTGTGCGTACCCTTTGGCCCAGTAATACCACTACTGGGTAACCCAAAGAGATTAAAAAAAAAGGAAAAGGACCTAGATATACAAACATATATAGCAACTCTTCTGGTGGTGGCAAAGAACTGGAAACCAAGGGAATGTCCATCAATTGCAGAATGGTCAAACATGTTATGGTATATGATTGTGATGGAATATTATTGTGCTATAAGAAATGAGGAATGTTCTCAGAAAAACCTGGAAAAACTTACATGACCTGATATGAAGCGAAGTGAGCAAAACCAGGAGAACATTGTATACAGTAACAGCAATATTGTACAATGAAGAAATGTGAATGACTTAACTATTCTTAGTAATACAAAGATCTAAGACAATTCTGAAGGATCTATGATGAAAAATGCTATTCAGGGGTGGCCAGAGAGCACAGTGAGTAAGAGCACCGGCCCCAGTGTCCGGATGACTTAGGGATCAAATCCAGGCTCAGACACTTAGCACCCACCCAGAAACACCTGGCCGTGTAACCTTGAGCAAGTTACTTAACCCCAATTGCTAAAAAAAAAAAAATGCTATTTACCTTCAAAGAAAGAACTGATGGAATTTGGACGCAGATGAAAGCGTACTGGGTTTTGTTTTGTTTTGGTTTTTTTTAGCTTTCTTTGTTTTCTTGGGGTTTTTTGGTCTGTTTTTTCTTTCACAACATCACTAACATGGAAATATGTTTTGCATGACTGCACAATTACAACATTTATCAAATTGCTTGCCTTCTCAATGAAGGGGGAGAGTAGGAGAGAATTTGAACCTCAAAATTGTAAAAAGCCAAAGGTTAAAAACTTCTTTAACATGTAATTGAAAAAAAAATTAAAATAAAAAGGTTAGGACTGGATATATAGATGTGAGAATCATTTGCATACAGATGATAATTGAATATTAAGAGGTTTAGTGATTTGCTCAGGGCCATGAAGCCAGCATGTGTCAGAGGTAATTTAAAAAGTCATTGAGAACTTTGGAGAGACTTTAAAAATCAGTGAGAATATAGGAGCATAGTATAATGCATACAGTAATATATGTATAGACTGCTTTAAAATTGTTAGAAGAAATGTGCTGCATAGATTCAAAAATATTAGCAGTGAGATATGAAGAAGAATAGATCATTTAGCTGTTTAGACTATACTCAAATGGTGGTGGTGGTGGCAGTGATGATGATGATGATGATGATAGAGGCAGATGGATTTGAAGCTGCTTCTTTCACTACCCCAAGTGACTTAAGAAAGTCACTTTATCTTGGAAGCACCCACTTCTGAAAAGGGACGGGATCAAAGTAGAGAACAGAACAAGTGGGAGGTGGGATAGGAGGGAGGGAAATATGGTCAGTCTTTTACAATATATCTACCATGTTTCCCCGATAATAAGACACTGTCTTATTATTTTTTTTGGAAAGAAAAACACCAGAGGGCTTATTTTCAGGGGAGGGCTTATGTTGTCCTGCCTCAGCTCTCCTCCATGGCACTGCTCTCAATGGTGCCAGCAAGCAAATCACTGGGGAAGAACAGGATGACGCACTCACTGCTGCAGCTCTGATTGGATGCAGCTCGGAGCATGGCGTGCGTTTCACGGTGGGGGGGACGGTGCATACAGAGGGTACTGTAATGTAGCGTGTAGCACAGGGGATCACCTTCACTACAGTAGCAATCTCAATAGGGCTTATTTTTGGGGGAGGGCTTATTTTAGAGGAATCTTACACAGTAAGGGGAGGGCTTATTTTTGGGATAGGTCTTATTATCGGGGAAACACGGTACTGTTATTGTTTTGCATTAGCCACACATGTACAACCTATACTGAACTGCTTATCTTCCCAGTAAGGGTGGGTGACAAGGAAGGAAGGGAATGAATCTGGAATTCAAAGTTTTAAAATCAAATGTTTAAATACATATATATATATATATGTATATATATACATATATACTATTATTAATACTATTTTACATGTAATTGGGAAATAAGATATACAGGCACTGGGGCATAGAGATCCACCATGCCCTGCTGGAAAAGTCAAAAGGGGTGTGGGAGAAAATATGGGAGAGAGAAGACTGGAGGAGGGGATATCCTGTGGGACTGCTATTTTGGGGCAGTGGGTAGGGGAAAAACAGGGAGAAAATTTGTAACTCAAAATCTTGTGGAAATGAATAATGTAAATCAGAACTTTTTTTTAAAAGAGGTAAAGGAAGGATTAAAAAAAAGAAATAAAAAAAAGAAAGTCACTTTATCATTCTGATTCTCATGTTTCTCATATGCAAAATGAATGAATGGAACTCTGGAGCAAAATGATAGCTCTGTTGAAGGACTTGAAGAGCTATGATCTGGAGAGAAGGTTAGACTTGTAATCTTTGACCCCAGAGAGCAGTCCTAGGCACAATGGGTAGAAGTTGCTAAGAGACCAGTTTAGGCTTAATATCAGGAAATACTAACAATCAGCACAGTTCAAGAATTCAAAGTACTGCCTCAGAGATGATGGATTCTTTCTCAGCAGAGATCTTTCAGCAGAGGCTGAATGACCACCTAATGATGATGTTATAGTACTGATTCATTTCACATATAGGTTATAGGTTATAGATATATAACCTCTGAAGTCTCTTCCAAATCTCAAATTCTGTGACCATTTGATCTCTGAGGTCCCTTTCAATTCGAGATTTATGATCCTATGACTAGACAGCCCCCCAAATCTATGATCCAGATTCAAGAGTTTCCTCACTGTATCTTGTCCATAGAATTCCTGACTCCCACCACAGGGCTAGACCTGTGACTATTGCAATGAAAATTAATAACAACCATTCCCATTTGTATGGAACTTTAATGTATGCACAGCATTTTCCTTACTACAATTCTATGAGCTACGCAAAAATACTCATGCAAAAATAATTAGAATGTTTGTTAACATGGAGAAAAGTTGCAGGAGATTTACATCTCACTTAGGCTATGGGTTAGGGAACCATGCAGACAGCATGATTTGCAGATGTCTATGTGGCAATGACAGAAGCTCAGATGTATAGACTTCCTTTTCCCAGGTGCAAGGAGTCTGTTTGTGGCATCTGGTGATTGCAGAATCCTTAGGTGCCAGCAGCTGGAGGGCCCTACTGATAATGACAAGTTCACCCTGGTATGAAAAATTTAAATATGATGAATAAAAACAATTTCATTTAAATTTCTTTAAATATCCTTATTTTAGATGTTCTTTTGTTATTTAAAAAAAACAGCCAAGCAATCAAAAGCAAACTACAGTAAGAGCCTCATTTGCATGGTACCCCTCTAAAAGGAGAATATATTCTTCCCTGTTTTTCTTCATTACATCAAGTCAGTGTGCACCATACAAATGAAAGGCGGTTAGAACATTGCCTGCACAAAATAAATGTTCCAAGCTCTTATTATTTATGAGGTCTCTGGAAAACATCTGAAGAAGTTGTGAAAAAGGAAACTTTTCCAAAATCTCTTAAAAGAAAAAAAAACATCCAGGACGGATTGCATACATTTCAAGTATCCCATAAAAAAATAAACTTTAAAAAATTTTTGTCATTTTTAACAAAATATCAAATCTACCAAGCAAGGCAAAAAGACATGGAGAAAAGAAGAAGGGAACATTCCAAGAGAGGGAATGCATTCTATTTGTTTGTTTTCTTTGGGGTTGATATATGCTTAACTCTATTACTTTCACAGAGTAGCTAATTTCCATATAAAGTGTAGCTACTTTCAATTTTACTGTGTCTTGTGTACAGGAGAGACTTTGATTTGTGGCTCCAGGCTAGATCAGACTGATGCATAATTTTCTTTGAACCCCTTCTGTTATATAACATCAGTGAGTACCACTACGGATTAGGACATGGATGTTTCATAAAAGGCTGTGCTCTCCTGTAAAAAAAACAAAACACAAAGCAGAAGGGACTTATAAGTGTACAGAACTAAAGGGGTGGTGGAAGGCAGGGGGAGAAAGAGACAGAGATAGAGAAGAGAGAAGGAGAATGAAAGAGGAAGAGTTAATTAATAAAAGTCAGTGAATCAAAGAAAGATGGACAGAAAACAGAATAATAAATTTTTCTTGAATTTTTATTAATGGGGAGGTAAGAGCACACAGGTTTTTAGGATAAGAGTCAGTCAACTTGCATTTCTTAATTGCATATTACATGCCAGGCATTGTGGCAAGGGCTCTGAATGTTAAACATGCTCCCTTGGCCTCAGTCATATGCTAATTGGGGAGAAAATATACAAATACTCTGTACATATAAGATATATACAGTGTAAATGGAAGGTAACCTCTGAAGAAAATCACCGAGGGGTAAGAAAGGCCTCCTACAGACAGTGGGATTTAAGCTGAGTCTTGAAGGAAGCCAAAAAAGCCTGGTAGAGGTGGAAATTGAGGGAGAAATGTTCAAGCAGGGGACAGCCAATTAAGTCAGGAGATAGAGTGTTGTGTGTATTACTGAATCATAGAGCATGTCGAGGGGAACAAAGTGTATGGATACTGGGAAGATAGGAAGAGATCTGTCTGCCAAATGCTTTAAAAGTCAAAGAGAACAATTTCCATTTGATCCTGAAAGTAATCGAGAGTGTTTGGAGTTTATTGAGTAGGTGAGCAACATGCTAAGATCAGCCTTTTAGGAAAATCACTTTAGGAGCTATGTGGACGGATTGTGTTAGAAGAAGGGTCAGGGTAGGGAGACCAACCAGAAGACTGTATCGATAGTATGCCCATGAATTGTGAAATAGCTGAACAAGTTGTCATAAAAGATTGCTCTGGAATCCTACTATGCTATAAGAAATGATGGGCTCAATGGTCTTAGAAAAACATGGATAGACTTACATGAAATAATGAAGAATAAAATAAGCAGAGAGAACATTGTATACAGTAACAGCAATACTGTTTTAAGAACAATTTTGAATAATTAAGTCATTTTGACTGCTATAAACACCCAGACTAACTACAAATACCCAAACTACTATGACAGATGCTATCTACATCTAGAGAAAGAACTGATAAATAGAAATATGTATGGAATGATTTTACATATATACATATTTGTGTCTAATGGCATCAATCTCTAGAGTGGGGGGAGGGCAGAAAAAAGAGGAAGAAAAGAGGCGAGAAATTTACATGATAACTTTAAAAGGAATAGAAAGTTGTACATAATAGATTTGCAATTTCATGTGCAATCATTTTTTAATTATACTGTTATGGAAATGCTTGTTTTATCGAACAAATTAAAAACAAAATAAAACGATAAATTTTTTAAATAGTTCAGGAAAGAAGGGATGAGGACCTGAACCAGGTGGTGGCTCTGTGAGTGGAGAAAAGGGGACATATCATGATGGAGAGATGTCATAAAAACAGAAGGGACAAGAATTAACAACAGATCAGATATATGGGGTGAGTGTGATTGAGAAATCAAGGGTGACACTGAGATTAAAAACCTGGGTGACTGGGAGGATGGTGGTTCCATCAATAGTAATGCTGAGGCTGATGACTTTGCACAACTCTACCTCACTTAAATCCAATTCGCTTACAAAGTCAAGCTATCACTCTCCTGATATCATTTGTTCTCTTCAAGGACTTACCCCTGAGGGTGTTGTGAGGATAAAGTGAGATATTTGCAAAGTTCTTGCAAACCTTAAAGCACTATATAAATGGTAGCTGCTATTTTTATCATAACCATCATCATCATTTGACCCTGGAAGAGTCACTTGATCTCCCAGTTGTCTATACAGATCCAGTTCCTATCCCTATTAGTATCTAGTACAATCCCATAATTTTATACAGGAGGAAACTGAAGTGGAGTGACTTGCCCCAAAGTAACAAAAGTCTGATTCCAAATCTTACACTCATTTCATTCCACCATGTTAAGAATTAATCTGAGTCACTTTAATAGGAATTTTAGGCCCAAAAAATATCATACAAAGGGCAATGGTGGGTGTGAGTAAGCTGTTGCATATAAACAATGAAGAACTTTGAAGAACAGGAGTAAAAGATGCCATCCAGGAATGTAGGATTGTTAAGAGAAGATGATCTGGTCATGTGTCAAAACAGGGCCAGTGCTCTGTTCACTGTACCACCTAGCTGCCCCTCTCCTTTAGGCTTAATATAATTTTTCTGCTGGGTTTCTTACAAAGTCTTGAATCTGCTTTTCTCACATCAAGTCAAGAAGCATATATTAAGTACTTATGTTGTGCCAGGCACTGTGTTAAGATGGGAATACATACACAAGCAAAAAGAAATACCTTCTACGATCTCAAAGAACTTACCTTCTAATGGGACAAGATGACAGAGAAAGAAGATAGCCATGGAGGGGCATGATAAGGAAGGAATTTTGCACAGTCAGGAGTGGAGCCTAGAGAAAAAGGAGTAAATGTGTCTTGCCTGGAGACTTTCCTTAAAATGAAAGTTCTGGAAGGAAATGATCAATCAGAGGAAGGTAGCAGAGTGATTTTTCAGGGTATCAGAGTAATCTTCCAGCATAAGACTGCTGGATGATGATGAAGATGTCCCTAGAGTCAGGATCAGAGCCAAGAGAGGAACAGATTTTTCATTTCATCCATCCTGTCCCTTCCTTGCAATGCAGATACTAATTTTAGCTCTTCTCAGGACTCTCCTTGGAAGACAACAGGAAGTCCCAAATCCTCCGGATACTTCAGAGCTTACAAAGTTCTCCTCCAGTCAGATTGGGGGCAATGAAGGCCAAAGCTAGGGTTCTTCTTTTGCCCCCAAAACAATTACTTCTCAGGAGTTTGGCTGCAAGACTTCTCTCACTTAAGCTGCCAGACATTAAAATTTCTGAGTTTTGACTAGTCCTCTATTTTATACAAAAACCATATCTCTCTAACCAGCAGCAACACACAACCTGTGTGATGTCATTTCTCTTTGTCCAATGGCTTTCAAAAATATCTAAATGAATCAAGGACCTTTCTTCCACCTAGCATAAAGCCTTTGACTAATAGGATAATGATTCTCACTTAATATAGTTTCTTGTCAATTTAATTGGAGAAGTGTAATTTGTTGCTTGATCACCCCAACCCTTATGGTAGTAACATTCTGTAGCCTACTTAATTGGTAGATTCAAAGCTGGAAAGCTCCTTAGACATTATCTAACCCAGCACCCTGACTTTGTGGATGAGGAAACTGAGTCTAAGAGAGGTTATATAACTTGGCCAAGATTAAGCAAATAATAAAAGGTAGAATCCAGATCTGATGCCAGGTTCTGACTTCAAATCCAGAATTCTTTCCACTGCAACCAACTGCCCTTTCACCATGAATCTTTCCTTAGCACTTTGGTTTCCATGTAATTTTTGATCTTCCAGGATCATGGTATATCAAGATTTACTGCATTATAGCATAACCAGGGGAATGTTGATTTTAAATTAGAGGGGCCATTGTGGCAGTGAACACCATGGCAGTGGAGGTGGGGGCAGAGCATGTCACTGAAAACACTATAAAAGTTTTTCCACTTAGTTGTGGGCCCAGTTAATTTGTCCACATGCAGGAACAAACTATATGTATAGAGATGGAGGAATGGGGAGGAAATAAGCATTATATAGTTCCTACTCTGTGCCTAAGCACTTTACAATATTGTCTCATTTGATCAGGATAGAGAAAGAACTATACCTATGCTTTCATTGGTCTACAAAGTTCCTAATAAGATTAGCATCTTCTATGAAATTAATAGAAGACCAGGGGAATGGGGACTTCAGGTATTTTTCCTACCTTTACATTTCAGGTTTATGGTAGAGGGAGGAGTGTGTGGGGCAGGATTCACCAGGTAAGTGGAAAACCCAGGAGAAAACCAAGGTTGAATTATGAATCTAGAAAAGTCACTGAAAGTAAGCTTTTTTTTTTCTACTTTGGGGAACATTTCATGAGCTGTTTTGCTTCTTTTGGAAATCTCATCTGTCTCCTACTGATTATTGTCACTGTTGAGAGGGTTTATAATGGAATATAAGGATCTATGACAGATTGCTGCAAGAGCCCATATTTCTGGTTGCCTCTGTCCTGCCTTCCTCCAGTGAGCTCTTTGCTCTCTTCCTTCCTTGACAATTGTTCATGCCAGCTGTTGGCCTACTGTGCAACCAGGGTCAAGAGGAAAACAACACATGAATAGAGGGTGCATGGGAGTAGGGAAAGGAGGTTGGTCTTTGATATAAAATAGTCCTCGTGTGAACACTGGCCCTCTCTCTGGCCCTCACTTGTGCCTCCCTCATAGCTTGATGGCCAGCCTTCTGATGATGGAAACTTGTGGTGAGGAAAGTTCTTATGCCAAGTCATATTGACACTTTTTCTACAATTTATAGTCTTAAAGAGTTATGTAGACAACTGGGAGGTCAAGTGACTGTTCCAGAGTCAAATGGATTTCTCTGTATTCTACTAGGTTCGTTCTTGAGGAGCAAATATGGAGTATTTCACCAGGATTGTCTTTGAAGCCTTTACAATTTGGTGAATTCTGCTGCACCTTGAGCTGTGTTGGCATAAATTTCGAGAACCCAAGGTTTTGTTTTAGATTGGCTTGGCATAGTTTTGTTTAGGCTTAATTTTATGCTGTTTTTCCTTAGAAGACATTGTCTGAGCCTTATTTCTCCTTGTTGCTGCCACTGTGGTGAGTAACTTATGAGGTTCACTTTCATGGAAAATATTAGTCCTTTCTTCTTTCCCCTAGTAATTTTTGATACAAAATACAGTTTTTATCTAACCCAATTTCTAGTATTTAATTCAAGCTGATGAAAGTAGTTAATCACATGCGTGTTCTTTGCATTAGCAATGTCACTGTGATAACTTTCTCATTATTAAGGACAGGACACATCATATTTCACATATAAGATATATATATATATATATTTATATATGGGAGGGATAGACAGAAGTATTTTTTTCATAAATGCTTCCCTTAAAGTCACAGTTTTACTCCCTGTTTTTCATTCTTTACTCTTCCTTGTAATGACTCCCTATTCAGGTTTGGATTGTGGTGTTTTTTTTGTCTACCTGGCAAAGAAATCTATTATCCTGTCATAGCTTAACTCTCCTCTATTTGCTACTTGTTTAATGGCTTCTGAAAGAATACAAGGACTTTTCTATAGCTGGCTCAATGATTTAACTTCTAACCTAATAGTGCTGCTGCCACATATAATCTTATCATTCAGTTATTAACCAACCAGAGTCTTCTTGGTTTTATTCCATTAGGCATTTAATGAACCTATTATCTTTGTGTCCCTCCTATTAAATTCTTTTCTATTTCTCTTAATAGACATTTGTTAAAACCCTACTATGTGCCAGGCATTGTGTTAGACATTTATGGATACAAAGACAAAAAAAGTGGTGCCTACTTCCTTTTTTAATTTTTAAAATTTTGTTTGTTTTATTCTGAACTTAAGAAATAAAACAAGCATTTACACGAATTGGAATAATTGTATAGAATAAGAATAATTACATAGAATAGGAAATAATTACATAGAATAGGAAAAAATGATTGTACACAAAACTGCAAATCTATTATGTACAACTTGCTATTCCTTTAAAATATATAATAAAGTTATCATGTAATTTTCATTTTTTTCTCTTTTTTTCTTCCCTCCCCCCACCCTAGAGATGGCTACCATTAGACACAAATATATATGTATATGTATATATATATATATATACATGTAAAATCATTCTATACATACTCCTGTTTATCAGCTCTTCCTCTGGATGTAGAGAGTGCCTTCTTTCATATGTCTTTTGTTGTCAACTTGAGTATTTATAATAGTCAAAATGACTTAGTTACTCAAAGTTGTTTTGTAAAACAATATTGTTGCTACTGCATACAATGTTCACTCGGTTCTGCTCATTTTGTTCTTCATGGTTTTGTGCAAGTCTATCTATGTTTGTCTAAGATCATCAAGTTCATCACTTTTGTAGTGATTCCTACTTTTAAGGAATTTACTTGCTACTGAAAACCTGACATTAAATTTTACATGTAATGATTAACAAATGATTATTGAGTGAATGAATGAATGAAATTTCTTTCATCTTTTGGTTTTTCCACATATTAGAGAGGGGACTTATACACCTCCACTTTAACCAATCAACAGATATTATTTGGTTTTAAAAATGTATGAATGGTATTTTCTACCACCTGTCGCTTTATCAGGTCCAAACTTCTTTAATTAGATCAAAAAAGTAACAGTTCATTGATTAACCAAACAAGTTAATCACACATTTTGCAGCTTTAAATAACTGGAGAAATTTCAGCAGTTAAGCAGTCAAGTGGTGGACCAGTACAATGGTGGAAGAGATACAGTTTGGAGGATACCAACCAAGTACATAATAGGGAATCCCTCTTGGGAAGAGGAAAGAGCTCTTTTCCTCCTTCATTGACCATATAATCAGATAGATAGATAGCAGCCAATGAATCCAGACACAAACAGGGGGGAAAAAGCCATCAGAGGGAGATAGATAGCTCTTGCATAGAAAAGAATGCTAACTATAGACTCAAGAAAAGGCTTCCTATAACCAGAACAGCAATTCCATAACATAGTAGAATAAAAAAAAAAGATGATTATACATGAAACTGAATGTGCTTTCTATAGTTAAAGCCAACTCTCCCGTGGACCTTTTTGTACTTGTTTTGACTGTTTCAAATTTTGCCTTTTTTTTTACTCAATATATTTTTTACTCTATACCATTCCATCCCCTTTCCCTCTTGGCAGAGAATTTTGCTTCCTACTTTACTGAGAAAATCAAAGTCATTTTTTTTTCTGAGTTTGCTCTTATCCTCTCCTCCAAACCATGTAGGTCCTCAAATCTCTATTCATTTGCTACAGTCTCTGAAAAAAAAAAGGTGGCTCTTCTTTTTCCCAAGGATAACTCTTATACTTTGTGCCTTTGAATCTATCATCTCTCTCATCATTTCCTGGAGCTTGCCCCTTCAAGCATTTCCTCCTTTCTCAACTTTGATTTTTTCCTATTAATTCTTTCCCTACAAACCCATTTTTGAAAAAATTTCACTTGATCCAACTAGCCTTTCAAACTTTCTATATTTTTCTTCTCGATCACAACCAAAATCCTAAAAAAAAAATAAGAAATAAAAGTCATCCTCTTTGTCCCTACTTTTTCACTTTCTACTTACCTTCTTAACCTGAACCCACCACTTGAGTAAAACTACTCTCTAGAATTACCACTGATCTCTTCATCATTGATAAATCCATTGATAAATCTTTTCTTTGTCTTTTCCTACTTTACTTCTTTTGACCATCCATTCCTCCTAAGTATACTCTTTTCCTTCTGCTCCAATGACACTTCTGCTCTATGTTCCCCTTCCAGTCAGATCATTCCATGTCCTCAATCTTTTTTGCTGAATCCTCATTCCTCTTTCAAATTCTATGTGTAGGTGTCCCCAAAGCTTTATTCTGGATGCCTTTTCTACATTCTTTTATTTTTGTAATATCATCTACTCCCTGAAGTTCAATCATCTCTATAGAAATGATTCCCAAATCTATCCTGCCCCAATGTAACATCTTTTCTGAACTCCAGTGAATAGTTGCCTTCAAGACATCTCTGCCTAAATGTCCCACAGCAATATCAAAATCAATATATTCAAAGCAGAATTCTATCTCTTGAGTTGCTCCTTCCTCTCCACTCCCAAACCTATTATTCCAAACATCACTATTTCTGTTACATATACCTCTGCCTTTCAATCACCCAGATTCTTATTTTTGTAGTCATCTCTTCAATTTTATCTCTCTCCCTCACCCTCCATATCCAATCAGTTGCCAAGTCTTGTCCTTCTTAATACTCTGAGATCTCTCCTATGGGTTTCCTTTGTATTCACTGTCTCTGCCCTACTGAGAACCTCAGGACCTCTTCTCTAGTAGGCAGATCCCCCCGCTGGTTTCTGTGTTTATGGTCTCTCTCCTCCCCAATCCATTCTCTATATGACTGCCCAAATAATTTTCCTATGACATAGGTCTATGTCACTTGTTTAGGCAAAAACCTTTAGTTGGACCCTATAGATTATAGGATAAAATACAAAATCTTAAACTCTACAATCTGGCTCCCATCTAATCCTCTTTCTAAATGAACTCCACATTCTTCCTTTTCCTGGCACCTCCATGTGCCAGCAAAATTTGCTGCTAGTTGTTCCTCAAACAATGGCAGTTTGTCTCTTGCCTCCATCCCTTCATATAAGCCAACTGCCGTGCCTGCAATTCACTCCCTTCTTAGCCTCACTTCTTAGAATCCTTGGCTTTGCTCAAGGCTTCGTTCAAACAAACCTCTACAATTCTTTTCTGATTCCCCAGTTGTTAGTGTTCTCTCTCCTTCTTCAAATGATCTTGTACTTACTGATCCATGCATATATTATATTTTATTTTCTCCCTCAGGAGGGTGATATCTTCTCATTGGAAGGGACAAGGTTTTTTTTATTTTAAATTTAACATTTTTTTTTGTTTTGCCCATGAAACTGTCCCACACATGGTAAATGTTTAATAAATATATAGTGAATTAAAACTAACTGGAATTTGATTCCTTAAGCCTGACCATAGTCCCAAACAAGATTGTGCCTCATCTCCTGAGCTTTGACAAACAGAACAGATGAAAAGTTGGGAGAGATAGAGACAGAGAGACAGACAGACACACACACACACACACACAGAGAACCCTTAGAAGGAGTGCTCTAAAACAGCCACACCCAGTCAAACTAAATAAAGAAAGCAGGAAGATAAACTGTGCACAATAACCATCACATTTCACATTATTATAGAACTTTTCTATAGTTCTATAGAACTATTTATAGAATACAATTTCCAAGCTTGTGCTTTCCTCACTAGCCTGTCAGCAGGAATTATTATTCCCATTTTAGAGGAGAGGAACCTGAGACTGAGAGAAGTAAAATGATTTGCCCAGTACCACTCAGTAAGTGTCAGAGATGGAACCCAAACCTGGGTCTCCTGATTCAAAGTTCAGTGTTCATTTCTAAAGCATCTAGAGCACTGTCTCTACACTTCCATTCCCTTCCTCAATCCTTCCTTCAATAGTATTTTTAAGGAACTTTTCAAAGATTTACCTCTAAAATCTTTTTAATAAAAAATTGAAAATTATGGACATGTAATTCAGAATAAAACTTTTCAACATACTAGACTTTATAAATAGGAATTTCTGAAAAGGAATTTTCCTTAGCAGACAACCTGGTATCTCCAAATTGATTGGCTCCAGAAATAGACTAGAAAAATTCAAGTCACTGGAGCAGTGTCTCAAGACCTTTTTCTGTAAGGTAATAGGGCCTAGGAACATCCTGCTGAGTAAGTTGGTCTTCCCAGCTTCTTAACCATATGCAAACTGTCATCACACAGCATTTGAGGGGCAGTGGGTCTAGAAAGGCTAACTTGTACAGCAGGATATCAATGGAAACTTTCCCCATCTTGCTGTGGTTTTGCTATGCAAAATTGCCCAGACTTATAGGAGCTATATCAACAAGGTTGAAGTTTTCTTAGTCTCATTCTTTTAAAAATTGCTGTAATTTCTTTTTTTTTTAATCCTGAATGTCTATACTGGAGTTAAGCAGGGAAAACAGCTAACTATGCAGAGCTTCATGGCACAGTAGGTTAAATCACTAAGTATTTTGTTTTCTGAAGTACCCCAAGGGGTCCTAATAGGCCTCTGTTCTGCCCAATTTTAATGTTCCTTGAGCTCTTTGAAGGTCAAGACAGCCTTGCACATATTTTCTTATCTTAGCAGGTTAGTATAGTCCTCTGCACATAGAGCCATAGCCTTACAGAATAGCACAATTTGAAGATAATTCAGATGTCATCTAGTTCATATTCTGCCTAAACAGGAAATTGCTAGATATGCAACAAATACTTACATGACCAGAAAATAATTAATTTAGGACTGAAAGGAACCTTAGATGTTATCTAGCACAATTTTCTACTTTTTAACATTTATTTTTTTATTTCTTTGGTTTTTATACCATCTTCATTCTGGAATAACCTCCCTTTCTCCTACCTAATGTGTTATTCCTTATAACATTAAAAAAGAAGGAAAAAGCTGGTCAGAAAAATTAACTAACAGGGGCGGCCAGGTAGCACAGAGTGTAAGAGCACCGGCTCCAGTGTCAGGATGACTTGGAGATCGAATCCCGGGCTCAGACACTTAGCACCCACCCAGAAACACCTGGCCGTGCAACCTTGAGCAAGTTACTTAACCCCAATTGCTTAGGGGTGGCCAGGTGGCTCAGCAAGTAAGAGCACTGGCTCCAGTGTCAGGATGACCTGGGGATCAAATGTGGGCTCCAATACTCAGCACCACACCCAGAAATAACTGGCCATGTAACCTTGAACAAGTTACTTAGCCCCAATTGCTTTAAAAAATAAATAAATAAAAAATAAAAATAAATTTAAAAAATCAACTAACATATTAACTGAGGTAGTCCTCTACCTCTGCAAAGAGTATGTACATTTTTTCAGGTTCTCTGTAAAATACAGCTTCTTTGTCATTGCCCAATGTACAATTTCTTCCTGTTGCCATTTTTGTTCTTTCCATGTATTTTATTGTAATCATTGCAAAACATTGCTTCCTCGTTCTGATTTTTTTTCCTGCTTCAATTTATATAATCTTTGTGTGTATCTGAATTCTTCACATTCAAAGTTTTTTATGGCATATTAATGTTACACCAATGAGCCACAATTTATCTGGTTGATGGGCTTTGTGACCACAAAAGAATTTTGCTACGAATATTTTAGTGTGTATAGCATTTTACCTCCCTTGGCCTCCTTAGGGTATATGCCTACCAGCGGGATCTCTGAGTCAAAGGGTACTTTCTTCAACTTAATTCCAAAGAGTTCTCTGTAATAATTGGACCAATTCGTAGCTTCACTTCCAAAGCCCTTCCATGTTTGCCAGTTTGCCAGGTACAAGGTTAACAAGAACAACAACAATAACAGCTAAAATTTATATGTGTTTATGATGTGCCAGGCACTGTACAGAACAGCTAATAATTATTATCTTATTTGACCCTCACAACAACCCTGGGAGATAGGTGCTATTATTTTTCCCATTTTACAGATGAGGAAATTAAGGCAGATAATGGTTAAGTAACTTGCCCAGGGTCATATGGTTTTTAAAATAATTTTCAGTTCTTATATTGGAAACTATTCAACTCCTTTGACCACTTATTCATTGAGAAATTACTTTTGGCTTGATATATTTGTATTAGTTCCCTATATAATTTGGATATCATATTCTTATTAGAAATATGTGATGCCAAATGTTTTCTCCATCTATGCTTTCCCTTTTAAGATAACTATTGATTTTGTTTGTGCAAATGCTTTTCAATTTCATGTAATGGAAACAATTGATTTTATCTTTTGTGATAAGTTCTTCCAATGTTGGGTTAACAATTCTCCCCTTAGCTATAGATGATGTCATTTTCTTCTTTTTTTTTTTTTAATGATGTGAGGCAACACATCATAGTGGATAGAGAGCTGACCTTGAAGCCAGGAAAACCTAGGTTCAAGTCCTGCCTGTGACATATATTGACTAGGCAAGTCAACTAACCTCTCAGTGTTTTAGACACTGAGTTATTTTAGACAACTCTCTAAAACACTAAGTTGAAAATTAGGTATCACTCTGCATTGGTAGAAGGTGTTTCATAAACCAATGAAAACATATCCCTTTTTTCTTTTATTTTTTAAAGTTTTGTTAATATGTTTTGCTTTTATATTACAAATATTTTCAAATTACCTTCATCCTGTGAGAGCACTCTTATAGAAAAGTAAATCAATTAAGTAAAACTGAAAAAATAAAAGTAAAACAATTATGTAAAACTGAAAAATCTGAAAGTATATGACAATATTCCATATCTATAGCTCCCCAACATCTCCATTTCTAATATTTTCAATTAATAGAAATCCCTCTCAACCCATAACCTCACTGAAAAAATAAAAGAGAAAAGGAAGAAAAATCCTTGAAAAAAATACACATAGTTAAACAAAACAAATTCACTCATTGACTGTGTGCATACACATATAGACATGCATGTTTCATGTTTAATAAATTTTATATATAATTCCACATTACTTTCCAGAAGGCTATAGCTATTCACATGTCTCCCAATAGTCTTTCAATATATCTGTTTCCTCAAAGCCCTTCCAGCTTTTGTAATTTTTCTTTTTTTGTCATATTTAACATGTATTAAGGTAGAATCTCAGACTTATTTAATTTGTATTTTTCTAATTATTAATGATTTAGAATATTTTTCTAAAGGCCTATAGATACCATTTACCAACTTGGAAATGGTTCTTATTGTTATGAGTTTTAGTCAGTTCCTTTTTTTTTTTTTTTTTTGCTTTTTGGAGGGCAATTGGGGTTAAGTGACTTGCCCAAGGTCACGTGGCTAGTTTTTGTGTTAAGTGTCTGAGTCTGAATTTGAACCTAGGTCCTCCTGACTACAGGACCGGTACTCTATTCACTGCACCACCTAGCCGCCCCGTCAGTTCCTTTTATATCTTATGAGACTTTTATACAATAAACTTGTTTGCAAAGATTTGTCCCAGTTAATTGAATTCCTTTTAATCTTAGCTTTATTGTATTTATGTGTACAAAAAAATTTAAATTTTATGTAATCAAAATTATCCATTTTATCTTTGGGGATCATCTCTATATCTTGTGTGATCAGGAACTTTTCTTCTATCCATTGATCTGATAAGTAATGTCATCTATGTTTTTCTGATTTGTTTATGGGTGATCTTTCATATTTAGATTACACATCCATTTGGAGCTTATTTTTGTATAAAGTGTAAAATGTTGATCTAAATCTAATTATTCCATACTTATGTCCAATTGGCCCAGCAGTTTTTTCATCAAATAGGGAGCTTTTATCCCAATAGCTGAGGTCTTTGCATTTATTGAATATTAGGCTACTAGAAATATACCTTTCTGTGTATTGTGTCCCTAATCTGTACTACTTATCAATCTCTATTTTTTAACCAATACCAAATTGTTTTGAGGATTATTGCTTTTTAGTACAATTTGAGATTTAGCACCACTGGGTTCCTTTCATTCCCATTTTTAAAAATTATTATTTCCTTTGAATTTGTTAAACTTTTTTGTCTCCATATAAATTTTGTTATTTTTTTCAATTCTATAAAGTAATCCTTTGGTAGTTTGATGGGTATGATAATGTCAACAGCAGTGCTTCACAAATCCCCAAACCTGCTTCCAA
This sequence comes from Petaurus breviceps papuanus, assembly GCF_028583685.1. Taxonomy (NCBI): domain Eukaryota; kingdom Metazoa; phylum Chordata; class Mammalia; order Diprotodontia; family Petauridae; genus Petaurus; species Petaurus breviceps. The sequence goes on from NW_027187302.1 coordinate 6,243,517, forward strand.
TGCAGACCTAACAGTCATTATTGAAGAGAGAAATTATTATGAAGTGATAATCCTCATTATCACTAGTAGCTACTTCTACTTGCCACCAATAGACAAATAACAACAGGCACCTTGGAAGTGGTAGACTCATACCATCAGTCCTGCTTCAACCTAGCCCTTGCAACCATTATCCAGGAAAGCAACTCTTGTGAAGAAGAGTTCAACCATCCCCGCCAAATGCCAACTGACTGCCACACAAATGGAAGGTAAGCCAACCTAGCTGAAGCAGAAAAACACCTTGAAGGAGAGACAGGAGGCAGCATGTACCAAAGAAGTTAAATCATCCCCACCACCTTGACTACCATCTTACCTCAGACTCTGAAGGAAATAGCTCAGGACCCTGAACCTAAGAGTCTTGGGAGTAGCATTGCTTCCCAAACAGTGCCCTCAAACATCATTCTGTGGAGAAACCCTTATGGAGATGAAGCCTGGAAATTGCTCCTGAAGATGCAATAGTCACAGATACTGAAGACTCAGAAAGGAAAGATCTTGCCACGAATTCTTTGGCATTGAAAAATAGTTCGACATCAGAAATATATAATTGTATCAATGGAAAAGACATTAAAGAAGGGGCATTACCATCTGCTTTGCCACAATACCCTAAAGACCATGGAATTTTCCCAATTGACTTGTGCAGAAACTTTCCATATGTGCTGCCTCCCTCATTAGAATGTGAGCACCTTCAGATCAGGGACTGTCTTACTTTTCTATTTGTATCTCCAGCATTTAGCACAGTGCTTTGCCCATAGTAACTGAGTAAAAGATGTTTTATTCACCCATCTATCCATTCACTGAATAAGCAAATTAATTTATGTAATATTACTTTTTTCTTATATTGATTTATTCTACCCTTGGACAAATAATATTTTTTTCCAATCATTTAGGGCTTTATTTTTGTAAGCAGTGAATTGCAGTTATATTTATAATATTCTTGTGTGTAACTTGGTATGTAGATTCCCATAAATTATACATATCCTGCAGTTATTTTAAATGGAATTTCATTTCCTATCTCTTCACATTAGGTTTTATTGGTGTTATATCAAAATACTGATGATATATATGGGTTAATTTCTATCCTGTAAATTTTCTGAAGTTATTGTGTCGATTAATTTTTTTAGTTGATTTTGGGGGGTTCTTGAGGAAAACAATCACATCATGTGCAAAAATGGATAATTTTATTTCCACTTTATGCTTATTTCTTCATTTTTTTCTTATCCTATCACTGTAGTCATCAGTTATAGAATTATGTCAAAATGTGATGACAATGGTTTTCCTTGGATTGCCCCTGATTGCATTGAAAAGAATCCTACTTTATCTCCATTACATATAATGGTAGCTCCTGGTTTAGATAGATGCTGCTTATTATTTTAAGGAAAGGTCTATTTTTCCTATGTTTTCTAGTGTTTTATCAAAAATGGGTATGCCAACTAGCTTTTATTGAGCACATACTATAAAACAGATACTATGCTATGCAATGGAAATACAAAAAAAAAAAGACAGTCTGCTTTCAAGGAGCTCAGAGTCTGAGTCAAAAGTTGTTTTTTCTGCATCTATTGATTTAATCATAAGATTTTTTTTACTTTGTTATTAATATGGTTAAGATTATAGTTTTCCTAATATTAAACCAACCCTGCATTCCTGGTATAAATCTGACCAAGTCATAGCATATAATCTTTGTGATATATTGTCAGCCTCTTTGCTAATATTTTATATAAAATTTTTACATTAATCTTCACTGGGGATATTGGTTTACATTTTCCTTTTCTGCCTTGACTCTCCTTGGCTAATATCTCAAAAACATAGTTATGTCATAGAAGGAATTTGACAAGGATCTCTTCTTTTATTATTTTTGAAAACAGTTTGTACAATATTGAAATTAATTGTTCTTTGAATGTTTAATAGAATACACTTGGGAATCCATCTGGTCTTGGGTTTTTCTTTTTTTTCTCTTTAGAAATTTGTTTATTTTTGTTTAATTTTTCACTCAAATTAAGTTGTTTAAATTCTCTATTTTTGTTCTATTAATTTGGGTATTTTCTATTTTTACAAATAATCATTTAGTTGATTTAAATTGTTGGTTTTATGGGCATATAGTTGGACAAAATAATTTCTAATAATATCATTTTTTTCATTTGTTCTGAATTTCTTTACCTTTTAAATGCTGATAATTTGCTTTACTTTTCTTAATCAAAATAGTAATAGTCTATGTATTTTATTGTTTTTGCCCAAAAATAGCTTCTAGCCCTTCCAGTGTTGAGCACCTCTCTGGATTTGTTTACATGGATTAGACTCAATATGGAAACATTCAAGATATATTTGTCCTGATTCAAGCATCCTAAAATCCTATAAACCTGTTTATTTATTCTTATGCCTTGTTACCTTCTCTCCAGGCTTTGCCATCATGCCTCAGCTACCCTGAAATTTCCCTCAGCACCTGGCACACCCACCCCCTTCTACTCCTGAGCAGGAACTCTGCTATGCTAGACTACTTCTCCCATTGTTGAGTTCCATTCTGGGAACCTCCATTTTAGAAAGGGACCTAGGCTAGCCATGCTTCATTCCCCTTCTAGCTGTGTTTCTGATTCTCTGGACTTCACCATGCCTCAACATGGGGTGCTCCTCCCAACCTCTTTTCAGACACCTTTTATGTGTTGTCCTCCCCTGTTAGAATATAAACTCTTTGAAGGCAGGGACTGTCTTTCCTTGTGCTTCTATTTGTATCTCCAGTATTTAATACAGTGCCTAGCAAATAGTAAATGCTTCATAAATGTATATTGCATGACTGCCCTTACTCCTTTTCAACTGATCAACAGGCATAATGTCAGTGGAAGGAAATCATTTCCCTTATTTATCTTCTAGAGTACCTAGGCTTGGAGGGGTCAAAGGTGAAATAGAAATGACAAAATCAACATAGAAGACAGAAAGTCAGAAAATTCCCATTTTTCCCATTGTTTCATTTGGAGGGGAAAGTGATTTTTTTATGTTATTTAAAAATAATTGCAGTCCAAAAACGTATGCAATTCCCGGAACAAAGATTGTTTTTAAATAAATATGAGTAGGAGAAAGGTTTAAAGAGATGTGCCAGTGGTGTTAAAGTGCCTTATTGTCAAAAATAAGGTTAAAAGTCAGTAATCCCTCTTTCCAAAACCAACATATCCAAACAATTTCAAAAGAATTGGGCAAGTCTAAGATCAATTATAGGGCAAAAGTTATCATCAACTGTTTCTTAAGTGATTACACAGCAAACCTCCAGGCTTCAGTACAACCAGGAACCACTGGAAAGAGAATTGTAGAAAAGGTCATAATTTCAACTTTAGCTTTCCCTTTCCAAGCTCCTCAATTGACAAGAAGAGGGGTCCATTGTCATGCTACTGCTGCTTCTGTATATTCTGTCACCACATTTTGTTCTCAAATTCTGCTTAGTCATCGTCCAATGAAGATCCAGATTAAATTATCTGAGTCATCCTTTGTTTTCCATAGAGATTAATCACACAATGAGTAGTTAAACTCATCATGGTATCTGCAATCACTCCTAACTCCTCACATTTCAGGCCGCTAATTACATTGCTTACTTATTTCACTGGACAATGCCAAACATGCATTTGAAGGCTAATTTGTACATTGAAAATATAAGCTATTCAAAATGTTAAAGATATAGCTATTGTGCAAATAAAAAAAATTTGTTCAAAAGTGAAGTGGCATTTTGGAAATTTTCCACTTTAAAAGCTTAGTGAAGGTGTCATTAGAAAATGGACAGGGGCAGCCAGGTAGCACAGTGAGTAAGAGCACTGGCTCCAGAGTCGGGATGACCTGGGATCGAATCCAGGCTCAGACACTTAGCACCCACCCAGAAACACCTGGCTGTGTAACCTTGAGCAAGTTACTTAACCCCCATTGCTTAGGGGCAGCCAGGTGGCTCGGTGAGTAAGAGCACCGGCCCCAGAATCAGGATAACCTGGGATCAAATCCAGTCTCAGATACTTACCACCACACCCAGAAATAACTGGCCATGTGACCTTGAGCAAGTTACTTAACCCCAATTGCTTAAAAAAAATGGACAAATAGCTTCTCAATTGTAGTTGCCAGGGTAATATCTGAATATGATCAGGTATCCAATAATATAACTCTAGCCTACTTGGGCAATTCTTCTTGAGGCAAAGAGTGAGGTAATAAATGTTGCTCAGCCCATTATTGGCAGAGTTGTGACTTGAATCCAGGCAAGAGTGTGTTATAGTCAACTAGAAATGTCTTAAGAGAACCAATAGTTAAATGTCCAGTGTATTTTCACCCTCGAAATTGAGAAATCATGGATTCATTTATTGATTTGTTGGTTGTCTAGTCTTATGAAAGTGATGGGAAAATGTCAGTAAAGTAGATTAAATGAAAAAATAATATGACAATTCATCCCTCTTCCTCCCCTTTGGTAGAGTTGATTGTTAGACACTTACTAGCACACTTCTGAACATACATCTACTGACTCACAGCACCAGATTCAAGGAATTTGAGTTAGAAATGGGTCTCAATAGCCAGCAAGCTCCACCCATAGATGAATAAGAATCCTCTCCAGAATATTATCAGCACATGATCATACAATTTGGACTTCCTATGAAGTCAAGAATCTACTACCTATCAAGAGGGCCTATACACCTTTGAATAACTCCATTAGAAAATCATGTCCTTATATTTTCTAAATTTGCTTTTATGCATCTTCCTTTCACTGACTCAAGTTCTGTCCTCAGGAGCCAAGCAGAAGTTTAATTCCTATTCCAGGTGATAACTTTTCAAATACTTGAAGAGTAAATGGGCATATGATTTAGAAATAAAGGGTAATATCATAAGCAAATTAGGGGAGTGTGGACTTTTATTTGACAGATTTATGGATAAGGGAAGAATTTATGACACAAACAAGAGAAAGCATTATAGGATGTAAAATGGATAGCATTGATGACATTTTGCACAAACAAAACCAAATGCAGTGAAATTAGAAGGAAATCAAGAAACTGGGGGGAAACTTTTATAGCAAGTTTCTCTGATAAAGCCCTTATTTCTTAAGGATAGAGAGAATTGAGTCAAATCTATAAGAATACAAGTAATTCCTCAATTGATGAATGGTCAAATGATATAAACAGGAAGTTTTCGGAGATAGAAATCAAAGTTATCTATATTCATATGAAAAAAATGCTCTGAATCACTATTGATTAGATAAACACAGATTAAAACAACTTAAATATACCACCTCATACCTATCAGATGGGCCAATAAGACATAAAAGAAAAATAGAAAAAATGTTGGAGGGGATGTGGGAAAATTGGGACACTAATATATTGAGCTATGAACTGATCCAATGATTCTGGAAAGCAATTTGGAACTATGCCCAAAGGTTATAATACTGTACAAACTTTTTGATCCATCAATACCATTATGAGGTCTGTACCCCAAAGAGATGAAAGAAAAAGCAAAAGGACCTTTGTGTCCAAAAATATTTATTTGTTGTTCTTGAGTAATTTCAGTTGTGTCCAACCCTTTGTGACCCCAATTGGGGTTTTCTTAGCAAAGATAGTGGAGTGGTTTGCCATGTCTTCTAGTTCATTTTACAGATGAAGAAATTGAGGCAAACAGGGTTAAGTGACTTATGCAGGGTCACATAGCTAGTAATTTTCTGAGGCTAGATTTGAAGCCAGGTCTTCCTGATTCCATGCCTGGAACTCTATCAATTGTGCCACCTATACCACTGTCTGGGAAAAAAAAACATTTTAAAAGAGTTATAGTAATAGCAACTATTTTTAAGATGGCAAAGAATTGGAAATTGAGGGGATGCCCATCAATTGGGGAATGGCTGAACAAATTGTGGTAAATGATTATGATGGAATACTGTTTGTTATCTTCTAAGAAATGATGAGCAGGATGATTTCAGAAAAACCTGGAAAACTTACATGAATTGATGCAATGTAAAATGAGAAGAATGAGGAGAATACTGTACACAATAAGAAATGAAAAGGAGGATGATCAGCTGTGAACAATTTAGCCTTCCCAGTGATATAATGATCCATGATAATTCCAAAGGATTCGTAATAAAAAATGAGACCCAACCCCAGAGAAATAACATGATAGAGTCTGAATGCAAATTGAAATATACTTTTTAAAACTTTTTTGTTCTTGGGGGAAGAGAGGAGAGAGAGGAAGAGAGAGTATGGAATTTTAATTTTTAAAAATTGAAAGTTAAATGTTTTTGCTTACATGTAATTGAGAAAAATAAGACAAAAATTATAAATAAAAATAACAACAGATACTTAAAGAATGAGAGTTCCATGCATATATATTTCACAAATGAACCTTTTTTCCTATCATTCCTACCCCAGCAATCAGTTCTTCCCTGTTAGAGAGGAAAAAATCCAAAATAGAACCTCATTTAATTATTCCATCTTTTAGAGGGGGAAATTATCCATTTTTAAAAGGTCAAAGAATTACTAGCATTTCTGTTTTAAGTAGAAAAAAGCTACAGACTATGAGTTGATAATTCAGTTCCTTTATCATTGCTTCATCATGTCTCTGTCAGGCTTGTGATCCTTGTCCCCAAATCCTCACCTAGTTCCTTTTTCTGTCCAGGTGATTTGTAGTATCTTGTACTGCCAGTTTTCGCCTCTGTTTATCCTCTCCCAAATGCTATCTACCATGCTTCCCCCTGCCTTAGATTTCCTCACATGAGCATGTCTCCATGACATACAAAACTATACCTCCACTTTACCTGTTTTTTTTTTTTAATTAAAGCATATCCTTCCAGATCCATATTCCAGTCACAGGTCATTTTTCACCAAACCCCAGTGATACCTGTGAGGGTAAATTTGCCTCTCTTTATACTCTCTAGTTCTGCTTGATTGCTACCTATACTGATTCCTTTCTTAGATTTTTGTCACCAGTGGGATTTTGAGTGTCATAACTGTTTTCTTGTTCCCTTGTTATAAATATTCTCTATTGCATGTGACTTGATGAATATACATAGGCAATTTTCTTCTGTCATCATTCTGTTTAGTTGAAAGTTCTATTGACTAGATTTTCAACAATCCAGGCAAATACATGTTTCCAAGTCCTTATTAAATATACTCAGTCCCTGCCAGGGCCACGTCATTCCTGCAATGTTAAGCCATGGTCCAAAAATCTAAATCCCGTCTCCAAAACCATCTTTTTACCAGCTGTTCACTTCTCAAATCTGCTTTTCTCTTCTGAATCTCTTGCCTTCAAACAGCAGTGGTTAAAAAAAACAAACAAAAAGAAACAAACAAGACTGGTGGTCTGGGTAGGAAGGAGAAGGGAGTAGAGCCAATTCCCAATGGTCGGAGAAAGGCATGAAAAAGAAGAAACAGCTCTACCTACCCTCTTGAAGAGAGAAGAGAGAAAGGTCATCATTATACAAAATGTCTTCTACAGTGATACCTTCTGAAGAACAAAAGTAAACACAATATAATTTTTTTGAAGGCAAGGTTGTACATTGGCTACTGAGGAATCAGTTTTAGAGGCAGTACTTAAGCTCTCAGGGTGTGTTTGAATGAGAAGGATGAATTACTATGGGCCTCTGGGTGGTGGGATATGGGTAAAGGAATTGCTTCTTCTAGTACCAATAACCTTCCTGAATTACATCTGGGGAAAGGTAATATAATGGGAGATGGGCCAATGAAAACTCAGTCCTTATGAGCAAACACAGTATGTTCTGCCTGATATAATAAATCCCCACATGGACTTGGAAGCATGTATCAGAATTCCATGACTGTGCATAAGTCTTTTGTGTACATACCCTGTTCTCACTCAGCAGCCAACTAACAGGCTCTACTTTGCCAGACATTAAGCAGACAGGAGCCTTTATCTGAAAACTGTGATCCCAAAGGAATAGTATCAGATCCCCAAGCTTAGAAAAAGAACTGGCTGTCTGACAAATTGTTAACTTAAGATTACATCTATGCTAATGAAAGGCAGAACAGCCAGGTTATCAGTAAGGCCAGGCTTGACCAGAGGGGCCCTTCAGGATCCTTCTACCACAGATATCCTCCCCACTGACCTGACAATGAGTCTGAAATTCACTCACTAGGTACTGCTCTCAATTAAGTCATTTAAAACTTCTACTGAAATGCCAAAGCTACCTGAGAGGGGTAAATGCATTGTATTTATTAACCACTCAGCACAACAATAAGTTAGTTCTCCAAATAAGCCAGCTAGAGTACCAAGGATGATGGGAAAGGCAAGGTCCAAAGCATGTGGCTCTTAGGGCTCTGGAGCACACAGAAGACTTTTGAGCAGGTCCTCGTGGCAGGGGGGATGGGATGCTAAAAGAGCAAAAAGAGACTCAGAATGGGAATAGAAGAGTGTGCAAGCCAAACTGCCTTCTTTGCAATTTTGCCTAATGCTGACCTTGAGGCAGTGGGAAAACATGGATATAAGAAATCTATAGATACAATTGAAACCTCCTTTTATCCATTAGTTTCAGTCTTCTCTCATTAGACCTACAAGGATTTGTTTTGCCCCCTCTCTCTTTTGCCTATTCTCTCTGATAGATCAACCATAAAAATGCTAAAAGGTAGTCACCAGGAGGACACAACAGAGAAAACATGACCTGTGGCAGGTTAACCCTTAAATAATCTGTTTACCTGGTTATCTGAAAGCAATTCTCTCTTTTTTTTCAGTTTGATTGACATATTTTGGCTTTTAGGTTACAACCATTTCCCATTTGTTCTTAAAAAAATATTAAGGAAAAAAATGACTGCATTCAACAGCATAGCCAACATTTTGTCCCCATAATCGTCCATGTATCTACAAAGAGAAGAGAGATGTGTTCTATCATGTCTTCTCTGGGTCCAAGATTGGTCATTGAAATTAATCTGAGTTTGGCTACCATTTAACCTTGCTTTCGTTTGTTTTATACATTATCTCTTGCTTCTGCTTTCTTCCCTGCATGCTTCATCATCTCTTAGAACACAATAATCCAATTGAACAAGCATTTATTAAGTGTCTAATATGTGCAAGTTTAATTCATAATTACATCTAAGTGATAGGGATAGGAATACAAAGACAAAATAAAACATATTTCATTACACAGAGATGCCATATTTTTTTTCATCCATTTTCAATCCATGGGCATCTACCTTCTTTCTAGATTTTTTTCCCTACCAAAAAAAAGTTGTCACTATGAAAATTGTAGCATATATGGGACATTTCTTTTTGCCTTTCACCTCCTTAGAATTATGCCCAGTATTGAAATTTTTAGGTCATGAAGTATAAACAGTTAAGTCATTTTGCTTATATTTTTGCGTTAACAGTTCTACCAATTCACTGATCCACCAGCAATAGAACGTCAGTATGCCTGCCTTCTCATAGTCTCTATAATAATAACTATTTATTAAATTATTAGGGACCAAAGTAAAGACTGAACCTGTGGTTTCATTGGATTAGGGAAATCTCAAATGAAGGGACCCTCTCCAACAATTCAGTTCAGCACCTTCTTTCCAAACTGATGGTCTTAGAAAGTTGTCTAGTACACAGGAGAGGTATTCTGACTTTCCCAGGGTCACAACAAGTATGTATCAGTCAGAACTTCAAATACTTCACTGACTTCAAGGTCTATCAAACTGCCAATTTCATGGGTGAAAGGTAAAATGGAGGAGGCAGAGTGAAAGAAAGGATCAAATTGCACTTGGATTTGGGGTGTTCTGAGTTCAAATCTTTACTCTTGTATACTCCATCTCTCAGTGGCTCAGGTACTAAAAATAGAGATTCTAGACAAAGTGCTGATAAGTGTGGCATGGGAAGTTTCCATATTGGGAATCCCTTATACTAGCAAAATTATAGGTCCAGATCAATTTTTAGGTCAAATTTTAGTTTTTACAATGTATATTTCTCTTATTATTTGTGACAGAGCATCTTTTTCCTAAACCATTATGTGCTCACATGGATTGTTTTGACAAGGCCTTTTTTCTTACATTCAGATTGAGGGAATTAAATTGGATGAGGTCTGACCTCCCTTCTAGCTCTAATTTATGAATCTAAAAATAGCATCTTTAGATTTACAATTAAACTTGGATACAAAATGTTAGAAAATATTTTACCTACCTGACATACATATCAGAGTTTAGTCTAATTATTTCAAAAATCACTTAACTTCCTAATTTTTTCTAATTTAAATTCTGGCAAAAAATATTGGAAGTCTATATTTCCTGATGTTAATTAGAAACAGAAATAGTGAAATTAATGAACTATAAGAGACACAGACAGCTGCACAGACAGAAAGATGAAGAGAGATAACCTAGAAGAAAGACAAACCCACCAATAGAAAGAAAAGAACAAGAGAGAACACAAGCAGTTAAAATCCAATCAAATTAACTAATACAAGCTGTATAACCCACATCTCCAACCCACTTTTTCTGTCTCAAAGGTCTACCTAATCTAAGCAACTGACCTTTGGGGCTTCAAAAACTCTGAAACTTTTGATGTTTACTAGCTGTAATGGCAATGCCCATCCCAGGAATGTGCTTTTAGTGCACAAAGAATGAAAACCATTCGTTACAGTAAGTGGCCTTACATCTCCATGTGGGACTTTAAAATACATGAAGAGATTTTGCAAATATTGCCATAGTCTGGCCAGTGCCGGGAAAGGCCAGGGATATAAAATGTTTTGGTCAATGCTCATAAGCCTACGAATATAAGGGAGGTTAGCAAATACCTCTCCCTGCCAGGAAAAAAAAAAAACAATAACAACCACCACAACTGAAAAAAAAAATCGTGCAACATGTTTTGCCTGGTAGAGAGAACAAAGGTTGCCTTCTTTCCTTAATGACAGACCTGGGTTCTGAAATTGAGCACAGCAGGTAGGAAGTTCATATATGGATTTCAAAAGACATCTAAATGTTATACCAGGCAGTTCCTTAAAGCAGAATGGTTAGGAAAATTGTTGATAGTTTGCTTTTCCTCCTCCCCCTCCAAAAAAAAAAAAATTACTCCAAGGAGAAAAAAAGAGCCAAACTCCAGAATCTATTCCAGTCTTTGCTTTACTGTCAAAATAGGTTTGTTTGTGATGGAAGTCAGGAGGGGGGAGGGGGAAGGGGTGGAGTGAGAGGAAGGGGAATCTGTTCTGTGGCTTTCAGTGTTCAATTAATTCCCAGCCTTAGGGAATATATTTTCCCCTTCTTCTCTTTGTTTTGATAATTGTCATTATCATTTGCTAAATGTATCCCTACGTGCTATTTACTTCAATATACAGTTTCAAGACCTCTATGGATTCCCCCAGTCTAAGAAATTTCCCCAATAAATCACTGTAGTTGAGCAGTTATGTCCTCAGGTCTAATGCTATTTGATTCACTATTTGATCTATTTATCATAGAACCTCAGAAAGGGAATGGAAGAAATACATTGACCCGGTGCCCAAAGTACACATAGAAAAAAAGAAAAAAGAAAGAAAAGGTAATAATTTTTTACATCCAGTGACAAATGCAACTTGATCTGCATAAAAAGAAGATTGAACATAAAAGAACAAAATGGAATTTCACAGAGAGAAGGATGGAGTCATCCAAAGAGGAAGAGAAACCACAGTCCTAAGCAGGATGTAGGAAAGCAGTGGTTGGACACCAGCAGTGCATAAAAAGACTGGTGAAAGCTGATAAAAAATTAAAGCCAACTCCTCCATGCTGGGCTACAATTAGAAAAGTAAATGTGGCCCCAGAATGAGATCTCTGGACATCAGCAAGGGTTGGGAAGGGGGATAATTTCACCTTTTCTCCTATTTTTACTAGATGACAACTGCACAGTGCAAAGCACTGTCTATACATAGAGAGGGAAGAAGGGAGGGAGGGAGAGGGAAAAGGGGAGACAGGGGGGAGGAGAGGGAGGGGCAGAGAGAGAGGGAAAGGGGGAGAAGAGAGAGAGACAGAATATAGGAATACAGAATAAGAATGACAAAAGAGGTTAGACTGACTGGCTTGTGAAGAAATGGTCTAGGGATGAAATCTGTCAAGTCTGAGCAAACAATATACAATTCTGCTGGGAAAAAAAACATAAAAGTATATTACCAAGATGGGAGGTATTATCTTATTTGCCATAATTACATAAAATTGAATTAAGAAAAACATTCAATTTGGACAGGGCATGGTAATGGAAAATGTTATGTGCATATGAGGAAATCAGAACTCTGTGACATGAAATCCATACCAAGATCACAGAAGTGTAAGAATTAAAAAATCATTGTAAATTTCAATCACTGTTTCTCAACTATATTCTTGAAATGATTTGGGGAGCTGTTTTAGGTTTCCAAACTCCTACCCACCTCAAAAAAAAAGAAGACTAGGAAATAGGAATAAATGACCTAGAGATTCCTACTATCCTTGGTGGTTCTGTGATTTCTGTGTGCTCTGAATTACCTATTCTTCTCTGCATTGCAGTGAAAAAATCTAGCAATATTAAGTTCCTAACCTGAAGTCTGTATCTTCTGAATTCTAGAGATCATTATTCCAGACTGCCTCTCTTCAGGCTGTATGGGCATTAATTATATACATAGACTATGTGGGGGTGTGCACAATTTTGCACAGTAGTCAAGGGAAGGGGCTGGGGAATCTTTGATCTTAACGATATAACCCTCTAGCACGAATTGGCTGCCTTTATATTACTCTATTTTCCTCTTGTGTCTGTGAGATTTCTTGGATGAGGCTGACAGATGGTATATTGGGAAACAGGCTGAAATGAATGAAAAAAAGTGGGTGGTACTTTAGTAGAAGGTGCAAGAGATGAGAGACTAAAGTGGACCAGATTCCCAGCCTCTCAGATATTGTATCAGTAGCATCTGTTGGTTTTAAAAATCAATTTCCTTCTGATTTCTTCCTCAATCTGACTTTATGAACTGGTTTTACTTTCAGAATGTGTAAGCGAAATAAACAATTGAATATGAGTTATCTTAAGACCTGACCTTAAGTAATAAGTAAAATTAAAATGTCTCCAACAAATGCATAGTATTAATTGACCACCTTCACTTGTGATGAGTTGAAAATGTATTCTTAGAAAAGTGGTTACACTGAAGGCAGCTGCCATTGGATTGGGTGTATATCTTCATGAGTCAGTGATGCAATTTGCTTTCAGCAGTGGTTAGAATGCTCACACAAACAACCAGCCTTGCAATTATTACCCAGGAGGTGAAATTCCTTCCAGTCTAGCTCCAAAAAAACTAATGACTTGAGCTACTACAATACTATCAGATTTAGCTTTGACACTTAATAACTCTAGTCTTTCCTCCTCAACAAGCCTGGAAAGTCAACACCATCATCTGTACCTCTTGGGAAGATGTATCCAACATATGTCTCAAGGGAAAAGCAAATCTAGAAAACCTGAATAAAGAACAAAAATGACAGCAGAAGGGGCCCACCTGAACCATTTCAGAACTAAAAACAAGATCTCATTACACTGACCAAAGTAAAGCTATGCTAAGCATGCTGTCTAGTTCATCTTAGCATGTTTTGAATATTTGACATTGTGAAAATAGGGTTGGAAAGAGTAAGGATAGGAACCAAACTTATAATTTCATTGGGGAATTTTATTATATATATATATAACTTATAATTTCATAGAGGAAATTCCCTATACTGGTGCAGGCTAGCACCTATCTTGGAGTATTTTCTAAAGCACTGAAAAGCTAAGTGGGTGACTTACCCAGGGTAACATCACTAGTATATCTCAGAGGTAGATTTGAACTCAGGTCTTCCTGACCTTGAGGCTGTTCTCTCTGCATTATGACATACTGGCTCTCGAAGAATAAATAATATATTAGAAGAAAGTCAGAGAAAGGGGTGGCTCAGTGGCGCAATGAATAGAGCACTGGCCCTGGAGTCAGGAGGACCTGAGTTCAACTCCGACCTCAGACATTTAACACAAAAACTAGCCGTGTGACCTTGGGCAAGTCACTTAATCCCAATTGCTCTCCAAAAAGCAAAAAGAAAAGAAAAGAAAGTCAGAGAGGTGGCTAGGTGGCACAGTGAATAGAGCACTGGCCCTGGAGTCAGGAGGACCTGAGTTCAAATGCAGCCTCAGACACTTAAAACTTTCTAGCTATATGACCTTGGGCAAGTCACTTAACCCCAACTGCCCTCCAAAAAGCAAAAGAAAAGAAAAGAAAGTCAGAGAGGTGGCTAGGTGGCACAGTGAATAGAGCACTGGCCCTGGAGT
>NW_027187302.1:6257842-6271483 GCF_028583685.1 Petaurus breviceps papuanus
CTGGCCCTGGAGTCAGGAGGACCTGAGTTCAACTCCGACCTCAGACATTTAACACAAAAACTAGCCGTGTGACCTTGGGCAAGTCACTTAATCCCAATTGCTCTCCAAAAAGCAAAAAGAAAAGAAAAGAAAGTCAGAGAGGTGGCTAGGTGGCACAGTGAATAGAGCACTGGCCCTGGAGTCAGGAGGACCTGAGTTCAAATGCAGCCTCAGACACTTAAAACTTACTAGCTATATGACCTCGGGCAAGTCATTGAATCCCAATTTCCCAGCCTTTCCCCCACCCTGCAAAACAAAAACAAAACAAAACAAAAAAAAGTAGAAAGTCAGACAAAGCAATCTGGCCAAGTAACAGATAGAAGCAGATCAGTCTGTCCAGCAGAAATGCCATGCCCTGCAAAGAGACAGCCCAAGAAAGTGATTTACCCATCATTAATGCCATATCCCAAAGCAGATTTCATGAGGGCCCTCAAAAGGAAAAAAAAGAACTTTCAGGGTTTGGAGACAGATGGTACCCCTTTGCCGTACATACTCTCTCCATGTCTGCCTCACTGCATTTAAATTTTAAGTTCGTGCTTATTCTTCTTGTGGCTATTGTGTGTATTTATGGGAAAATACGTCCCAGGTTTGGAGAGGAATGTTTTACACCAACTGTTCTTACTTCTCTTCTCAGTAATTCTCTTTTCTAAACACTAATTGGTGGCTACCGGCATTGTTGATGGAGAGTACACAGGTAAGAGGCTTTATAGCACTAGGAATAAATTAGGGGAAAGAGTCAAGCCTTTGTCTGAATGTTAAAGATTTTCCTAACTGGTGGCCCTGAGTTATTGTGATTGTACAAATAACTAAGATAAACTTCATAATATATCTTTGTCACTTATTTGGCCCTCAACAAAGATTGGCAATATGGATATTCAAAACTAGTAGTTATGATGGAGGTCATATTGCTTGAGGAACCATGAAACTCATCTAGCACCTATAATGGTGCTTTCCCTCAAATATACGAAGGTCTAGGACTAGAAAAATAAAGAAATTTGGGTTAGTAGAGGTATCTTTTATATTCATGAATAACACATTCTTTGGGAATTTCTTTTTTTGTTTAATATTGATTATGGGTTTGCATGTCCATATCATCTATAAACTCTAGATCCCATACATTTCCCCATTGCCATTCATTTTTCTTGTGTTCCTAGGATTTAAGGGTGGAGTGGGAATTTTTTTCTGGAAAAAAATGGCATTTTTCTGTTCTCCCTGTTCTTTTCATGAGTCAGCTTCCTCTGTCACATGGGTTATTTAAAAAAAAGGTGGGAGTAATGAAAAAAAATATTACAGAGGGAAGAATGAGCCTTTTCAACTTCAGCTTTCAACTCTGTGCTGGGACACATACATTTTGTTTTCATTAAACACAAGGCCATTTTTCAGGCAAAGAAATGGGTTTACTGTTTAGGGAGAGATTGCAGTAAATAAATAATACAGATTTAAATTGCATTCACATTCAATGAAAAGGTAGAATTGACTATCGTTCTTGATTGTCATCAGGAATTTTTTATATGACACTGCCAGAAAAATAACATTAAATCGGCATGGGAATAAGCCAATTTGTTAAGTTGGATAGCAGTAGTTAAAGTTAAAGGTGTTTAGTTTGTTGTTTCTTTGTGACTGGGTATAGAATAAGGAATTGGGAGGGTGATGGAGTTTGTCTTGATTGAATAACTCAGATGAGGTTTAGGAAAATGGTAAACAGCAGAAAATTGAATTGGAGAGGGTTAAGTTACAAAAATAGCATCAAATACCACCAGAAATATGTCAGCAGAGTGGATTCAACACAACTGACCACAAGATGGTTGGTCTATAATTAATTATGTAAGTATATAGTATTAATATTTATTATATGCAATAATATGTTATGCAATATAGAATAATTATCATGTATTTATAATTGAGCATAATTATTTATAACAATCATATTGTAATGTTATTAATTATTATTATTATAGACCACAGGACAGTGGTCTATAATTGTTTCTTTTAATTCTGAGACTACTCTAGGGATTCCCAAATTTTCTCCTCTCCATATCACCCCTACACACACACACACACACACACACACACACACACCTACTAACAAATGCGGAAACATTTTCAGGATTTTGAGAAAGGAGGAGCAATTGTAATATCCTTTTTGTTGTTATCAGTTCAAGAAAGAAAAGGTGGTGATAGAAAGGGACTGTTGGAGGATAAAGTAATAATGAGAAAAAAATCGTAAGCCCACAAAGGGAGTATGGAAATGGTAGTTGCCTTGTTACTAAGAAGAAAAAGGAGTGGTCAGGAGAGCAGATGCTGCATCTAGACAAAGAGGGAAGCATTGCTGATTGTGTTGTAGGGAGGAGATTATGGCACTGAGTCAATCATTACCTCCAAAGCACCACAGCTGGTCGTCATGGGCTTCTCCTCTGCATGTCCAATACTATGGAAGCCTTAGTAAAATTTGGAACTATGAGTTTTTATTTTAACTTTTTTAATTGTATTGTATTTATCTTGAATTTAATTGAATTTATCAAAAACTTAGTATCAATAGAAGCAGTATATAGAAAAGTGAATAGAACATCTAATCTCAGCATTAGGAAGACCTGTAATGAAATGCTCCCTTTGCAATATACCAAGGGCAAATCACTTACCCATTCTGTGTCCTCAAGCAACTCTCTAACACTAGAAATTAGAAAACAGGGGATACTGCAGAAAGAATGAATGAAGGAGTAAATGGATGGGCAAATATATGAGAAAATAAATGAGTGGATGAATAAATAAATAGATGGGTAAATAAATATATTAGTTATTTATATATAAATTATAAATAAACATTAAAAGACAAATGGAGAGGAATTATACATTAAATGATGTGTTTTCATTATTGACAGTTTGTTTAAAAATAATTATATTAAGAGTGTATAGTAGCATTAGCAAGAGAGAAATTGAATCATCCTGTTTGCTTTCATGTCCCATTCTGACCTTTTTTTTAAATCTTCTGCATTCTTCCCAAGATTCTGTTGCTATTATTATTGTTGTTTACATTGTTGTAATCAGTGCATAGACTGTTGCTTAGGTTCTGTTTCCTTTTCCTGAATAATTTCATTTAAATATTTAAAGTGCTCCCCCTCAAACCAGCTAAGACAGCTCTTGGCAAGCAAGCTTCAAAAGGCCAGATCTCCATGTTGCTATGGATGTTGGTACTGATGAGCTAGATATCTACAGCTTCTGCTTTTTATCATTACCAGATTGACCCTGAATAAAGACTAATGGGAGGTACCACTTGAGAAAACTCTTTAAAGCTGAGAGTTAACGTGTCAGTTTATCATCACCTTTGTCTCTGTCCCACTAAAGATGAATCCTGAAGCCCGAGTTTCTTCCATTCTGTCAATAGCTTCCCCCTTTATTGTTATTTCCCTTACTAGTCAAAAATACTTTGGAGTTTTCTTGTTTGTTAAAGCTAAAATTCAGTGGAACTATATAGCAGTCAGTCGAGGAAATTCACACTTCAAATCCATTGTCTTTTTTGGGCTAATGGACGTACTGTGAAAAGCTAGCAAAAAAAAATGGGTGATACCTCTTGTAATAACGACACTTCTGTGTGAGAAGTCTCATTGCCAGAAAGAACACAGGGAGTATAATAATGTATTCTCGAATATCAGGTATGGAGGATTATGATTTTTAAAAACCACTTTTGTGGTATGACATGTGATGTAGAGGCTATGTGGAACACAGGGTAGAAAACTGGCTTCAGGGTAAGGAAAAGCTTGATCTAGGTCTTGCCTCTGACATATCCTAGATATCTGATACTAGGCAGGTCACTTAACCCCTCAGTAGCCCCAGGCAACTAAAAATATAAATTGCAGAACAGGTGCCGAATTGCATTGGTATAAGGGACTTCGTCATGTTGAGTTTCCCATATGAGAAAAAGTATCCAACCAGCATTTACATACACACATATATACATATATGTATATATACACATATATCTATATGCAGTTATATATACATACATAAATATGTAATATGTTTGTATATTGCATTGTATTATGTAATATTACATTAAATTAATTTTATTGTATTATATAAAATTACTACCTAAAATGTATGTCAATGGCACAAATTTTCCATGGCTAATAATAAGGAAAAATTTCCCTAGGGCATTGGAATTCAGGTACACAAATCCATGTTCATGCATAGAAGCTGCATCCAGTACAGAATCATAGCAAGTTGTCTATCATCATGGAAAAACCAGGGGAGGGGGTGGAGGGAGAGAGAGGTGAGGGAAGGAGGAGGAGGAGGAGGTTAGGGAAGGAGATAGACAGACAGACAAACAGACAGGCAGAAGTGGCACAAGGAAAACAATAATACAAGGATCCAGCAGAAGTCAGTTTCTCTTCAGTGGCTGTCCATCTTGAAAGCAGTTGGAAAGTGCTTATAAAACTGGAAAGCAGTTTAGCAGAGACTAGGTATACACCAACATCTCATACCATTTACCAAGATAAGGGTACATGATTTAGAAATAAAGGGTGATACCATTAGCAAATTAGGGAAGCATGGAAAATTTTGTCTGTCAGATCTATGGATAAGAAAAGAATTTATGGCCAAACAAGAGATAGAGAACATTACAGTATATAAAATGGATAATTTTGATTACATAAAATTTAAAAGGTTTTGCACAAACAAAACCAATGCAATCAAGATTAGAAGGAAAGCAAGAAATGTGAGGAAAAATGTATAGTGAGTTCCTCTGATAAAGGCCTCATTTCTCAAATAGATAGAGAACTTAATAAAATTCATAAGAATATGAGTCATTCCCCAATTGATAAATGGCCAAAGGGTATGAACAGGCAGTTTTCAGAAGAAATCAAAGTCATCTGTGAATATATATATATATATATATATATATATATATATATATATATATATTCCCATATAGTCATATGGGAAAATGCTCTAAATCATGATTAAGTAAAGAAATACAATGAAAACAACTCTGAATTGCCACCTTACACATATCAGATTGATTAATGTGACAGAAAAGGAAAAGGACAAATGTTAGAGGGGATGCAGAAAAAAAATGAGACTATTGTTGGTGGAGTTGTGAACTGATCTAAACGCTCTCTGGAGAACAATTTGGAGCTATGCCAAAAGGGCAATAAACCTGTATACTCTCTGACATAGCAATACTTCTACTAGGTCCATATCACAAAGGAAAAGGAAAAGAACCTCTATGTTAAAAAATATTTATAGCAGCATCCTTTTTTTTTTTTGGCAGTGGCAAAGGGGACTATAAGAAATCATGGGGGCGGCTAGGTGGTGCAGCGAATAGAACACCAGCCCTGGAGTCAGGAGGACCTAGTTCAAATCCAGCCTCAGACACTTAACACACACAAAACTAGCCATGTGACCTTGGGCAAATCACTTAACCCCAATTGCCCTCAAAAAAAATAATGAAGAGGATGAATTGATGCAAAGTGAAATAAGCAGAACCAGAAGAACATTGTACATTATAGAAATATTGCATGATGTTCAACTATGACTGATTCAGCTATTCTGATCAATACAATGATCCAAGATAATTCTGAAGGACTTATGATGAAAAATGTTATCCACATCCAGAGAAAGAACTGATGGAATCTCAGTGCAGATTGAAGCACATTTTTTTTTACTTTCTTTAGTTTTCTCGCTCTTTTTAAAAATATTTACTTATTTATTTAATTTTATAACATTCAATTTTATAAGATTTTGAGTTTTTAATTTTCTCCCCCTCCTACCCTCCCTCTTCTAAAGCATGCAATGTGATATAGGATATACATATATAGACTATGCAATTAAACTAAACATATTTCCATATTAGTCATGTTGTAAAAAAGAATTAGAAACAAAAGGAAAAACCATGAAAAAGAAAAAACCAAAGGGAAAAAAAGAGAGAGAAAAAATAGTATGTTTCAATCTGCATTCAGACTCCATGGTTCTTTCTCTGGGTGTGGATAGCATTTTTCCATCGTGTATCTTTTGGATTCTCTTAGTTCATTGCATTGCTGAGAAGAGTTAAGTCTACCAAAGTTGGTCATCACACAATGTGGCTGTTTCTGTGGACAATGTTCTCCTGGTTCTGTTCACTTCACTCAGCGTCAACTCATGCAAGTGCTTCCAAGTTTTTCTGAAGTCTACCTTCTCATCATTTCTTGTGGAACAATAATATTAGATTACATTCTCACCCCACAACTAACTACCACAATTAATAGGCATCCCCTCAATTTCCAATTCTTGGTCACCACAAAAAGAGTTGCTATAAATATTTTTGGAAGGTGGGTCCTTTCCCCATTTTTATGATCTCTTTGGGATACAGACCTAGAAGTGGTATTGCTGGATGAAAGGGTATGCACAGTTTTATAGCCCTTTGGGCATAGTTCCAACTTGCTCTCTAGAATGGTTAGATCAGTTCACAACTCCACCAACATTGCATTAGTGTTCCAATTTTCCCACATTTTCTCCAACATTTATTATTTTCCTGTTTTTTCACATTAACCAATCTGATAGGCACATGGCACCTCAAAGTTGTTTCAATTTGCATTTTTCTGATCAGTAGTGATTTGGAGCATTTTTTTCATATGGCTATAAAGAGTTTTTATTTCTTTGCTTGAAAACTGCCTGTTTTCCTTTGACCATTTATCAATTGGGGAATGACTTGTATTCTTATAAATTTCACTTAGTTCTCTATATATTTTAGAAATGAAGCCTTTATCAGAGACACTGGCTGCAAAAAAAAAAAATTTCACAGCTTTCTGCTTCCCTTCTAATCTTGCTTCCATTGGCTTTGTTTCTGCAAAACCTTTTTAATTTAATGAAATCAAAATTATCCATTTTGTATTTCATAATGTTCTCTCTCTTATTTAGTTATAAATTCTTCAATTCTTCATAGATCTGACAGGTAAACTATTCCTTGCTCTCTTAATTTGTTTATAGTCTCATCCTTTATGTCTAAATCATATACACATTTTCACTTTATCTTGGTATATGGTATAAGATGTTGGTCTATGCCTGCTTTCTGCCATACTATTTTCCAGTTTTCCCAGCAGTTTCTGTCAAATAGTGAGTTCTTATCCCAGGAGCTGGAGTCTTTGGGTTTATCAAATAGTAGGTTACTATAGTCATTGACTACTGTGTCTTGTGTACCTGAACTATTCCACTGATCCACCACTCTATCTCTTAGCCAGTACTAAGTAGTTCTGATGATTGTTGCTTTATAATACAATTTAAAATCTGGTATAGCTAGGATATCTTCCCTCGCATTTCTTTTCATTAATTCGATATTCTGGACCTTTTGTTCTTCCAGATTAATTTTATTATTACTTTTTCTAGTTCTATAAAATGATTTTTGATTGTTTGATTTATATGGCACTAAATAAGTAAATTAATTTCAGTAGAATTGCCATTTTTATTATATTAGCTCTTCCTATCCATGAGCAACTAATGTTTTTCCAATTAATTAGATATGACTTTATTTGTGATTTCTTGCTCTTTTTGGCTAAAATGGGAATATGTTTTGCATGATTTCAAATGTATAATTGACATCACATTTCTTGCCTTTTCAGTGGGTGGAGGAGAAATGGAAGAGAGGGAGAGAATTTTTTTTTGAGAGGGGAAGGCAGGGCAATTGGGGTAAAATGACTTGCCCAAGGTCACACGTCTAGTTTTGTGTGTGTATGTTAAGTGTCTGAGGCCGGATTTGAACTCAGGTTCTCCTGACTTCAGGGCCAGTGCTCTATTCACTGAGCCACTTAGTTGCCCTGAGGGAGAGAATTTTGAACTCAAAAAAATTTTAAATGAATGTTAAAAAGAAATAGTTTTTAAGAGAAAGCAATTGGTAATATAGAAATGTTTTACCTGATTGCAAGTGCATAACCTATATCTGATTGCTTACTACCTCAGGGAGGAGTAAAGGCAGGGAAGGAGGGAAGAATAGAATTTAGAACTCAAAACATTTTTAAATGTTAAAAGTTGCTTTATTATATAATTGGAAAAAATAAAATGCATAAAATAAAAAAAATTTTTTAAGAAAACTGTTGGCCTGTGCCTGTAAATACTGGCATCAAAAATACTTCTGATCCTAATGATAAGATCAGTCACTTTCCTCAGCTTTTCTGAGAAAGGTTATTGTAAAGCAGGAACTCTCTGTAACCGCACATTCAAGAAACTCATGAGGGACCCTGGAAACTTAATGGTTCACCTTCTTCAATATTTAGTACCCCTCTACCAACTCCGTGAGCTGCACGTCTCTCTGGGTCAGCCAATTTGGAGCAGGAATGAGGCAAATTTCGTCCATGTGTCTTTTCTCAGAAAAGGAGTCACAGGTAGGAGCCCCTATATGCTAGATCTCCCTCTGGAAAGTGAGAAGGAACCAAAAACCCAACCTGTGTTGATAAGACCACTGTGACTTAAGGCGATTGAAAAGAACTACCTTTAGATTAGGATAACCAGTCTGAAAGTGAGTGTCAACTCTGTGGAGGGAGTTTATGCAACTGAGCAACAAAGGCAGGAAGGGAGCAGGGAGGGTTGGTGCAGTGTTTTTCTTCCCATGGCAAAGCTGCATGTATCTGAAGAGACAATTCAGTTATTTTCAGAATATAGAAAATTAGCCCCGTACACTTTTGTCAAAGCAAAAGCACTATTGTATAAGATGAAGAGGGAGAAGGCAAATAGGAGAAGGTAAATGGTGGTACTCGTTTCCCAAAAGGGAGTCCTTGTTTGTATTTATCGATGTGCTCTGTTGCTACAACAACCTTTGTGAGAGGCAACCTGGAAGGTAGGTGCCATTAGTATCCCTCTTTTCCAGATGAGGAAACCAAAGTAGGCAGAGGTCAAGTGACTCACCCAAGGTCACATGATCAGCAAGTATCTGAAACCAGATTTTAACTCCTCTTTCTAACACCAAGTTCAGTGTTCTATCCAGCATAGCTGGCTCACAGTAGATGAGAGTATCCTATGTCCAGACCTAGAAGAAAACTTAGATGTCATCTAGTCTAATCCCCTAATTTTACAGATAAAGAAACTGAGGCCCATAATGATAAGCAACTCATTCAAAGACATCCAAGTAGAAAATTGTGGAGGATTTGAACCCAGGTCCTCTGACTCTACAGGTAGTGGTTTTTCCACTATGCCAAAAAAAAAATACTAACGATTGAAAGAAGTCATAAAAGAATTCATGAGAGCTTTCTAGACTAAGCATCTCAATTCACATACTTTCCTTTCTGCAGAATCTCTAAGTTTTAGTACTTGGCTAAGCTTTAGTATCAAGGTAATGCTAGAAAACCTTTTTTGTTTTAGGTATAGAACCTATAGGTCTAGAACTTCCCATATAGATGCCAAGGCCCAGAATGTTTAGGAATTTGAGGACAAAGAAGATATTCTCCCCCATTTAATATTCCTCAGCTCAATAAATAGAGACAATATTGAATAGTGAATAAAAGTTGGTCTTGGAATCATGAAGACCTTCTTTCAAATCCACAGTGGTGACTAAGTCTCTTCCTCTTTCAGTTCTCTGGGCAACTCTCTATGACTATAAATTTACCAGAGAAGGTGCTGAACTGCATTGGTGGAGAGGGTTCCCTCATTTGGTAGCAACCTGGACCAATGAAGTCACAAGCTCCATGTCTATCCCTATGACCTAAATCAGGAAACTTATCTGGGGTCTTTCAATGCTCTGTGGCACTCAAGGAATGTTTGAGGCTGGTGAGTGGCCATTGGAATGCATTGGAGTGAGTGACACTATAACTCAGCTTACAACAAGCTAGACAGTGATCATTCCCTCCCCACTGAAGGATGTGCAACAATGAAAACACTGTATTCCTCTCAGAAGGGAAATAAGGCAATGCACTCACTTGCATGTCCTTGGCCTCACTTTTAATTGGTGATACCATGAGGGTAAAGGCCCATAGCTGGCCAGTCTTATCTAGGATGGGACACGACTGATTTTGGCCCCTTTAATTATGCTTATTCTAGTTTCCTAAGGGGGCATAGCTCTTGAAACTGTGGCTGACAACACCAATACAAAGTACAAACCAAGCATGAGCAAAGAAGCAGAGAGACTGAACTGATCTTTGTACTTTTATACCTAAGGGGCAAATGTTATGATGTATTAGCTTTGAGTTCAAATCCTATTCAAATCAGCCCCAGAAAATTACAAGCTGTACGACTCTGGGCAAGTCTCTTAATCACTGTCAGACTCAGTTTCCTCATTGTAGAGTGGGGGAGGAGTAATAATACCAACTTTACAAGACTGTTGCAATGGTCAAATGAGATAATATATGCGAAGGGTTTTTACAAACTTTAAAGTTCTATCGTTATTTTCATGATCATTATTTTTTTATTTTTTGTCATTATCATCACCCTCATCTTCATCGCTGAGTTTCAGATCTATGCTTCAGCCTTTGGCCATCACAGTGAGTTGCTATGGCTCACCTTGCATTTAGCCCTGCCGGTTAGCATAGCAATGAGAAAGGAGAGTTATACAGAAATGCAGGTGGCACATAGACATAGTTTTAAAGGTCAGATACTTTGTCCTGTGAGGTCCCTTACCAAATTCAGGGATATAATAAGTAGCAAAGGGATAATAGTATATATTCAAATATATATGTATATATGCATGTGTCTACATATGCTATTCAATATATTTTGCCTTCAGTTGGCAAGTACTGCAGTTACCTCACAAATATGTGACCATCATTAATGCCTGGCTTTATAGTCACTCTTCTGAATGTTAATTTTGCCTCCCTTCCCCCACCTCATCTTCCCCATGCAGAAATTTTGGACTCTCAATTTCTATAAGCATCAGAGTTGAAATGAGGATAAAAATTGATTCCAAAATAGCATCATACTTATGTCCTTATCCTATCACCATCTTTACCCTGCCGAGCTTCAACCTTGGATAATGCCCACTATCTGCTGCCTTAATTCCTATAAAAGTACAACTGAACAAAGAGAAAATCAAGAACTCTTACCGACTGGACCTACTACTAATTTATGTTGCATAATCTCAAGTGGGCCCTCACTGCAGACAATCTTTTTATACCTCCCTAACTTACTCACTCTCCACAACAGCTTTTCCAGAACTTTTTATAGTTCTTCAAACTTTCATTGCTCCCTCTGCATTCTGAAATGAGAACACTGACTCATTTCACCATTCATCAAGGGTGCCCTCTTCTCCCCTCTTCATTCACATCATGCAAAAGTCTTCTACTTCTATTTTCTTCTTCTCCACAATCTCACATGAAGTAGCCCTTCTCCTTGCCAAACTAAAGCTTTGTGTACACAAGAGATCTCATTCTATCCCATCTTCTCCAAAAGATTGCCCCCTCTTTCACCACCATTCTCTCACTTCTTTCCTCTCCCAGAGGTGCTCAGACCAAAGGAGTGTAAATTTTGATCACTGAAACCTCTGAAAGATATCTTGGTATTTATGGGGAAGATTTCCCACCCCATCTCTCTCAGTCCAAGCCCCACCTGCTCATCATTTGCCCTGATAGCTCAGAGTTAATGTAAATAGCAATTGTTTCTGTTTTGGCCAGAAATCCTGAAGGTCTTTTCCTCCCAGATCACTTTTTTTTAAACTAAGTAAAAGAGACCATTCTTTTTCTCATTTCTTACCTAGTTTTAATCACTTACTAGGCCTTGCTTTAGTCAAATAAACCCGGAAAAGACCTTAGCTTAAAAAGACAAAGGTCTCTCACTGCATTGAGGGCTATCTCCAGTTGTTCTGATCTATTTCTTGTCAATGAACTCAGATGGCTCTCTTATGAGAGAGTGAGGCTAGTGACTTCGCACAGTTCTCCATACCTTGAATCTAATTCACTTGCAAGTCATGCCATCACCGTCCTGATGTCATGGCCCTCTTCAAAAAAGAACTAGTAACAAACAACAATCAGCACCATATATTGTGTCACAAAAGGAATTCATTAGGACTCCTTCTTTGCCCATTTTTCCAAAGAATTAATATACTACTAGAATTAATTTTTTAAATGTCTCATAGCATCCACTTGTGAATCCATTTGGTCCTGGGGATTTTTTCTTAGGGAGCTTATTTATGACTTGTCCAATTTCTTTTTCTAAGATGGGGTTTCTTCTTTTGTTGATCTGGGTCATTTAGATATTTGTAAATATTCATACATTTCTCTTATATTGCCAGATTTATTAACATATAATTGGGCAAAATAGCTTTTAATAATTGCTTTAAAAGCTTCTTCACTGATGGTGAATTCACCCTTTTCATATTTGATACTGGTAATTTGGCTTTCTTCTTTTTTTTAAGTCAAGCTAAGCAATGGTTTATCTATTTTATTGTGTTTTTTTACACAACCAGTTCCTAGTTTTATTTATTAGTTCAATGATTTTCTTTAGGTTTTATTAATCTCTTCTTTGATTTTTCAGGATTTCCAGTTTGTTGTTTAATTGAAGATTTTTAATTTGTTCTTTTCCTAGTTTTTAAATTACATACCCAATTCATTGATCTGTTCCTTTTCTATTTCATTGATGTAAGCATTTAGAGATATAAATTTTCCCCTAAGTACTGCTCTGGATGCATCCCATTAATTTTGCTCTGTTGTCTCATTGGTATCATTCTCTTTAATGAAATTGTTGGTTGTTTCTATAATTTGCTATTTGACCTACTCATTCTATAGAATTAAATTATTTCATTGCCAATTCATTTTTAATCTACATATCCAGTCTTTTATTGGATCTAATTTTATTGCATTATCTTCTGAAAAGGATGCATTTAATTTTTCTGCATTTGATTGTGAGGTTTTTATGCCCTAATATATGGTCAATTTTTGTGTAGGTGCCATGGACTGCTGAGAAAAAGTATATTTCTTTCTATTCCCATTCAATTTTCTCCAAAGTCCTATTATCTTTAACTTTTGCAAAATGCTATTGACCTCCTTAGCTTCTTTCTTATTTATTTTTCAGTTAGTTTTATCTAGTTCTGAGTGGCAAAAGTTGAGGTCCCACACTGCTACTGTTTTATTGCCTATTTCTTCTTGTAACTCATTTAATGTTTCCTTTAAAAATTTGGATGTATATCATTTAGTGCATGTATCGTTAGTATTGATATTACTTCATTGTTTATGATACCTTTTAGTAAGATGTAGTTTCCTTCCTTATCTCTTTTAGTTAGATCTATTTTTGTTTTGCTTTGTCAACCCAGCAGTAACATGATTGTTATGTTTGCTTTTTTTTACTTCAGTGAAACAGATTCTGCTCCAACCCCTTATCTTTACCATGTGTGTGCATGTGTGTATGTGTGTGTGTGTGTGTGAAGTGTGGTTTTCTTGTGAATAACATATTGTAGGATTCTGATTTTAAATCCACTCTGCTATATACTTCTGTTTTATGGGCAAGTTCAGCTCATTTGCATTTACAGTTATGATTATTATGTATTTCCCTCCACCACCCTTCCTATTTATTCTCTCTCTCTCTCTGTCTCTCTCTCTCTCTGTCTCTCTCTCTCTCTGTCTCTCTCTGTCTCTCTCTGTCTCTCTGTCTCTCTCTCTCTCTGTCTCTCTCTCTGTCTCTCTCTCTCTCTCTCTGTCTCTCTGTCTCTCTCTCTGTCTC
>NW_027187302.1:6271583-6280858 GCF_028583685.1 Petaurus breviceps papuanus
CTCTGTCTCTCTCTCTCTCTCTGTCTCTCTCTCTGTCTCTCTCTCTCTCTCTCTCTCTCTCTCTCTCTCTCTGTCTCTCTCTCTCTCCCCCCTCCCTTCACCCTGTCTCACTCCAAAAGTATTTTGTTTCTAACCACTGCCTCCATTAATCTGCCCTCCCTTCCATCAACACTTTGACCTCTTGTTTTCCTCCCTTCCTACTTACCTGTAAAGTGAGATTGATTTCTCTACCAAACTGAAGGTTTATGTTATTCCCTCTTTCAGTCAAATTCCAATGACAGTAAGGTTCAAGTCATGCCTCTCATCTTCTCATCTATCACAAAAGCTCATTTGCTCCTCATTTATGTGAGATAATTTACCCCATTCTACCTCTCCCTCAACCCCTTTTCTCAGTCCATCCTTCTTTCTAACCCCTTAATTTTTTTTTCTTGGATATCATCCCATCATAGTCAACTCATACTTGTGCACTCAGTTTATTTATACTCTTTCTAACTGCCCTAATAATGATAAAGTTCTGAAAAGTTACAAATATCATGTTCCTATGTAGGAATGTAAACAGTTTAACCTTATTGAATCCCTTATGATTTCTCTTTCTTATTTATCTTTTTATGCTTCTCTTGAGTCTTGTATTTTAAAATTAAATTTTCTGTTCAGTTGTGGTCTTTCATCAGGAATGCTTGAAAGTCTTCTATTTCACTAAATATTATTTTTTCCCCTGAAGGATTATACTAAGTTTCACTGGTAGGTGATTCTTAGTTATAATCCTAGCTCCTTTGCCTTCTAGAATATCATAATCAAAGTAGTCTGATCCTTTAATGTAGAAGCTGCTATATACTGTGTTATCCTGGCTGTGGCTCCACAATATATGAATTGTTTCTTTCTGACTACTTGTAGTATTTTCTCCTTGACCCAGAAGCTGTAGGATTTGGCTATAATTTTCCTGGGAGTTTTCATTTTGGGATATCTTTCAGGAGGTAATTGGTGGTATTTTAATTTCTATTTTACTTTCTTGTTCTAGGATATCAGGGCATTTTCCCATAAAAATTTCTTCAAATATGATGACTAGGCTCTTTTTTATTATGGTTTTCAGGTAGTCCAACATTTCTTAAATGATCTCTTCTTGTTCTGTTTTCCAGATCAGTTGTTTTCCCAATGAGATATTTCATTTTTTTGTATATTTCTCATTCTTTTGATTTGATTTTATTGTTTCTTTATGTTTAATTGTATCATTAGCTTCCACTTTCAAAAATATAATTTTTAAGGAATTATTTTCTTTAGTGAGCTTCTGTACTCCTTTTCCATTTAGCCAATTCTACTTCTTAAGGAGTTGTTTTCTTCAGTGAAATTTTGTATACCTTCTTTCCATTTTTTGTGGTTTCCTTTACCAAGCTGTTGATTTTTTTTTCATGATGCTCTTGCATCACTCTCATCTCTTTTCCAAATTTTTCCTTTCCCTCTTTTATTTTTAAAATCATTTTTTAGCTCTCCTAAGAGATCTCTCTCCCTATTCTTGGGGGGGGGGGAATGGGAGCCTGACACCAATTCACATTTTTCTTTGAGGCTTTGCATGTAGCCATTTTGACATTGTTTTCCTTTCCAGAGTTTGTGTTGTGATTTTTCCTGTCACCATCATAACTGTCTATGCTTATGATCTTTTTGTTTTGTTTTGTTTTTGCCCTTTTTACATCTTATTTCTTGACTTTTAATTTTATGTTAAAATTGGGATCTGCTCCTGGGTTAGAGGAGCACTGCCCTAAACTTCAGGTGTTTTGTGTAGCTGTTTTCAGAGATACTTCTGGGAACTCGTAAATTTTCAGTTCTTACAAGGTGGTATGATCTAAGGAGAGGTGTGATCACTGCTCTCTTGGCCTGTGCTTTGGTCTATGAACAACCATAAGCACTTTTCTTTGCCCTGAAACTATAACCACGGTCCCTGCTCCCCTCCCACCCCATTCTCTAGTGTGCTAGTGATCTTCTTCACCCTGGGACTACAACCAGGACCTGCTACCCCGGCAATGCAAAAGAGTCCTGCACTCAGTGATAACAAGGAGTCCCCTGTAATCCCCTTCTGACCAGTTATCAGACCCCATTACTGTCTGTGGATTAAGAGCTCTAGAAGTTCCTGTTACAGATTTAGTCTCCTCTAAGGACTTCACTGACTTGCTGAGGCTTGGTCTTCTGATTTATCAGGGCACCACCAGCATTTGACTGTACTTGACTGTGTTCCATTCTCAACCCAGTGAAACAGACCTTTCCTGTCAATCTTCTGAGTTGTCTTTAGCTGAAAATTTGTTTAACCCCCTTCTTGTTTGGCTTCTGCCACTCCAGAATTCATTTTGAAGCGTTATTTTAAAGTTGTTTGAAAGGGAATATGGGAGAGCTCAGGCAAGTCCCTGTCTTTACCCTGCCATCTTGGCTCTGTTCTCTGCCATTAACAATCTCTTAGGTATCATATCTAATGACTTTTTCTCAATCCTTATCCTTCTTGACATGCATTCAACCTTTGAACCTGCCAATCACCATCTTCTCCTTGATACTCTCTTCTCTCTAGGTTTTTTTTTTTTTGTAAATTATTCTCCCCTTGTTCTCCTTCTATCTAGTCACTCCTCTTAGTCTCTTTTGCTGGACCCTCAGCCAAGTCATGCATGTTGACAAGAGATATCCCACAGGACTTTGTCTTGGCCCACTTCTCTTTTCCCTCTAAATTATTTCATTTTCTCTAATATTATTACATCCATTTTCACAGTTTCACTTATCATGTCTATGCTGATTCTGTTTAGCCACTCCCTAATCTTTCTCTTACTCCATAAACATCTTAAACCCATGTGCCAAACTGAACTCATTATCTTTCCTCTCAATCTCTCTCCTCCTAACTACCCTATTACTATAAGGAGCCCTACCATCTTTCCAGCACGAGCCTGGGGTCATCTTTTACTCCTCATTCTCTCTCACAAACAGCTCCCCACCATGCCCCATATCTAATCTGTTTCCAAGTCCTGTAGATTTTTTCCTTATTCCATTTCTCATATATGCCCCCTTATTTCTTCTGACACTGCCACACGCCGTACATGCCCTCATCACCTCAGACCTAGACTATTGTAATAGCCTGCTGGCTGTTCTCCCTAAGTAAAGTCTCTTTTCATTCCATTCACTTGTCAAACAGACAAGTTTCTAAAGTATATATCTGACTCTGTTACCCTCCCTATTCAATAAATTCCAATGCCTGCTTATCACTCCCAGGATCAAATATACAATGCTCTTGGCATTGAAGACATTCATAATCTATCCCCCTCCCATCTGTCCAGTCTTCTTACACTTTGCTCTTTGATCTACTGTCCCTGGCATACTTTCTGTTCCTTGCATGACACCCCATCTCCCAACTCTGGGCAGAATCATTGGCTACTCCCATACATGGAGTTCTCTCCCTCCTCAGCCTCTCCTGGCTTCCCTGGGTTCCCTTCAGTTCCAACTAAAATCCTGCCTTTTACAAGAAGTTTTTCCCAGTCTTTCTTAATACTCCATTAGATCATCTCCAATTTATCCCGTGTATTTTGTTTGTACTTAGCCGTTTGCATATTACCACTCCATTTGACTGTGAAATTCTGAGAGAATGAATGTTTTTTTTTCTTTCTATTCCCAGAGTTTGGCACATAGTAGGTAGTTAATAAATGCTATTTATTGAATAACAAAAGATTGAGCCCCTAGGGCAATAATTCTGTCCTCTATTTCCTTGGCATACATGCATTCACTTATTTAACAACAATCTATCCAGTGTCAACTATCCACTGAATCTGTAAGACCCTGAGGCACCATAAGACATACAGAGATGTGTGGGACATACTCTTTTCTCTCAGAAGCTTACATTCTATTAGGGAATAGGACATAGAGACTAATAATAACTACCACTTATATAGACCTTTAAGGTTTGCAAAGCATTATATAGATATTATGTTATTTAATCTCCATAGCAGTCCTGTGATATAGATGCTATTATTATCCCTGTTTTATAATGAGGACACTAAGACTGAATGAGGTTAAGTGACTTTTCCAGGGCCACAAAGCCAACAAATGTCTGAGGCTGGATTAGAACTCCCATCTCCCTGACTCCAGGTCCAGCACTCTATTAACTGTGCCAGCTAGATTCCCCAAATATCAAACAGAGCAATAAATATGTGCCAGTGGATGGAGTAGTTTAATTTAGGAGATGTCTGCTGTATACACAAGTATAAAGACATAAATTGTTGTAGGAGTCTAGATGGAGGAGAGATTATATTTATCCTGAAGTATGTAGGAAAGCTTCATGGAGGACATGGTCCCATAGCACTGTGCTCTATCTACATGGCATAGATGCTCAAAGAATGCTTGTTGACTGGCTAACCAGAGCCACTTTAAAAGTAACTGTTATAGGAACCTTAAAAATATCTCAGTCTCTAACTTAAAGTCTTTCCCATCTCTGTTATTTATGATTCTGCCACCATGATATTTAATTGTATAGTATTCTTTAAGAATGTGTAAAGAGATCCTTGCAAGTCAGTCTAATAGGTACTCATTAATTCAGCCAAGCTAAACGAGCTGTAAATGAAACTGACAAATGCTATTATCCCAGTTGCTATATTTTTCTTTTTTATATTCAGTAGAATAGATATTGAGGATTTCAAACTCTTGGCAATGTGCAAGAAGCCAAAGGGCCACTATAATTAATGTGAATTGGAGCAGAATTCATTCCTCTTTTATCTTTAATATGCATGAAAAGTCACTGGAATCTATAGATCTAGAAGCTTGAATTCAATCATCTTTGTGCACAGCAAAAGGTGTTATATTAAATAACCTTTATCCCATCCTGCTGCTTTCTGTCCTATAGGATTCAGCAAGTCCTCCATAGCCCAAGACGGAAGAGGATTTTCCCTTTCCTCCTTTGTCAAAGAGAAGAGATGAATTCTTCCAACTCCATGTAAACTCAAGTGAAGAGGTTTGCAGCAACAAAACTTCTAACCCTGGTTCAGGGAATAGAACTGATTTTTATGAATATGTAATATTAGAGACGTTGAATCCAAGTACCACTCGAGGAAAGAGTAGAGGAGGTCACAAAAGGCAGAGATGAGGACACAGAAAGGAGCAGAATAAGTGTGACAAAGACAAGTTTCTCTACCTCACAGTTTGCCCAGCATTATCTCTGGTTAGACAAAGGCTTGAACTTGTCATGAGAAGCTAATGACACAGCTAATAAGAGGAAGGCTAATTTGCAGGGTTAGCTCCTTATACTCCTGTCGTGGTAGAATTTTGAATGATGAGTATCAAAGATCTCAATTTTCAAATATTTTATTTTTCCCCAATTACATGTAAAAACAATTTTAACATTCATTTTATTTAATTTTGAGTTCCAGATTCTCTCCTTCCCAAACCTTCTTCCCTGAGACAATAAGCAACTTTATATAGGTTATACATGTGCAAATATGAAAAACATATTACCATATTACCATATACCATGTTGTAAAAGGAAACACAGACACAAGAAACACACCACAAAAACACTAAGTGAAAAATAGTACGCTTTGGAGATCTCAACTTTTAAATTCCTTTGGTCTGCCTCCTATTTTATCTTTTTTTTTTTCAGAAGTTATGGTGTTCTGCACTTTACAGCCATAATTGGTGCTGAAAAAATGCACTTTTATTTATGCCCATAAAAGAGAGCAATTTGTGATCATTGAAAGTGCTGAGTAATTTACCAACTCCAGTTTCTCAGTCCTTTATTTTTTGGGGGAGGAGGACAATTGGGGTTAAGTGACTTGCCCAAGGTCACATGGCCAGTAAGTGTTAAGTGTCTGAGGATAAATTTGAACTCAGGTCCTCCTGACGCCAGGGCCAGTGCTCTATTCACTGCTCCACCTAGCTGCCCCACTCTCAGTCCTTTGTAATCCTGTCAATAACTTGAAATGTAAATATATTTTATATAATTTTATAATATAACATAAATAAAATATAATTCTATACACAAATGTGTATGTTTAATAAATACATATATAAATCTATTTAATATAGACTGCTTATGAATACATGCCCCTCACTAACATGTTTAACCAGGAGTTAAGAATAACACTTTTCTGTTCCCTTTAGTTTTATTAAAATTATTGTCAGAATTATAAAGGACTGAGAAATTCCAATTGAAGAATTAATTGCTTGGAGCTTATAATAGCTGTCATGCAATTATAAGAGCCATACCCCTGTAAAGAAAACCTGAACAACATTCACAGACAGATAGATATAGATACGTAAATCTTTGATTGACACACCTCATTCATCCTCCTCTCTTTTCTGATTGTAGGGCTGGAGACCAGAGTACCAAACTCCTCCTACTGCCTTCCTTTATAGAGACACTGATCTTTCAAACTGGTATTTTGGTTCACTCTACTTTGTATCAGTAGTTCTGCCTGGTTTCAACTCCAAGAAACAACATGCCCCACAGTTGGGTCCTCCCTGGGATCCAGTCTTTTCCTGCCTCCTTTTATTATGTTGTCTCCCCCACCTCATTAGATTGTAAGCTCTTTGAAAACAGGACTTGTCTTTCTTTTTATTAATTGTACCCCCCAGTCCATAACACAGTGCTTGACACAAAGTAGGTCCTTAATAATTGTTTATTGAATTTGATTGGATATGTGTGCATAATTACATATATAAATATGTAGATATAGATAAAACTTTGGAGCGTATCATTTTTCACATGTAAATGTAAACATGTTCAATGTTGGAATTTACAAAACTTCAAAGCAGACAATGAAGCTATACTTAAAAAGGCACAGAAAACTATTTTGTCAGCTGACCATTAGGATGAAGTTCTCCATACTCTCCATTCCAAGGTGAAACTGGACTCTATCACCTCTCAGGCTGATACAAAGCATCATTCTCACTCCTAAGCATTTTATTTGACTTTGTTACAGCTTCCCAAGGGTAGCGAACGTGTTTTGCTTCAAAGAAACCTTCCAAAAAAGTTGAGCCAAATCCAGTTCAGTCCCTTTGTCCTAAAAGTCTTGTTCACTGTTAATCTTGGCTTCATGACTTGAATCACCTTGGGTCCAACCCCAGCTACTCCTTTCCAAAACAGTGCTAAAAGGATCTCAGAAAACACTACATTGCACAAAACAAAAATCTAATGAGTAATTTCTCATCACTGCTTACTTCACTTGTATGCAAGTGACTTGGGGGTCTGAGGGATCAGTACTAGGACCCAGTCTACCCTACCTCCACATTTAGTCTCTCTTTCCCACAGCCGGACTTAACAGAGAGTCAGGACTCACCAATTTCACACTCACAATGTAGGCATGAACTCCCTGCTTCCCTCCTAGCACAAAGTCAAACAAACATTGTTTGCTTGCTCCCTTGATCACTTCTGAGTGCCAACTTTCAATCATACTTTTTTCCATTGCCATCTTTAGAAGTCATTTCACATTCTACAAGATTACTACCCTGAACTGGCCTAGAGAATGGCAAAATTCTTTTTCCCCTCACCAAAAGATGCCCAGCTGTTGTCCCCTTCCCATTCCTGTCCGTATCCTCATTGACCACTGAAGACTAGTGGCAAAACTTGGAAGCACTACTCTGTATTGTTTTGTACTGATACATATATATATATATATATGTGTGTGTGTGTGTATATATATGTATGTATGTATGTAGACTTAAATAGATCTGTCTAACTTCCAGTTTCTTTTAAATGACTTTCTGCCTGACTCCCCCAAAATTAGAATACATTAATACTATTCAAAATTCGTGAAATATTTTGCCTTTTTAAAATTCATCATTTTCATATAATTTTTCTTCTCTAGCCCTTTTTTCATGCTGCTAGCTCACTCTATTTCTTTCCTAAGTTTTTTCCTTTGTTGACATTATTTTACCACATATGTAGAGGGAGAAGTATAAATATAAAAGAGAAGTGATGGGAGAGATCCCAGGATAACACCAATCTCCTCTTTCCTTTCTTGAGGCACATGGTGCAGTAAAATAATATTTTTCTCATTTTTCCTAGTTGACTTTGAAGTCAAAAGCTTTTGGTTTACATCCCAGCTCTGCCACTGATAGAATAAGTCATCTCATTTTTCTTTATCTGTTTTTTCAGCTATAAAATTAGGGAGTAGGACTAAATAATCCCCTGGGTCTCTTTTAGCCCTAAATATTTAATATGATAGGAGTAATGGGGCTAAACTTAAGGTGTGGCCCCTTCTAGGGTGTGGAATGCTCTGGCTTCTTGCTACAAGGCATGCACAGCTATCACACAGTTGGTCTCTGTGTGTTCCAGTGGGGGTCATACTGAAAATGATTGATGCCATAGTGCCTACCCTGGCTCCCACTGACCAAGTCAGTTATATTACATTTCATCCCTCCTTGAGCTTCTCTAGTACTCCTCCCTGTTTTGAGCTGTATCTCGGCTGCCATTGACTCAAGCCTCCACCCACTGTATTTCCTCATCTTAGAAACCTTCTGCATCCAGTTCCACTTAATAGACAGATTTGTTTCTTACAGAGGAATATTTGCTTCAAAGGTACAGCAGAGCAAACATACAGCTACCCTGAAGTCAACACCTGGGAGATACTGAACGCCCTCTTATATCACCTCAATTTCTTGGAAGAGGAGGAAGACTAGGGTCACAAATTGCCTCATTTCTGTGGTCCAACCAAATTCCAAACCCAAAGTCCATTGGGTTTGCGTTCCAGCACCCTGGCATTCCCAGGGCTTACCTGCTGGGCTAGCAGCAATATGTGGCTTAGAATCCCACTCCAAGGTCACTATGGCTTAAGCTCTCCCATCTGGGGACTCTATTACCAACTACATTGAGACCTGAAGAGCAAAACACTAGACAGACCACAATCCTAAACCTGATTCACAGCGTCAGTGGGTCTAAAAGGAAGAGGGGTGGGTAGCCATCACCCACACCTAAGTATGGCACCTAAGCTTTGGGTAACTTTTCATCCCATGTATGCTGCAGGAAAGAGATAGAAACTGTCTCAGTCTAACAGTTTTAAATGATATAGCTGACTCCAGTGATACAACTAATGAAAAGAAAATGCTCATACTCACCCGTTAGGGGAAATAACCATATATCTTCTTCCAGAAACAGATCCTTACCATCTCCCACATGGCTACCTCTACCTTAGGTTATCTGGGTATGTGCAAAGTCCAGTTATGCTCACAAGGGATCCAAGAAGAGCTCCCCACTCAGGAGGCCATGTAAGGAAAGAACAGTTCCACTCCTCTCTCTCTCTCTCTCTCTCTCTCTCTCTCTC
>NW_027187302.1:6280958-6296426 GCF_028583685.1 Petaurus breviceps papuanus
TCTCTCTCTCTCTCTCTCTCTCTCTCTCTCTCTCTCTTTCTCTGCCTCTTTCTTGCTCCCTCCTTTTTTTTGAGCAAGCTCCTTGGACTTTCAAAAAAAGAGGTGAGTATTTTATTTCATTCACACATGCTACCACACACACACACACACACACGCATGCACACACTGAGTCACTCTCTAGCAACAAAGGTTACTACATACATGTCAGCAAGAAAATATGCTTTCTTAGGCAAGCCTAAGACTTGGCCTGCAGTCTCTAGTTGCCTCTTTTACTCTGCATTTCTTTCCTAAGCATAGATCACTGCAGCTTTTCTGAGAGATGTACATTTCCAGTCTTGATGGCTTCCTTATGAGTTTGAGAGATCCTGAGATGGATGATCAACCAGAACAGATTTCTTCAAGAGACAGCAATTCCTCTTGGCAACAGTGTCAAAGGGATTATGCAGTCAAAAGTACTAGAGTCATGCCTGGCTAGCATGACATATGGTTTCATGTTTGTTGTTTCATGTTCTAAGGAGTAACTAAAGCTCATTTATGAATCTTTTGTTTTTTAAGCATTTCCTTATGTAGGAGGAAATAAATAGCTGTCCTATACCTGATATCTTTTTTGTACATTGAGTATGTCTTCTAGAAGGGACATTGTTATAAGAGAGTGAGCATGCCTGCGCTCCTTCTAAGAGATTTTCTCAGGAACTTTGTGATGAGGGCATAGTGAGCCAAAGAGAAGAAGAAAAACCTGCAAAACTCTCTCTGGGGTTAGGGTTTCACAATGCTGAACCTAGACATGTGTGAACTGAGGTTCAGAGCCCCCAGTTTTGGGAAAAGGACAACTTTACTATGACACCCTAGGCTTCAGGTGACATCTTTTTTTTTCCTCTGATTTTAATCCAATAGCAGCTAAAATGAACCATGATTCTGTTCCCCCTCCTTTATTAAATCAGCCTATCCTTCATTTAGAATTCTAGATCATATTACATGCTGCCCTTCCACAAATAAGTCACCTGATTGGTTGAATTAACAATTGCCCAGCAGTCAATTATTTTCCACCAACAGTCTCTATGTTTGAATCTCTACTAATCCCCGTAGCAAGCATGGCAATTTAAACAACAAAAAAAGTACTAATGATTGTATCATTGTTATTGCTGTTATTCAGTCATGTCTGACTCTTTGTGACCCCATTTGGGGTTTTCTTGGCAAAGAAACTGGAGTAGTTTGCTGTTTCCTTCTCCAGCTCATTGTACAGATGAGAAAACAGAGGCAAGCAGAGTTAAATGACTTACTCAGGGTCACACAGCTAGTAAGTATCTGAGGTCAGATTTGAACTCCGGATGATGTCTGCCTGACTTCAAGCCCAGAACTCGATCCACTGTGCCACCTAGAGGCCCTGTACTGGCTCAGCAGAAAATGAAGTCTGGTTTTTTACCATGTGATCAGGGGACCAGAAATCATCATAGAGTACCCGCACATGCTCTGAAATGAAGAACCAAGCCCCTTCTTTCCATGTTTTTGGCACATTCCAAAGCAGGATCATAAAACACGCAGTCCGAGGAATGAACCCTTATTGTCCAGTCCCCTATTATAATGAATGATGCTAGGTTTAAAATTCCACCTAGAGGAATGTAAGGGAAAGAAGGCACACTCTGGGTACTGTATCTTATGGGTAATACCTGGACAATCTCTTGCCTCATGGGCAGAGAAAGAAGACACCATACCCCTTACTTAGCAGATTGACTTCACAGCCAAAGTGGAGAATGTCCAGTACTCCTTAGATTCTTCTGCTTGCTATGGTTCTATCCGCCTGTGGGGGAGGAGGATGTTAACTGACCCAAGGCAAGTCTATTAACTTTCCCACTTCTTTCCTTCCTGTGTTGCTTTGTCAGCCCAAGCCTCTGGCTCAACTTCCCTCCTTCCTCTCCCCCTCCCCAGAAAAACCCATATGGTTACAAAATCTCATGCCATCCAGTCCCAAATCCTGCCAGATGCCTTTGCCACAATAGCAAAATTCATCTTCTAGAGCACTATGTGATTAGTCTTTGGAAGCTGGCCCAATGAGGCCTTCAGTCTCATCCCCTTGGCCTGCAGCTTAGGACACTGAGGCCCAGAGGGGGGTTAAGTGACTTGTCTAAGATCACATGAGTAGTAAGTAGCAAAACTGAATCCAGGTTCTCTGACTCCTAATTCATGGTAAAGTGGAAAGGACATTGAATTTAGCATCAGTCATTCAATCTCTCTGCAATTGTTTTCTCATCTAAACATGGGGAAAGGAAGCAATTATCTCTAAGGTCTCATCCAGTTCCATTATGTATGTGATGCTGTGATTTTATGGGTCCTTTGTTGCACTCATTTTCCTGAGTATAACATAATGCTAGTCCTGGGCCACCTCAGGCCATACAGAATCAGACTGTGGTCCTGGAAAGGATTTCTAGGCTATATGATTATGGCACATAACCTTCATTTCTAAGAACAAGATTAAGACCACAATATCAGTGTCGCAAAGCACTTAAGTCCTCATATCATTATGAAACATAAGTCTTCCACCAGTGGTCTGTATGCTATTACTAAATCTCATATTTAAATGGTATTATAAAGGGGCACCTAGGTGGCACAGTGGATAGAGTACTGGGCCTGGAATCAGGCAGACATGAGTTCACACATGACCTTAGACAATTATTAACTGTGTGACCCTGGGCAAGTCACTTAACCCAGTTGGCCTCAATTTCCTCATCTGTTAAATGGGTTGGAAAAGGAAATGGCAAACCGCTTCAGCATCTTTACCGAGAAAACCCCAAATGGGGTCACAAAGAATTGGACATGACTGAAATGGCACAATACCAGTGATATTTAGATGAGAGAAATGTCTGGCTTCTTTCTGTTTCCTAAGATCCTGATTCAGACCAGCCCAAGAACCTGGCACAGAGCAGAAAATTGTGGACATGATTTCAAACAAGATTCTTGAACAGAGATATAAAGTGGTTTCATGTTACATTCATCTAAAAACATTTTCTGTGCTGGGCTATCACAGTAAATGCAACTATAGACTCATGGTACAAAGTCTCTCAGATTGTCCTGGAATTCACAATGGAAAATGTTTCCAAAATCTTACAATCCATAAATTTCAGGGTTATGGTAGCCTGCTGCAATAACATGTAAAATTAAAATAATAAAACAAAATATAACCTTTAGAGGAAAGCCAGGACATTGACATACTGTTGATTTCAAGCCAGAACTGGGGCTCTGGATGTTTTATCTTATGGATAATACTGTGTTGGTCACTATCCTCGTAAACAGAGTATGTGACTACCTATAAACTGTGACTTTAGGGGCACTACAGTTGTCAGTAGGCTCTAAAAATTATTGCCATATTAGAAATTCTTAATATACAAATCCAGACACCCCAGGCGTTAGGGATACCATATGTAAATTTAAGTGGAAGGAAGCTTTCCATGTTTCGGGAACACTCCAGGTAAAAAAGAACTGACTATAGTTAGTAAGGTCATCTGTACCTTTTTCCTATGGCTCTTTGGGACTGGTGATGATTGGATTATGAAAACGCCCTCCCCTTCCTTTCTCCTTGGAAGAAAGTTCCATTTCCATCAGCATTTTTGGCCAGGCTGATTTCTTGGCATTCAGACTTGCAGGCAGCTCTTTTGTCTGCTTTACTGGGCTCAGCTTGAACACAAGCCACCAATTTCTCCCTGGACCTTATGTGAAAAGGTAAACACTTAAATTTGACAAAGGGGATGTGTGCGATGTTATTCCATGGAAAAAAGGGATGGCCTATATTTCAAGTCTGTTACTTTGTCTTATATAACTAAATAAAGCACTACCTTTTAGAATCACAAATCTAGAGCTGAGAAGGACTTCAGAGCCCATTTAGTATAACCCCATTATTTTATAGATAAGGAAACTGGGGCCAGGGAAGTTAAATGACTTACTCAAGGTCACACAGCTAGTGAGTATCAAATATGGGATTTGAACCTAGGTCCCTGGCCTTTAGAATCAGTATAAATCCTCCCTTAAATATGAAAGAAAGAAAGAAAGAAAGAAAGAAAGAAAGAAAGAAAGAAAGAAAGAAAGAAAGAAAGAAAGAAAGAAAGAAAGAAAGAAAGAAAGAAAGAAAGAAAGAAAGAAAGGAAGGAAGGAAGGAAGGAAGGAAGGAAGGAAGGAAGGAAGGAAGGGAGAGAAAGAGAGAAAAGGAAAGAAAGAAGGGGAGAAGGAAGGAAGGAAGGAAGGAAGGAAGGAAGGAAGGAAGGAAGGAAGGAAGGAAGGAAGGAAGGAAGGAAGGAAATATAGGGACTAGGCAGACCTTGGGGAGGGAAGATTGGGAAATGAGAAAGGTGATAGAGGTAAGTTGTCCTAAAGACAACACATAGAAATTTGATTAAATATAGGAAATGAGGAGGACCTAGGAGAAACAAATGAGAGAGGAAGCTTAGAATACTTAGCTAGATATAATCAATTTATCAGTGCAGGGGATAAAACTCTGGCTCTGGAACCTAGAAGACTTGCATTCCATTCTGGCCTCACTTACTCAATAGCTGTATGTCCCTAGGCAATTCTCTTAGCCCAAATTGCCTCTCCACCCCACCCCCGCAATGAGTTAGAGGAGCGGCTAGGTGGTACAATGAATAGAGCACCGGCCCTGGAGTCAGAAGGACCTGAGTTCAAATACAGCCTCAGACATTTAACACAAAAAAATAGCTGTGTGATCTTGGGCAAGTCACTTAACCCAATTTCCCTGCCTTGTCCCCTCCAAAAAGCAAAAAAAAAAAAAAAAGAGTTAGACAAGGAAATGGCATATATCACTGATCCCCTAAAAGTAAACTCAAATGGCCTGGCTCTAATGATGGTACCTGGAACACAGTACATTTCATTCAAGAGTACCCTGTCATAACAAGTGGCCAGATAACTGATAGAGGACTTGCTTACCATGGGTTCTTAATTGGCTTCCTGCTATCACGAGAAGAGGAAGTTTCATCTCATAAATCATCCACCCCCAATTCATGACGACAGTTACCCTTTCCTTATAATAATCTGAATATTCCTCCTTACTCCTCAGTTTTTTGATAGCCACCTTCATGGTCTATACTTATATATGGGTATAATAGTTTGGGAGGGAAGTACAAAATGGTCACTGTTATCTTTTCCTACATGTCAAGTGTGCCCAATGAATTGTAGATAGCAGGTAAATTTTGATGCAAGAAGAAGGCAAGAATGTTGGGAATACGTCTGGTCAAAGCAGACCCAGATAGACTACAGCAGTAGGAAGGCCCAAACCAAATGAGGAAAATGGGCCTCCATGAGGGTGACATCAAAAGTAAGGAGGAAAAAGGGAAAGCAAAAAGGGGGGAAAGGAAGAGATGGGAAGTATCAATGATAAACCACGGATTTCATAATTTTGTCTAGAATCATCTTTACTTATAATGTCAGTTTCTCAATCTGTCAAATGGGTATAATGACACCTTAGTATCTACCACACAGAACTCTTGTGAGGATTAAACAGGATACATACATAAAGCATTTTATGAGCTTTAAAACTATGTAAATGCCAGTTTTGCCATCTATTGTTGTTATCATTGTCCTTTTTTCTTCATTTTTTGATATTTTAACTATCAACTTGTGAGACTTGACATTTGTCTTTAGTATATTTCATACAGCCAGCCAGTAAACAAGCAATTATTGGGCTGCTGCTGTGTACCAGGCACTGTGCTAAGCATCTGGAGATACAGAGAAAGACAAAATATAGTCCCTGCCCTCATTAAGCTTAAAGTCTAATGGGGGAGACAAACATGCAAATAGCAGGTACGAACAAGCTATATGCAGGATAAATTAAAGATAACCAACAGAGAAAAGGGACTAGAATGAAGGGAGATAAGGAAAACCTTCTTGTAGATTAGATTTCAAGTGGAATTTGAAGGAAGCTGGCAAAGCCAGGAGATATAGATGAAATGGGAAAGAAATCCATGCATGGGGAATAGTCAGAGAAAATGCCTGGATTTAGGCAACAACAATTCCTTGTGTAAGTAATAACAATGAGGCTGCTATTACTGCACCACAGATTAAATGGGAGTGAGCATGGTAGAAGAAGGGCAGAAAGAAAGGGTACAGCTTATCATGGGCTTTGAATACTAAAGAGAGGATCATGTATTTGAACCTAGAAGTCATAGGGGGACATTAGAGTTTGCTGAATAAGAGAATAATACCTATGCCTTATGTGAATAAATTTGACAAATAAATGGATGATGTATTGGAATGGGTAGAGAGGGTTTAGGGAGACCAACCAGCAGTCTATTGAACTAGTCCAGGTATGAGGTGTTGAAGGTCTGCAACAGAGTGACGACAATGTCAAAGAAAAGAAAGGAACATACACAAGAGATGTTATAAAGGTAGAATCAAAAGGATTTGGCAACACATTGGAATGGGGGCGGGTAGAGGAAGGGATAAGAGAGAGTGAGGAATTAAGGATGTCTCCTGGGTTGCAAGCCTGCGAGGATGGTGGTAACCTCAACAGTAACAGCAAAGTTCAGAAGAAGGGAAGGTTTGGGGAGAGCAGAAAATAATAAATTCAATTTTGGACATGTTGAGTTTAAAATGTTTTGGGGACATATAATTCAAGATGTCTAACAGGTAGTTGGTGACGCAAGACTGAAGGTCAAGAAAGAAGTTAGGGTTGGATAAATAGATCTGAAAATTTATATAGCATAGAAATGATCATCGAATTCTTGGGAGCTGATGAGGTCACCAACTGAGATAATGCATTGGAAAAGCACCCAAAAGTGAGACTTGGAGAACACCTACAGTTAGCGTTCATGACCTGGATAAAGAGCCATCAAAGAAGACTGAAAAGGAGCCATCATCAGGCAGGAAAAAAACAAGGGTGGAGTAATATAATGAAAATCTAAAAAAGAGAGAGGATCAAGGAGAAGAGGTACACAGCAGTGACAAGGACTGCAGAGAAGTCAA
Organism: Petaurus breviceps papuanus; assembly: GCF_028583685.1. NCBI lineage: Eukaryota > Metazoa > Chordata > Mammalia > Diprotodontia > Petauridae > Petaurus > Petaurus breviceps. The sequence goes on from NW_027187302.1 coordinate 6,287,922, forward strand.
GAAAAATGAGGATTGAAAAAGGGCCATCAGATTCGGCAATTAAGAAATTGTTAGTAACTTTGGAGAGAAAAGTTTTCGTGGAATGTTAAATTTAGAAACCAGATTGTAGAAAGTTTAGAAAAGAGCAAGAGGAAATGAAGCAGAGAGACATACCTAATGTAGATGGCATTCACAAGGAGGTAAGTCACAAAATGGAGTAGAGGAATATAGCTAGCAGGGATGGATAGATCAAATCAGGGCTTTTTGAGGAAAAGAGAGAGGATATATTTATAGACAGAAGGGAAGCAACCAGTAGACAGGGAGCAATTGAAGATTAATGAGGGAGTAGGGATGTTTGAGGGAACAATATGTTGGAGAAGATGGGATAGAACGGGTTAATTTATGCATGTAGAGGAATTAGCCTTGTCAAGGAAATATGATTTGTACACTTTGGAGATCAGCATCAATTGCACCAAAACACTTTCAATAGGTGGGATATTCATATTTTTTATTTGTTCCACTGTATCTTGCCTTCTCATGATACCAAAACACAAAGGAAAATCACTTGTTCCATTGTCCAAATCAAGCTGATCATTATTAGAGTTGCCTTTGAAACAGCCAGCAACCCTATGACTCCCTTTCTATTTCTTAGATTCATAGGATCAACTTCATCACACAAACTAGGGTATTACCTAATCAGTGATATCAACAGAGCCCAATTGGCCAGAATGTCAGGATTCCTGTTGGACTTTCCTATCTACTGTAGTGGAGTCGGGACACACAAAACCCCTTCTGTACATCCCAACTGGCATTCCCTATTTTGATGTTGACCCCCTCCATGACATGAATGATGTATTGGGCTTGGAGGTGTATGGGTATTCAGGGAGGGCTAGCACCTCTCATGTGAGGGCTTACTGGGTAGTCCTTTTCAGGGCTACTCATTCACCTTTGGTGTCCACCAATTCCAGCCTATGGCTCCAAGAAATTAGTATGCACAGCAGCCACAGTCTGCTAAAACTGTCTTGGCAGATGGGATAAACCAAGTTAAGGTTAACCGACAGGCCTCTCAATCTTATTGATGAGTTAGAGGGATGTCTATCCCAAGCATGTGAAGACTTCCCCCAGAAAAATGGGTGGATGAAAACATTGTTTCAACAGTCATGAAGGTAGCTGATTGATAGAGCCACAAGTGTGAGAGACACTGCAGCAGTCACAAGATGTTGGAGGGGGTGTACGTGACCTCTGAGGAGTAGGAGCTTGGAGATGTGGAGGCTGACTCTGCCGGGCCGAAAGGGCTGACATGGCATTGAGCGCAGGGCCGTGGCAGCCGACTTTGCCAGGTTGGGAAAGGCCGACGTGGCATTGAGCGTGCCTTATCAACATGGACTCCTCTTAACACATACTCCTTTGTCCTGCACTCGGGAGTGCGCACGATTGGCTCCCACATGACATGTGACAGAAAGAAGAAAGATAAGGATATTAGGGAAAAGGCAAGGGGAGGCTCCTGCCCTCTCTCTCTGTCCCGTGGTTCCATTCTGCTTTGTTCTGTTCTGTTCTGTTCCTGCTTGATGGCCACACTGTTGAGATGTAACTGAATAAAGAGCAGCCTCACTTGGCAACCTCCGCGTCCTTGGGTGTTCTGCGGGGGTAAGTTCTTCTTGGAGACAAGAAGCCGGAGATGTCCGAAGACCAGGAATAAGGTAAGACAAGGCCGGAGCTGGGAAGGAGAGCCCAGCAGCTGATGAAGTACTGTGGAGGACTCAGAGCTTGGTCAGATATTGAAGATGCCAAGGTCATCCACTGCATCCTGGGCCATTGCCAGTCATCTTGACTTTTTTGTCTTGCCACTGGACTTCAATGACTCTGGAAGAAAGAATGAGGCTAATGATTTTATACAACTCTGCCTCTCTTGAATTTAATTCATGCACAAGTCAAGACATCACCCTGTGATGTCATTTTTTGTCTTCAAAAAGAAGGATGAAAAACAGTTGGGCTTGGAGGTATTATTACAATACTTGTTGTTGCCTACTCCTATATTGCCATCAGAAAATTTTAACTTTTTTTTAAAACAACCTCAAAGTTCTTTCAAATGCAAAGGCTCATATTTTTATTAAAATTAATATTTTACTGGTGTTTCTATATGCAACTGGTATACAAAGAATACAGCGAGGGCTGAAGAATTAGAAATGTGTCCAGCACTTAGCAAACTGCATGGTACATTGTAGCACTTAGTGAATCCCTTTTCATTCGTTAATTCATTCATTCATGAGTATTACAGAAAGCAAATGGGAGTTCCTTAGTGGGTACAAGCAAGCTATACTATGTAAGAATGAATTTAAAAGAAGAATCAGACTAAAGGATGTTATCAGATAAGTATATGACCAAGAAATAAGATAGCCTGGCCAAGTAGCAAGGCTGAAGAATAACAGATGGGGAGCTTGAGTGCTTCACTGGTATCTTTACTGTCTTAGAGGAAAGTCAGATAGGACACTAGCATAATAGATGGACCGTCTTAAGCAAACTTATGGGAAGACATGGTCAAGGGCTATGCAGGATGGCAGCCGTGGATGGGCTATAATTTATACTGTTGGAGAGAACTCCTACACTGATCCTTCTGAGAATACCCATCTTCACAGATCAAAGAAGCACTTCCTTTCCTTATCATACTTAAACCAAAAAGCAAAGGTCACCTGTGTTGGTATGGGCCTCTTAGAATGACAGACATAGAGTTGGAAGGGGCCCTATAGGTCAACTAGTTTAGCCCTGACATTGACAGAGGAGGAACCTCTCAACCTGGAGAGGTTGAGACCTGCTCAAGATCACATAGGTAGTAGTGGAATAAAGGTTTGATTTGAATCCAGGGCTGCTGCATCAATAAAAAATTTTAAGTCATACAAAAGTGAATAGAAAGTTTTGGATTTCAACTCTCTACCAAACTAGCCTGAACTAGAAAATCATCAGCTTTTAGATGCACTATCATTTTCTTTTGAGTGTGGGTAAAAGAGACAATGACATTCACCACTGGTGTGATATGTGGGGAGAAGTATCCAGTCTAGCATTTGCTTTTAAGTCATTAAGGTCCAAAACCTATAAAGCCATCCTGGAAAGTGGTTATTCTGCTTATTAGCTGAGTGTTTCTAGCATTCATCAGCTTTCAAACTGGACTGATACTCAATCCTTTTCTGAGTCCCTTGGACAAAGCACCAATCCCCAGGACCAGGGTAAAGTGCTTAAAAATAATGATGGCAGAATCATTCCCAGGGTCTGTTTCCATGGGAATGGGAATGAAGCAGCAGCCACAAGCAGCAGAAAACTCTTAAATTTCAGCCTGAGGGTTACAGAGGGCCATTCCATTTCCCAAATGGCATCTACAAAACTGCAGAGAGTTTTTTTGTCTTCTATAGCCCTTCTTATTTGAAGGTACAGAGAAAATAGGAAAATGGAAGTATCTGACAATGAAGAAGATGCCAAAAATCCTACATGAAAACAGAATTCTATCCTCAGGAAGGTACTTCCAAACAGGCCCTCACCTGTACAAGAAAACTGGTTCAAGCCATCCCTCATAATCTACCATTGTTTATGAAAGTTCCACCATGTCCAGTTTCATTATAAGGGGAATGTTCAGAAACCCTGCCATCTTGTGGAGTTTTAGGCCTGAATCATATTTGTATTATGTATGAAGGGACTAAGGAATACTGCTTTGCACCTCTGAGATATGTTAGAGAACCAGTATGCCTTTATACATTAGTGCTAACATGTATGTATAAAAAATCAGTTAAAAAATAAGATAAACAGAATTTATACTTTTCCCCACCACCAATGCTACTTTTTAAAATATATTTTATAAAAGAGGAAACATATCATAGTGGATAGAGTCATCCTCAAATCTAGGAGTAGCTGGGCTCAAGTTCTGCCTTTGATAACCTATCAGCTATGTGATGCCGGACAATTCCTTTAACCTTTCAGTGGTCTAAGCCAGAGGTGTTATACTCAAATAGAAATGGATCCCTCCACATATTCACTTAGAAAACCACAAATTAACATTCTTTATGTTATATTACATTTTAATTTATTTTGTGAAACATTTCCCAATTATGTTTTAATCTGATGGCTATACTCAGGAATTTTGCTGGAATTTGCCACCCCCTAGATATGAGTTTGACACTTCTGCCTAAGCAACTTTCTAAAACTAGAAAATTCATAGAAGGGACTGACCTTCATTGATAAGAGGGAATTTCCTTACCTGAGAGTCCCCTATGTTTAAGAATGTACAAGGGGCGGCTAGGTGGCGCAGTGTATAGAGCACTGACTCTAGAGTCAGGAGGACCTGAGTTCAAATCTGGCCTCGGACACTTAACACAAAAACTAGCCCTGTGACCTTGGGCAAGTCACTTAACCTCAATTGCCCTCCAAAAAGCAAAAAAAAAAAAAAGAAACCATATGCTCAGTCCATATCACAACCCATATTTTACATTTACTTAACTGTACATGCTGTTTCCCTTCTCCAGAGCAAGTAGAATACTAAGTATCTTAAGAGAAGGAAGCTTTTCAGTTTTTGTATTCGTAACCCCAGTTCCAAGTATATTTCAACCATATAGTAGGTGCTTAATGATGCTCCTTTAGTTGAAATTAATTTTGAACAACAAAAAAAAGACAAGAAAAACTGAGTAAGGAATCAGGCAAGAGATGGTGTTCTCATGAATTCTATAATAAACAGGAAAACAAAAGTTGAGCACCATTGGTTTCTTCATATGAGAGGGGTAGAATTTGGGGCATAGAAAAGGGGGGAGCTACAGAGCTTTCAGGGATATACATTTTATTTGACTCAATTTGTTTAATAGCACTAGACTGAAGGAGCAGAACAGCAAAGACGCTCTTGTTTATGCACAACCACCAGAAAACAGCTTGACAATTGATCATTGAGGAAAATGGTTTTCCTGGTGATGAATTACCAGGTTAACAGCAGGATATTCTCACCATCATGCCTTCATTATCACAGTATTACAGAAAATATGGCCTTTTGGCTGTGATAAAGGAGGATTGTTGTAATAAAGATTAATATGGTGCGTGAGCAAGCACTTTAAAAGTCAAAGCGTGGTGGCTTGAGATTTATGGTTTACAATATTAAAGACTCTTTGTAAATAATGCTATTAATAGTGATATTTCTAATGACATTGCTTCATTATCATACAATGAAGTAGAACTTATACAAGTGAAACATGAGCTTAGAAATAACATGACAGTATTTATAGGAGCTAATGCAGTAGAATAAATAAAGCTATTATGTGTGCATATGCTTTTCCTTTTTTCCTCCATTCCTTTCTTTCTTCCTTCCTCCCTTACTTTACTTGTTTCTTTCTTTTCTTTCCTTTTTACTTCTTTTCTTTTTGCCTATGCAGTTAAGCCATATAACTCTCTGAAGGAGTTAGAAAAGTATGAGGGGGGAAATCCACTCAGGCAGCATTAATAACAAAAAAATTTTGAACTCAGCATTTTCTTTGCTCAGGTGGGAAGCAATAGAAAGCTGGCCAAATGGTACCATGACTGCCCCCATCATTTGACCTCTGTAAGAAAGACTTTGGAGACATGAACATTTTCAGCTAATTAACAGTTATTAATATTTCAAAATTCCCCAAGCTCTCAAAGTGTGTCTTTGTATAAACAAAAGGTAAAAAGGTACAGACTTTGAGAAGAATGTGCTGCTATCAAAGCATTCACTGTGAACTGAAATCTGGAACATAAATTTATGAAATCAAGATAGACCCAGACTGGAGGAGGGGAGAATAGAATAGTCTCATCAGTTGTGATGAATTTAAACATTTATTAAGGACCTACTGTGTACCAGAAAGTACCAGAAAATAGCACAAAGGAGATCTTAAAGATCCTCAATTCATAAGAATGTTTGATGAATTTAAGACTAAAGCCATATTTGTCTTAACTTTAAATATCAATATGACACTTCACTCAATTCAAAAACAGGTCCTGACTCTGTGCCAGGTCTCCTCTTGTTTTAGACATTGCAGGAGGTACATAGTTTAGAGAATATATAGTTCTTGACCTCATCGAGCTTGTAGCCTAGCAGGAGGAGAGACACCAACACAATGAGTCACACTTGACAATACTATATCACAAAAGCATTAAAGAGGTACTATGTGAAATACATGGAGAATATTACTCATCTCAGGGGAATGTGGGAAGGCTTCATGGAGAAGGCAGTAATGAACATGGGTTTTTAAAAATTCTCTTTTCTCTATATCCTATGGTACTTGGTGATCTCATCAACTTCCATGATGAATTCATGTGCATTATACACACATATATACATAAGTATAAGGGTATAACATATATACATAAGCATAAGTGTATATGCATGTATGCAACCATACATGCATAGACATATATAATTCATGTATAATATGAAAAATGAAAATGCATGAAGGTGGGAGATATAAGGAATATGTGTATATGTTACATACATACAAAATATGTATATATTTATTACATATATACATCTATAAACTGGACAATGGATATATGCAAGATATTATTAATATATTTCATGTATATATCTATAAGCTGGGAAATTAATATATGTAATGTATTGCTAATCATATTTTACATATAATATATAATATAAAGCTACCTCCCAGGATATAGATGTATATATTATATAAATAACATATGTGTGTATGTGATATATGCATAATTGTACATATATATAATACATTCACACACATTCCCTATGTGTATATTTTTTTGTGTATAAATATACATATATATCATCTCCAACTCCGTGCATTATCATTGTCTATCCCACATTTTTTTTTAATACTTTGCCTGTTGGCTTCCCTGACTTCCTGTAAGTCTCAGCTAAAATCTCACCTTCTCCAGGAAACCTTTCCTGATTCCCTTAATACTGTTGCCTTCCCCATGAGAGTATTTTCAATTTATCTTGTTTATGTCTTCTTTGTATGTAGTTGCTTGCATTAAATTGTGAGTTCCATGAGAACAAGGATTGTTTTTGCCTTTCTTTGCATTCCCATTACTTAGAAGGGTGGGCAGCACCAAGAACTTTATCCTTAATGATCAATTGACTAACTAAAGGAAGAATAAAGTAGGAAAAATGTGTGAACTATTATGGAGTTATGAGAGTGGCAGGTGTGTTTAGGAGCAGAGTACAGGCTATTTAGAATGGATATGAGATGAAGCAGAAAAGGTAGAATGGTACCTAATAGAGAAATGTGAATGTTGGATAGAAAATTTTATTTTTACTTGATGGGTAATAACCAATGAAATAGATTCACAAAAATGTATACTTTTCCCTTTTCCTTCCTTCACAATTTCATGATCACTCTTTTCTTTTGAGGGCAGAAGGCAGGGCAATTGGGGTTAAGTGACTTGCCCAAGAGTGTTAAGTGTCTGAGGCCGAATTTGAACTCAGATCCTCCTGACTTCAGAGCTGGTACTCTATTCACTGTGCCACCTAGCCACCCCCTCCATAGTCACTCTCAAAAAAAAAAAGACAAAATTATATACAATAGACATGACAAATTCATGGTATTATGTATATTTTTCTAATTAGACCAAGATTTACTGCATTTTCCCAACTATCAGCAAAACATAGACTTCAACAGTTTAAATTCCTTCATGTTCTTGGAACATATATTTACAAGCTTTTATCCAGGTTGTTCTATTTGAATATTCACCTGGAAGCCTTTACCTCCATGTTTCTACCAACTTTCCACTTTGAAATTGCAAACTTTTAATTGCACTACAGTAATACTCATTTATCTAGGGCATCTGGAATTCATCTCTGATCTATTATTCCTGGGGATTGACTCTAGGGTTATGAATTGAGTAGAACAGTGGAATATTTGGGATGTGTGGAACACAGGAAACATTTATGGCATATGCGAAGAACTTATCAGTGATCATGAACCCAAAAGAATAACCTTGTTGTTATGCTACAAGATCAAAGTCCTGTACAATAAAAATTAGGTAGTTGGCATATTTGAGCCATCTGTCTTGGACCACACAGCAGGAGTGGAAGATGAATGAGTAAAATGGGACATGGATTGGAGCCATTTTACACTTCATAAAATGCAGTATGTTATGCCAGAATAACAAATAGAGCTGGCTATCTGGCAGGGAGGTTAGTAGGCCTCCCCACAATGGCCTGAGTTCTGAGTAGGCTTAAGAGGCTGGTGCTCATAGCTACTGGGTGAATGGTGAAACTGCTTATTCCATGAAGGGCATATCCATAAACCCCAAATAGGGCTGAGCAGTAGGGATTTATGGATATGTTCTCCACGGAATGAGCACTTTCACTATTCATCCATTAGCTCTGAACACCAGTTCCATTCCCCAGACAGACTAATAGACACTAGAGTTCTCTACACACAGCCTGTTTCAACGTTAAATAGAACTGGTTGTGGGATAGTAAACTATTTAGTTTTAATTTGGTAGGAAAAGAAGGAAGGAAGGAAGGAAGGAAGGAAGGAAGGAAGGAAGGAAGGAAGGAAGGAA
>NW_027187302.1:6296826-6352363 GCF_028583685.1 Petaurus breviceps papuanus
AGGAAGGAAGGAAGGAAGGAAGGAAGGAAGGAAGGAAGGAAGGAAGGAAGGAAGGAAGGAAGAAAGGAGGAAGAAAGGAAGGAAGGGAGGGAGGAAGGGAGAGAAGGAAGAAGGGAGGGAGGAAGGGAGGAAGGAAAAAGGAAGGAAAGGGAAGGGAAGGGTGAGTGAATGAACAAATTGATGAAAATAAAATGAAAAAGCATTTATTAAGCATTATAACTATAGTCCAGAGACTGAGGTAAGTACTAGAGATAGAAACGGAAAAAACAAATCAGTTTCTGTCCTCAAGGAGATTATATACAAATAGAATTTACATTTTAATAGCAAAACAGGTCTTTGGAGTGAGGGTTAGGAAATTTGAATGTTTTTTAATTAGACAGGTGCTGGGAGCAATCCCTCAAAATGGGGGAAAGTCAAACGATAATAAGTTAGACCCCCAGGATAAAAGGAAAGATTTCAATCCATTCTGTCAGTCATAATGGCACCTAAGTAGGCTTTGGTTATGTCTATCCAAAAGAAATTGAGCAGAGAACTGAACAATTTTCCAAATAATTTATCATAGCACCATGCTTGGTACAAAACAAACACTAAAGAAATTATTGTTTTAATAATTTATATTATTAAATCCTCTGCTAAATTTAATGTTAGCTAGTATATTTGTGGTCCAACAGGGCTAATTTAGTAGTTCATTTGGTAATGAGTATAGGCAAAGAGGATTTTACTCTCCTGAAGGTCCCCCATGAACATTGTTGTAACTAGGGTGGGACAACTAAGGTTTTGACCCTGGGCCCTGAACTTTAATTTGCCTCCTCAACAGTATAAAAATAACTGATTTAGCATTTAAATAATATGGATTCATTAAAACTGAAAGCTGACAAATGATAAGTTCCCCCCCGCCAACCCCTCAATCGACTGCAGCTCTCTGGCTAAGGCCTTTAGCAAAATGACTATATACCCTCTAGCTTATATCCTTCATCAACTTCCAACTCTTCAAGCAAATCCAATGTTAATTTCTTCAAGTCTACAAAGTCTGAAAAATGATCAATTATACCTATTCCCCTTATCATTTTAACTAATCCAGGTATTTCTACAGCTTCAAAAGAAAGCCTCTAGACCTTGGAGACACTAGTTCTTTAAAACTAATCTTCTCCAGAAACTCTATTTTCTATGCCCAATATAATGAAATGTTAACACAACACTTGCTATTTTCTCCCTCTCTCCCTCTTTGCAGGATCCTCCCAGATCATCTTCACCACCCTTCGGTCCTACTGTAGACTCAACTCTGGTTGAGTTCCTCCCCTAACTTGGTTCCATCCTGTTGCCATCTCCCCAAATTAGCAACCTACACAGCACTGTCCTCTTGATGTTCTTTAAACTCCTCATGGCCCCAGATTCAACTGAATTTTGTTTTAAAGTTGAGTTGAGGATACATTTCATTTTGTTTACCATAAACACATTTTATATAAGTTTTATTGGTATTTGGGGGGGGGTTTTAATCACTATATTTTACCCAGAATCTTTCCCTCTCTTCTTCCCAGAAAGCCATATTGTATAATAAACAGTATTTTCAAAGACAAAAGAAAAAGAAAAGAAATCAATACATTGAAGAATCTGAACATTTATTCAATGTTTAATACTTGTGGACCTCCCACCTATGCAAAGGGGTGGAGTAGAAATATCTCCTCATAACTCTTCTTTAAAGCAATCCTAGTTCTTTATAATTTTGTGACATGAATTTTTTATTTGTTGCTGTTGTTTCCATTTACATGGTTGCAATTTTTGTGTTGTTTTCCTGATTCTGCTTATTTCATACTTCACACCCTGGTAAAACTATCTTGGCAGGTGGGCTATATCAGGTTGAGGGTCATTGACAGACCCCAAACCTGTTGGTGAGTTAAGTTGATGTATGTGAAGTATGTGAAGACCTCCCCTGACAGAAAGGGTGAATGGGAACAATTTGTTCCAATGGTCATGCAGGTTGCTAAGGCAGACACTATGGAGTACTCAGAGCCTGGTCAGACACGGAAGACACCAAGGCCATCCACTGCACCCCAAATCATGGCCAGTCATCCTGACTTTTGTCTTGCCTCTGGACTTTGATGACTGGAGGGAAATGTAAGGCTGATGATTCTGTGCAACTCTGCCTCACTTCAATTCAATTCAAGTGCAAATCATGTGATGTCACTGGTCCTCCCTGAGGTCTTTCCATGATTCTCTGTATTTATCACATTCCTCTTAGAGTTGAATAATATTATATTGCATCCATTTACCACAAATTGTTTAGGATTCCCCAACCAATATCCTTCATTTCAATTCTTTATCACAAAAACAAGTACTATAAACATTTTGATGTGTGTTGGAGCAGAAGTATATTTTATTCTTCTTGCCCTAGTTGCCAAAATTTCCAGTTACAGCTCTATGATGTGCTTCTTGATGATGTAGATGCAGCTCTAGAGGATATGGGGAGATATTTCTTGCTTCAGAGAGGGCTCCACAAACCACAGTAGATCAATAAAGACCTTTGAGGGCCTTTCTAACTCTAAATCTATGATCTTATGATCCTAAGGCTCAGGAAAGGAAAAAATAGCCTGAAGAGAGAAAAACGCAATAGAATCTCCTAGTGAAGAAATCGACTTTTCTTATAATAACTTAAATATATATATAAAACTACAATATAATTATATATAATTTTGTAATTAATATAATATATAATTTTATAATATAATAATATATAATTTTATATGTATAAAATATATATAAAATTTAAAATAAATTTCCCAGTCATCAGTATCTGTCCTTAACACAGGTTAAGAGCATGAGAATTACAGAATGGATAGATGGGTACAAGCAGTGACTGAGGCTTGAGGGAAGAAACAGAAAGTTGAGAGATCCCAATGACTGCTGAGAGAACTACTATAAGAGGTAAGCTCTAAGGAAATTTAGGTAACTAGGTGGTACAGTGAATAGAGCACTGGGCTTAGAAGACCTGAGTTTAAATCCAGTTTCAGACACTTATTAGCTGTATGACCCTGGGTAAGTCACTTAACCCTGTGTACCTCAGTTTCCTCCTGTACAAAATGAGCTGGAGAAGGCAACGGCAAACTAATCCAGTATCTTTGCCAAGAAAACCCCAAATGTGGCCATGAAGAGTCAGACACAACTGAAAACAATTAAACAATGCAATAACCAAGAAAGGTTGATTAATCTTAGAAGGGTTGGTAGCAACCTTCCCTAGTACATGTGTATCAGCTTTCCCCTATGGCAAGTACACCACTAATTTGGGGGGGGGGAGGAGGATTTCATGAATAAGAACCTATCTTCTAAAGGGAACAAAGGAAATAAGGAGAGAGCTCTGAGAAGTCCAAGATCATAATATCTATAATATATAATAGGGCTAAAAATCCCAAACATGCCCTCAGCATATATAGACCAACAGCACTTCAGTTAATCAGGATGAAATATTGATCCATAGTCCTTCCATATTTGAAGCCTGTAGACTTACCTGGGCGATCCATTATCTTTGGTCTCCAAGCTTAGAAAATCAGTCAGTCAACAAAAATTTATTAAGTGCTTACTATGTGCCAGGCAGTGTGCTAAGCACTAGGAATTCAGATACAAATAAAAAGATACTCCCTGGTCTCAAAGAGCTTCCTTTCTAATGGTGGAAGATAATACATAAAAGGAAACAAAAGGTGGAAAGCAGGATGGTACCTGATGTGAGGGCATGATGGAGAAGTTCAGATTACAACCTGGTGATAAATGAAGAGATACCTGGCCTGGGTGCCTTCCTTCAATGAAGATTCTGGGATGAGCCATCAAATCGGAAGGACCAGAGGGTATTTCCAAGGTACGAATTCCAGGGCTGAAGTAATCTCCTAGGATGAAGTGTTTTCTAGGGCAGAGTGGAGGAGTCCAGATTGCACATTGGCAAGAAATTAATGTCTAACCCAATTTGTAATAACTCCCTTCATACTCATCTAAAATGGACTCTTTGGTAGCCTTGTGATGAAATTTTAAAAGCTAATATTCCTAAGAAGGAAAATAGAGCAGTCAAGTATAGGAATATGCTAGATAGGCTGCACAGACATGAAAATATGGAATGATGGGACATCACAATGCGTTAGCCATACATGCACATCAACTGAAATGCCATTAGAAGCATTGCCTTAAGTTAAAAAAAAAACACCACTAGTTTACTGTAATATTATGTCAGACATTGTTGTTCAATTGTTTCCATCATGTCTACTTCTTCATGACCCCATTTGAGGTTTTCTTGGCAAAGATACTGGAGTGGTTTGCTATTTCCTTCTCTAAGTCATTTTACAAATAAGGAAACTAAGTTAAACAGAGTTAAATGACTTCCCCAGGGTGACATACCTAGTAAGTGTCTGAAACCAGATTTGAACTCAGGTCTTCCTGACTCCAGGCCCAGTGCACTATCTGTTATGCCCCAAACTCATCAACATTCTGCCCAAAATAGCCATTTGCACTTGTTGTTCAGTCATTTTTGAGTCATGTCCAACTCTTTGTAATCCCATTTGAGGTTTTCTTGGCAAAGGTATTGGAGTGGTTTGCCATTTCCTTCTCCAGCTCATTTTACAGATGAAGAACTGAGACAAACAGGGTTAAGTGACTTGCCCAGGGTCACACAGCTAATAAGTGCCTGAGGCCAGATTTGAACTCAGAAATCAGTCCAAGACTAGTGCTCTATCCACAGCACTACTTAGCTTCCATTTGTATATCAGATACTCATATGCAATGTAATCACCTATCAGCTTCTGATTTTTCTTGCTCAGAAGTAGCAAGTTTTGGGGAAATTTATAATTTTTTTTTTTGCTTTTTTGGAGGGAAATTGGGGTTAAGTGACTTGTCCAAGGTCACACAGCTAGTTTTTATGTTGAGTGTCTGAGGTCAGATTTGAACTCAGTTCCTCCTGACTTCAGGGTCAGTGCTGTATTCACTGTGCCACATAGCCACCCCTTTTGGGGGATTTTAGAACCAACTCCTGGCTTTGACCCACAGTTCTAGAAAGGCAGGAAAAGTAAAATTCCTCTGTGGGTTTTATGATATTGATGTCATTTGGTTCTAATAGATCATAGAAACCTCCTATTGCTTTTGCTTTGTCTAAACTTTGTCTATTTATGGGGTTGAATCATAGGCCCTTAGATCTAGACCATAACATTGTAGATTTGAAATTTCTAAAGTACCTTAATGGTCATCTAGTCCAACTGCCCCATCTCCTTTGTTTTATGGATGAAGAAATTGAAGCCCAGAGAGATGACATTCAAAGCTAAGTGGAATAGGCACTGGCCCTGGAGTCAGGAGGACCTGAGTTCAAATCCAACCTCAGACACAACACAAAACTAGCTGCGTGACCTTGGTCAAGTCACTTAACCCTAATTTCCCTACCTCCCCCCCTCCAAAAATAAAAGCTTACTAGCTGTGTGACCCTGGGAACATCACTTAATCACTATCTGCCTCAGTTTCCTCAGCTCTAAAATGGGGGTAATAATAACCTCTACTTCCCAGAGTTGTTGTAAGGATAAAATAAGGTAATATTTGCAAAATGCTTAGCACAGTGCCTGGCATATGGTAGATCCTTAATAAATCCTAGTTTCCTTCTATTTTTCCTTCTGACCCCAAACCCTGTGTACTTTTGCTACATTACATTATCAAACCTTTGCTTTGGGAGAGTGTGCTTTGGCATTGCTATTAGGGAAAAAGACTGACAGAGAGATGGAATAAGAATTAGAGGGTGGGATAAGTGGGGTTCCATGTAATTGACAACCACCAGGCACTGCTTTAAGTTGCTAGCACAGAATCTTTATCCCCCCTATTTTGGATTATTAGAAAATATAACTAACATTGTTCAGATACAGTGTCATTGCATAGTTTTTAAAAGGAAACTCCATAATTTCATTTTGTTCTAAGACATGATTTGAGGATTTCTTTGGCACTTTTTGCAAATGTCAGTCAAGCTTTGGATTCCTTCTCAACATCAAGGGGCTCAGCTAATAGTTACCACCGGGGAAGCACTCTGGGGCCTTGAAAGAAAAGCAAATAGCCTTCTACTCTTTGATTCCTTCAAGCCAGTACATGAGCTGACAGGATTTATTCAGAAATGAACTTGAAGGTGTCCCTGTACAAGAGAGACTGAATTTTATCTAAGGAAGCAGAGCTGGAAGAAAAAGAAGCCTTTTCAAACACTCCCATGAAAAGCACTCACTTAATAGCTTCCTATTTACAAGAAAGAAGTAGGAAGTAAAAATAAAGAATAGTAAAATATGGTATAATGAATTGAAGTAAGTAAAAGTCTCTCTGATGGTAAACAGATGCAAGAAGGATGGGAGAAATAAAGGAACTGTATCTTTATATATACCTCCCTCTCTTCCCTCCAAAAAAGTCTTTTTTGAGGGCAATTGGGGTTAAGTGACTTGCCCAAGGTCACACGGCTAATATTTGTGTTAAGTGTCTGAGGCCACATTTGAACTCAGGTCCTCCTGACTCCAGGGCCGGTGCTCTATTCACTGCACCACCTAGCCGCCCCCCAAAGTCATTTTGTATTTACATTGTATATATTTTGTATTAATATCTGTCTACCAACATGCTATTTCTCCAGTGTGGAATGTAAGCATTTTGAGGGCAGGGACTATTGTTTCTGTTTGTCTTGTATTCTCAGCACCTATCAAAGTGACTGGTATGGACTTAACACATTTCCAGCGTCCTCTAACTCTATAATTCCTCTATTTGTGATGCTCTGGTGCGTCCCTATTACCTCTTGGGATAAAACACAAACTCCTCTGTTTACATTCAAAGACCTTCATGTTTGTCTCCAGCCTATATTTCCAGTCTTGTGGCACAGTACTCCCTTTATGTTTGCTACTAGCCTATTTATTATTCCTCATATTCAAAATTCCATTTCTATCTCTTTGTCTTTGAATGAGCTACTTCTCTTCTGCTTGCTTCTACCTCTTAAAATTCCAAATTTCTTTTTAAAAAACTATTTCATTTTTCTACATGTTAAAACAATTTTTAACATTTGGGTTTTTTAAGTTCTAAGTTACAATTCTATCCCTTCTTCCTTCCCTCTCCTCATCCTCACCCCTTGAGGTTGCAAGTAATTTAATATAGATTATACATGTGCAATCATATAAAACATTTCCAAATTAGTCATATTGTACAAGAAGACTCAAACAAAAAAAGAATGAAAGAAAGTGAAAAACAACATGCTTCAGTCTATATTCAAACAATATTAGTACTTTCTCTGGAGGCAGATAGTAGGATTCATCATAAGTCCTTTGGGATTGTCTTAGATCATTATATTGCTGAGAATACACGGCTATCATCATACAATATTGCTGTTACTATGTACAACATTGTGCTGCTTCTAATCACTTCACTTTGTGTCAGTTCATGTAAGCCTTTCCAGGTTTTTTCTGAAATTATCCTGCTTGTCATTTCTTATAGCATGATAATATTCCATCACAATCATATACCACAGGGTGTTCAGCTATTCCCTAATTGATGGGCATCCCCTCGACTCGCAATTCTTATCCACTATAAAAAGATCTGCTATAAACGATTTTGTACAAATAGATCCTTTTCCCTTTTTTAAAAAAAATCCATTTGGGATATAGACCTAGCAGTGGTATTGTTGGATCAAAGGTTAGACACAGTATTATAGCCCTTTGGGCATAGTTCTAAATTAGAATGTCTAATTTCTATCAAGGTTCAACTAAAGCACCACCTTCTACAGAAGGTCTTTCTTAATCTCCAACCCAGATGTTAGTGACATCTGCCCCTTTGTTACTTGTATTTACTTTGCATATATGTTGCATTTACTCTTTTATGTATACTTTATTTCTCCCCAGTAGTATACAAATTCCTTGGAGAGAAGGACTGCTTCAATTTTGTCTTTGTATCACCGGCATGTAGCTCAATACCTGTTGAATACGGTAACGGGAACTTAATTAATGCTTGTAGAACTTAATTGAATATGGAGTAATGAGTAAATATCTGGAAGCAAAACCACATGTTCCTGAGTCCTAAAAACTGATAGATATTAAAGAATATAATCTCTGAGGATTCAGTTGAAAGGAGAGTTAAAGGGGCTAAGAAGACCTCAAGGTAAGAATTGATTATAGGCCTTAAAAACAAGATGAGAAAACTGGCATGGCCATTTTCAAGTGGGCTATCAAAATTGGTGCAGAATTTAATGAAATAGGGGACATTAATGAACTAGGTGTCCATCCGCTATAGGAATATATTAGGTCAGACATTGACAGTGAGTGGGAATGTTTAAATACATAGTGGTTCACCAAGAAAAAATGTGTTTTATCCTTTTCTGGAGTTTTAATATTTTAGTATGACATTTTAGTATGTCAATGGCTCTGTGATTCATCAATGTGGGATTCCTCTCTGATGGTACAGATTAAAACCTATACTTGCCTATTCATGCTGTGGGATTCTTGTCCATGTGCTCCAGAAATCCTTCATAAATGTGACCTACTCAAAATTATTGTTGTTTAGTCATTATTCAATTGTGTCTGACTCTGTGACCCATTTGTGGTTTTCTTGGCAAAGATCCTGGAGTGCTTTGTCATTTCCTTCTCCAGTTCATTTTACAGATGAAGAAACCGAGGCAAACAGGAATAAGTGACTTGCCTAGGGTCACATAACTAGTAAGTATCTGAGGCCAGATCTGAACTCAGGAAGATGAGTTTTCCTGACTCCAGGCCTGGCATTCTATCTACTATGCCAACTAGCTGCCCCCTACTCAACATACTAAAGGCCTTTATCTCGTTCCTTTAATATTCTTTTGGGCACCAATATAGCACTAGGATTGTCCTTCATTTCTCCCTCACTTTTACTATGTGACCAGTCCAACTCTCTTTCTGATACTATATTTCCTGAATGATATAACTTATGTAAACCTCTTGTATGTGTCATCACTGAGAATATGCTAGAGGGTCTTTATGTCCACCATGCATCTCTCCATTCTCCTTTCAATCAAGGAAGAGTAGTGCTATAGAAGGAGTACTGGGGCGGCCAGGTGGCTCAGCGAGTAAGAGCACCGGCTCCAGTGTCAGGGTGACCTCGGGATCAAATCCGGGCTCAGATACTTAGCACCACACCCAGAAATAACTATCCATGTAACCTTGAGCAAGTTACTTAACCCTGATTGCTTTAAAAAAGAAAAAAGGAGTACTGGATCCAAAATCAGAGGACCTGGATTCAAACCATAGTTCAATCGCTTACAAACTGTATTATGTCAGGTAACTCATTTAGCCTCTCTTGGATTAAGTTTCTTTATCTACAAAATGAAGGGGTTGGGCTAGATGACCTCTAGTCATATTTTTAATATTTCAATATCTGATCTTATAGTCCGAAATGACAAACAAGATTTTCAAAAATAAGATACCTTCATCTTTTGTCCAGAATTGACTCATCTTCCTGAATTCAAATCTGTTCTCCAACACTTAGTAGTTGTGTGACCTTGGGCAAGTCACTTACCCTTGTTTGCCTAGGTTTCCTCATCTTTAAAATGAGCTGAAGAAAGAAATGGAAAACCACTTCAGTATCTTTGCCAAGAAAACCCCAAATGAGTCATGAAGAGTCAGACCTACAGGAAAATGACTGAACAATAACAAAGATGGTAAGCACCATGAGAGAAGAGACTATATTTTATCTAAACTTTACACCCAATTTTGTGCTTAGCTCTATATACATTAAGTGCTTAATAATTGTTTGATAAATTGAATTGAATTATAACTATGTGGCCCTCAAAAACTCAGAAGAATAACGCACTGATGAGGACTTGAGAGTTGTTATAGCAATAATGCTCACTCAATTTGCCAAGGCATGGCCTGTTATTTAGAAGATCTGACTAAACTTCAGAATAAGAAAATGAGAGGATGTAGCACACAGGAGTTCCCCTGGGAGAAAAGCAAGACTCTTTGAAAAGTAAAGATAAGCAAACACAGAGTAGGTAACGCTTTATTTGACTTAGAAATGATAAGTGCATGATTATCAAGCTATCACCAGATATTAAGTGCCTACTAACTATAACAATGGATCACAAGTGAATATGACCCAGATACTGTTAAGAACAAAAATTATAGTTGGGAATTTAAGTTTTCCAACAGTAGATAATAAAGATAGACAATTGGTACAAACTCACTCTAAAATTCTTCCTAAAATACCTCTTTTGTGATTTGACATTACTGCTCAAAAGCTTTAATGGCTCCCCTGTGCCTACAGTATAAAGTTTGAATTTTCTTAGCCTGGAATTCTCAGCTCCTACAAAATTTAATTCTAATTTATTTTCACAACTTAACCCTTTTCACTCACATAAATGAGTTATTCTGGCCACAATTATCTACTCATTTCCAAATACATCTTACATATTTTCACCTCACATCTTCGATCACACTATTCCTCCAAATTGGAATAATATCTCCATGCCTACCTAAATCCTACTTGTCCTTCAAAGTATGGTCAACAGTGATCTCTCATCCTTCTCTAAACTCTAATCAAATCACAGAATTCTAGACTTAGAAGGAACCTCAGAGGCCATATAGTCAAACACTTAATTCAAAACATGAAATTCTTCTATAATGTAAGTGAATAGTAGTCACCTGATGTAGTGATGAAGCCTGGATGACTCCAGTGATTACAAGTTTAATTTATTCACCTGAATTGCAGTGTCTCAGAGTTAGAAGAAACTTCAGAAGCTAACTAGTCAAAACTGCTCCTGAACAAAAAACAAAAACCCTCTCCAACACTTCACACAAGCGGTCACCCAGTAATGAGAAAGTCACCACCTCTGGAAGCAGCCATGCCATCTGGGAACAGATCTAATTTTTAGGAAGTTTTATTATTGAGCTTAAATCTGCCTCTCCTCAAGTTCCATACAATGTTAATTGTTTTTCCCTCTACAGCCAAGAAGAACAAATTTAACCTCACCACCCAGGACAATTCTTCAAGTACTTGAAACCAGCTGTCATGCCTTTCCCAAGAATTACCTTCTTAAGTATTAAATACCCCAATTCCTTCAATCTATCCTCATAAAGTATGGTATCCAGTCTTTCCACCATCCTGGTCCACCTTCTTTGAATACACTAACTACCCATTTCCTTCCTAAAGCATGATACCCAGAATTTATATAATATTCCAGATTTTATCTGACAAGAATAGACTATAACAAGATAATAAACCCATAGATATGCAACTAGAAGGGTCCTCAAAGTCCATCTAATCCAACTCCTTACTTAAAATTTAGGAAACTGAAGCCCATGGTGACAGAAGTAGTAAGTATCAGGGGTGGCCAGGTGGCTCAGTGAGTAAGAGCACCAGCTCCAGTGTTGGGATGACCTGGGGATCAAATCTGGGCTCAGATACTTAGCACCACACCCAGAAATAACTGGCCGTGTAACCTTGAGCAAGCTACTTAACCCCTTAAAAAAAAAAAGAAGTAGTAAGTATTAGAGGTAAGATTTGATCCCAGGTCTTCTGTCTCCAGAACCAGTACCCTTTCCACTGTTGTTGTTGTTGGTGGTGGTATTGAATCAATTCAGTTGTATTTCACTCTCCATGACTCCATTTGGGTTTTTTTTTTTTTGCAAAGATACTGGAGTGGTTTTCCATTTCCTTCTCCAGCTCATTTTGCAGAAGGGAAACTAAGGTAAACGTGGTTAAGCAACTTGCCCAGGGTCACACAACTAATGAGTATCTAAATCTGTATTTGAACTGGAGATCTCCTGACTACAAGCCCAGTTCTATCCATTTGCCACCTAGCTTCACTTTTCACTGAACCATAAGGCTAAGTTCTCATCTCTAGTTCTTGCAGCCTATGATTGAGTTCATTTTTTTCCTCTGCTATGACACATTGATGATTCATATTGAGTGCAGGGTACCCCAAAACTCCCACATTTTGTGAGCTCTTTAGCCACATCACCTTCATTCTGTGCAGTTGATATTTTGAGCCTTAATATAGGACCTTATTGGTATCCTCAGTGTATTTCATCTTATTTCTTGTTCCATCATGCTAATCCATCAAAGTCCTTTAGCTTTCTTATTCTGTTATCCATTGTATTCACTATCTCTCCTAACTTGGTGTCATCTCAAAATTTGGTGAGTATTTTATTTATGCCATTGTCCAAGTGAGTGATAAAAATGTCCAACAAAAAGAGATCAAAGATATATTTCTTTGGCATCCCAATAAAGATTGCCCTCCAGGTTGATATTAATCATCACTTTTTCTACCAACTCACTTCCTAACACAACTGACTTTGGTTTCACCCAGCACAAATATCTCTATATATTGCATGTCTATCTTATTTTGCTGACCCATCAGTGTAGTAACCCAGTCAAAAAAAAGGAATTTAATTTGTTCTATGGTGACCCATTCTTCACAAAGTCACATTTAATGATTACTACTTCCCTTTATAAATGCTTATAAACTGTATCTTTAAATAATATTTAAATAAATGTAAATAATATAAATAAAACAATGTAGAATATCCCAGGACCTAAAATCAGATACAGCAATTTCTAGTTAGATAAAAACTATTGCTCAGTTGTTTGTTATGTCCAACTCTTCATAACCTCACTTGAGGTTTCCTGGGCAAAGTTATTATAGTGGTTTGCCATCTCCTTCTCAAGCTCATTTTACAGATAAGGAAACTGAGGCAAACAGGATTAAGTAACTTGTCCAGAGTCACACAGTTCGTAAATGTCTGAGGCTGTATTTGAACTCAGGTCTTCTTGACTCCAGGACTAATACTCTATCCACTGTACCACCTAGCTGCCCTAGGTAAAAATGAGAAGAAAATAAATATACCTTCTCTTTAAAAAAAAAATAAAGACATTTATCAATCTCATGTCTATGACATCATTCTCATCCTCCATAATTCTTCAAAGATAGTTCACAGTGGTTTGGCATTCACATCTACCAGTACTTTCAACATCTTGTGATTTAATTCATCAGTACCTAATCACTTGAACTCATTGTGGGCAGCTAGGTACAATTTTGTCATATTCTCACTTATTTGGGGTTTCCAGTTAACCATTTTGTTCTTTATTTCCCAGACATAAAATTATTCTCCTTGGTAAAGAAAACAGAAGCAAAATATGAGCTGAATGGTTCTGCCTTCTCTCCATCATCCTATCTAGACCCAACATCAGTCTTTCTCCATATTTAATCTTCTTCTCGGTACCAAAAGAGCTTTTAAAATTTGTGTCCTTAGGATTTACCACAAGCTGTAGATTATTCTGAGCTTTAGCTATGCTGCAACTATTCTCACACAATCGTACTTCCCTTTTGTCTTCATTCTGTTATCTTCTCTTGGTTCCATTTCCTTTGTGTGACTTTTTTTTAATCTTAGTTGGTCAAAAACTTGCCTATACATTCATAACAGTACTTTAGACAGCTCCCCAACTGAAACTGCTCTCTCCAGATCAATGATCTCTTAGTTACTAAATCACAGACTGTTGTTCGTCCTTCATTCTGGAAGAGGATCAATGACATCAGGAGGGTAATGTCTTGACATGTAAGTGAACTGTATTTAAGTGAAGCAGGGCTGTACAAAGTCACCAGCCTCACTCTTTCCTCCAGAGTTATCTGACTCCAGTGGCAGGACATAGATTGGGCTGACTGGAGATGGCCCCAGATGCAATAGAGAGACTTTGACCTTTTTAAGCTAAGTTCTTTCCTAGGTCTCAATTTGTTAGGAGGCAACACCCATTCAGTGATTCAGTGATTGAAGGCTGGGTACAAAATGAAGCAAAAGATGGCCTACTTTGCCTATTTTTAAAAAAATCAATGTGGGAGGGGTAGACCCTCAGGGTTTCTGGCCACAACAAAAACAATTGCTATTTACTCTCACTCTGAGCAGTCAAAACCCAAACAATGACCAAGTGAGGGTTGGCCTAGTACCTATCAGTGAGAGCCAAAGTGATTTTACTTTTTCTTAGTCTTCATGTTTCTTAACTCCTGGATACTCTTTCTTTTACAGGTTATCATGACATTGCTCTTTCCTGGTTCTCTTCCTTAATTTCTGACTCCTTTTCAGTCTCCTTTGCTGGATTTTCCCCAAGGTTTTTTCCACTATCCATAATTTTCACCCAAAGGTATATCCTTGGCCCTCTTCTCTTCTCCCTCCATGCTATCTTACTTGACAATTTCATCAGTTCCCATGGCTTTGATTCTTATCTCTAAAAAGACAGCTCTCCAATTTATTTATTCAACCTTACGCTCTCTCCTGAGCTGCAAACTCACATTACCAGCTGCTTAATGGACATCTCAAATTCCTGAAGCATCTCAAACTGAACATGTCTAAAATAGAAGTCATCCTTTTCCCCCAAATCTCCCCCTCTTCTGAACTTTCTTATTACTTTCAAAGGTCTGACAGCCCTCCCAGGCACCAAGACTTAAGCTCTCCTCCTCACTTGCTCTCATCCCACATATCCAATCTGTTGTCTTTTTTATGCCTACACATTTCTCCCACACATTCACTTCTTTCTACCCACATAGCCATCACTAGGGTTCAGGTCTTCCACCTCTCGTGCTTTGACTGTTTTAATAAGTTTCTGGTTGTCCAACCATTTTAGTCTTTTGTCCCAGTCAGCTGCCAAAATGATCCACCTAAAAAAATGCAGGCATGGTCATGTCAACCCTGCCCCAACTCAATAGACTCCAATGCCTCCCTATTGCCTCTAGGATAAAACCCTTCCAAACTTGGTCCTTTCCTACCTTACTAGTCTTCTTATACTTTACTTCCCTCCACATAATCTGTAATCTAGCATCACTAGCTTTCTTGCTTGTTTGTGGCACAGGGCTCTACATCTCCCTACTCCTTGCCTTTTCACTAGCTGTTCCCAGGCCTGGAATGCTCTCTGTCCTCATTTCTGCCTCCTGATTTTCCTGGCTTCCCCCAAGATGCAGTTTAAACGCTACCTTCTACAAGAGATCTTTCTTGGTCTCCCTCCCATCCTTACCCTTAGTTCCTTCCTTCTGAGTTTCTTGAAGTCAGGGACCTGTGGGGTTTTTTTCCCTTTATTTGTATCCCCTGTGCTTAGCACAGTGTCTAGGACATACTACAAACTTACATAGCTGTGACCCCAAGCATGTCACATTAAATGCTTGTTGATTCACTGATTCTTTCTTTCTTTCTCTGAAATATCTTCTTTCCCTAGCACTTCATTTTTGAGAGTACCCAATCCCTCACAGGATAACTTCCACAACAGGATCTGAGGCTATGTAATAATACAATAAAGTGACAGTCAGACTTTTTTTGCTAATAATATTCTTCATCAGACTAAATCTTTAGAGTCATGCAATTGACCGGTGCAAAGAATACAAAAATCTCACTGTGCTTTCTGCTTATTGTCAAAATAAAACAAGAAGAAGAATATTTGGTAGAATGAAATACTAGCTAGAAGGTCCTCTTCCAATAAGGTGTCTTCAAAGAATATGTCAGAATCATATAAACCTCCTTGAAAGGTGTAATAACAGAGGTATTTTTTTATGTCAAGTAAGGCTTATCATAGGGAGACATTTTCCCCATAGTTATTTGCCAATGTTATGGAAATTTTCCAGCTTATGTTCAATTCAAAGCAGGGTTCCTTATATGATGTTGTCCAGTTATTCCTATTTGCAAATGGCACTATGTTAATCACATGAAGTACCTGAACATTGAATAGCCTCCTAAAAGAAATCCATTGGCATCCAATTCATGCTTTGTAAATGGACCTGTGGTTGAAATTGTGATTGAGAACTCCTGTGTGAGAAAACATCCTCTACCAAAACTGGTACACAACTTTGTTAAAACTTACAGTTTTAGTGATCCATAATCACTCAAAAGATTTTTTCCTAACTTACCATAGTTTTAAAAGTGCATTAAAAATTCTTGTTGTCCAGACAATGATGTGCACTTAGATAGGCAAACCATAGAGCAAAAGTCTCCTTAAATAAATTATGGAAAAGCACTTCAGATGAGTGATGAACTAGGCCCAAAATTTAATAGAAGAGTGGAATGGATTACAATTGGAAAATTGTACAGTTCTTTTCATAATCTCAAGCTCCTCCTCAAAACAAGGGCCCACCTTTTTGACATAAATATTTTTCTGGTAGTTCTACAAATCAAGGAATAACAGCCTCCAAAGAATTAAAGTTGCAGGTCACTCAAAGGGCAAAAGGAAGATAAATGAATGGTGAGTACAAATAGGCTGCAACATATTACCAATGAACCACTCCACTGCCCTTTGGGATCTTTTCCATTTTTCATCTCTTTATTGTCCTTCCAGTTTCATCCTTAAATGCCCTCAGGATGACTTGGCTTAGTTGAGTCATTACACAAACTTCCTTTAAACTGGCTTTTCCCTCCACTGCTTCTCAGTGTTTATGAGGCAAAAGTGTTCATGAACTCCCACCATTTTTCTCTGGAAGATTTTAGAAGGGAGTTTGTACTCTAAACTACAGTTGCCCTTGGCTTTCAAATCTCTCAACTTGTCAAGGAGATCAATATTGGTGGTTCCTATGTTCTTTTTGTCTCTTCTGTTTAGTAGTGGATTTGCATTGGTTAGACTTCCATATGAAATTACTATAGTGGATGTTGATTTCTTTTTTATCTATCCATTTGTCACTGTCATCATCAGCACCTTGTTCAGGTAGATTAGACTGGAATTGTTTCCATTGTTCTTTGTTTCTCTTTCATTTTTATTCTTGTAATTCTGCACTATTTTTTAGTTTTGTTCTAACAAATCAGTGATCTGACTGGATACGAATACTACTCCAGGAATAATTTCCACAATAGTAATAAATCATTTCATATCTCTTAAAATATATTCAATTTCATTTTTGTTATTTGTTTTTAGCCACTAGTTATCACTCAATTCTTTTAAATTATATATTAATATACATGTATAACTGAAAAACAGAGTATATTATAATTGTTTAATAAAGTAAATGAGGTAATTTTATAGATATATACATTTATGTGTGTGCATATATGCAAATATTATGCACACATATGTGTATATATACATATACCTATACATATATATATAAAGAGAGAGAATGTAAAACATCATCATAGACATGAGTAATCTACTTCCTTTCTTCTCACTCTCTTCTTACCTCCAGGTCATGCCTACTAGCCATGGGTGTTCCTCAAGTGTCTGTCCTAGGCTCAAGTCTCTTCTCCCACTCTACTACTTTACTTAGGGATCTCATTGAGATTCATGGATTCAATTATCAAACCTATGCTGATGAGTCTCAAATCAACTTATCTAGTCCAAACCTCTCTACTGACCTCCAATCTAGCATCACCAACTGACTGTTGAACATCTCACATTGGATGCCATATAATCTTACATTCAGCATTTCTAAAAGTGAACTTACTATCTTTATTCTCAAAGCTTCCCTTGTTCCAAACATCCTTATGTTTGTATAAAGGGCAACACAATCCTAATAGTAACCCAAGTTCACCACATAGATATCATCCTCAACTCATCATTCTCTCTCACTCCCCATCTCTAATCCATTGCCAAAGCCTATCCATTTTTCCTTCCTAACACCTCTTGAATACTCCCCCTTCTTTCATCTGACACTGCTACCACTCTGGTGCTAACCCTTATCACCTTATACCTAAACTATTGCAATAGCCTAATAGAGCCCCAATCTCTTCCCTACTCCATTCTATTCTCTACCCAGCTGTCAAAGTGATCTTCCTAAAGCACAAGTCTGATAATATCACCCATCTATGTTTCCATATAAGGATAAAATATATCATCTTCTATTTGGCATTCAAAGGTCTTCAAAACCTACCACACTCTACCTTTCCAATTTTCTTATGCCTTTTACCTCTACACTCTGTGATCCAGTGATACTGGCCTTCTTGTTCCTGGAATATGACAATCCATCTGGCTATCCTCCATTGCCTAGAATGCTCTGTCTACTCATCACTACTTCCTGACTTATTTGGCTTCCTTCAAGTCCCAGCTAAAATGCCATCTTTTACAAACACTGTTTTTGTTATTCTGTGCATTTTTGTATATACATCAAGGTCATTAATTGTGTAATTGTTCTTCTTCTTAGATATTGTCTATTGTAAGGATACTAGTCTTTGCTCCTGATATTTTTCTTCCCGTACATTACCTGATAAGCTCTATGGTAGAAGGCTTAATAGATTTATATAATCATTCTCTTTCCTCCTTCCATTTTTTAAAAAAGCTTATTGCATTAGTAGACAGCTTCAGTGAATACAAAGTTCTTCCTTTACCTTGAATTAAAATCTTTCTTCCTGCAAATTCCTTTTTCTCCTTTGGCAGAGTTGTACCCTCTGGAACTATACTGAAAAAGTTTATTTCCTCTTAAACAAAACAGTCAACTATTTACAGACAACTTTCATATCCCCACATCTTCTCTTAATTTTTTTCACTGAAATCTTTTCGTTTTATATCACTTCATTACATATATATCATTCCCTGGCCCCAAGAAGCTGTCCTTTGTAACAAAAAATTTTTAAAGGTGGAAGGGAAGTCAGTTTAGCAAAAATTAAGGAGCACATCAACTGAGACTGAGATTACATGCAGTATTCTACAACCATAGTTTCCTACCTCTACAAAGAATGGAAGAACATATATTTTCTCATCTCTTCTTTTTTTCTTTTTTTGGGGGGAGGCAAGGGGGGAAGGCAAGGTAATAGACTTGCCCAAGGCCACATGGCTAGTAAGAGTTAAGTGTCTGAGGTCGAATTTGAACTCAGGTTCTCCTGACTCCAGGGCTGGTGCTCTATTCGCTGCACCACCTAGGTGCCCCTTTTTCATCTCTTCATAAGGGTCACATTTGGTTATTAACATTACACTGCATACACAGTTATGTTTTTTGCTATTGTTTTTCTTTCCATCTACACTATTGTAGAGATTGTTTTCTTAGTTATGCTTACTTTATTTTGCATCAGTTTTTATAAGTCTTCCCATGCCTTCCTGGATTCTTCACATGCATCCTCCACATCTTTTCTTAGGCAACTAGGAGGTATAGTGTATAGAACACTGGACCTAAACTCAGGAAGACCTGAGTTCAGATATTTACTAACAGTGTCACCCTTGAGTAAGGAAGATATAGTATTGTGTGATCCTGGGCAAGTCACTTAACCTCTGTTTGCTTCAAGTTCCTCTTCTGTACAGTACAGATAATAATGAACCTACCTCCCAGGTTGTTGTGAAGATCAAATGTGATAATAATTGTAAAGTCCTTAGTACAGTGCTCAGTACATAGTAAGCATTATATAAATGTAGTAGCAGCTGTTCTTACCCAGAATTAATATGACAAATTGGCCTTTCTTAAACTGCAACCTCTAATTGTGATAGAGACCTTTTAGCATCTATGCTTGGGACTGGAAGTTGATAAGAACTGGTTGTAGTCTCAAGTCCAGCATTTACTATTTGTGGATCACTTGCCAATTCACTTACTTTCTCCTAGAATATCTTCTTATCCACAAAATAGCTATTATCCTTACATTGCTTACCTTGTGTGGTTATTATGTAGAAAACATCTTATAAAGCTTAAGGTAGCAATTAAATTTTACCCAAAATTATCAAGATATCAGGACCACTTCCAGTTCATTTTGGTCTCATACAGAAACAAAACAACATGTTTTTGTCCCATGAGAAAGTTTATCTTTCAAGGATAAAGATCAGATACATGTAACATAGAAAACTGAAATGATTAGGATCTACACAGCATATAAAAGCACACATTCAAAGAGTAACTATGGCTACCTACCAAAAATAAATGAGGAAAAGACTCTCAAGATATTTTTCCCAAGCAAAAATCAAGGTAGTACATGAATACTCAGAGCATTCACTTTAAAAAAAAACCTTCAATCAATGGGTCTAGAGGAAAAAAAGTTGAAAACTACTGTACCCCCTGATGGCAGAGGGGTAGGGAACAACCAGGATAGAATATTATAAATGTTGCTAGATATGGTCACTGTATCTGTTTTTTTCTTTTTCATTTTTCTTTGTCACAAGGGAAAGTTCAATCTGAAGTGAGTGTTCAAATGACTATGCTGTAATAACAACAGACATCAGTTAAATATTTTTCATAAAAGAAAACCTTCCTCCAAAGCTGGAAGGGGGTAAATATCAAAATGACTAGCAAAATGCCATGCTTCTTATGAGTTTTCACTATGGGGAGCATCAGTTTGTACAAAGGATGGAGCATCATCTAAGTTAATTAGCCTTAGTTCATCAAAATGTTTTGTCTCCCTGCCTGCAACACAAGCAGAATTTCAGCAGTTGGACAGAGACTTGCAACCAGTGCTGGCACTAAGCTAGAACAAAGTGCCTGATCATGGTCATTGAACAATTTCTTCAACAAATCTTCATAACATAGCTCATAATCCCCTCCTCAGTCTGTGCCACACTATGCTGGATGTGCCCTATATTGTCCATGACCATCTCAAAATAGAGCAACCAGAAGTGAATACAATATTTCAAATGTTTTCTGACCTAGTGCAAAATAAAAGCTCATAAGAAGCATGGAGTTTTGCTAGTTATTTTGATATTAACCCCCTTCTAGCTTTGAAGGAAGGCTTTCTTTTTTGAAAAAATATTTAATTGATGGCTATTGTTACAGCATAGTCATTTGAACATTTCTTTCAGGTTGGCATCATGTGATAAATAGACATTATGTGGATACCAGTAGAACACACAAACTGTTTATGTGTTATCCTACATTTTCACTCCACAATTGACCAACAACTTCTTATGGTCACAGATTTCTATGATGATATCATTTATACCACTAACAATTTACATTTCTTCCATGTATGGAGCAATTGAACAAATGTAACCAATACATTTCAGTCTATTTGTCACCAGTCATCCATCTCTCCAATGCCTTTTTGGTCACCTACAACTTTATTTTTTTTTGTAGACTCTGAAGAAATAGCATAGTATAGTGGAGAGGACATTGAAATTGGGATTAAATCTTGTCTTACATGCTTAGTAGATATGTAACCCTGAACAAGTCACTTAACCTCTCTGTGCCTCAGTGTCCTCATCTGAAAAGGAGGAGAATGTTGGACCCAATGGTCTCTAAGGTCCCTTCCACCTCTATATCTATGGTCTCATGATTATATCCCATAAATTATGGCCATGTAGTATCAGCAGAAGATATTTGAAATTAGAAAGATGAACCTTTGTTTCTCGGTCAAGTTAGAGGTCATTCAGCACGTGGCATAATTTCCCAAAAGCAAAACACCCTGTGCTATAACTGAAGCCTCACTATATCTTAATAATTGACGGGTCATTGAAGAAAGTAATTTTTATTAGATCACATCTTCCTGGGAAACGTGGACAATTTGACATATCAGTTGGTGCTCCCTGTTGGAGAAGATTTTTGTTTTCTTCGGCATCATATCTACTTCCTCAAACATGACACTGATGTTAGAGTTCAAATATGATGACCTCATACTATATTAAGGGAGGGGGGAAAGTTTATTGTAGAGAAGAACCAGGAGAAATTTGTACACCATTTCAGATACAATGTATGTGTGATGACCAACTTTGATAGACTGGACTCTTCTCAAGGTTATAAGACAACTCCAAAAGACTCATGGTGGAAGGAGATGTCTACATGCGAAATATGATAAAATTATGTAACAAAAAATACTTATTAGTTGATATTTGCATTTATTCCCTATATATCTTGGATATCAATCTTTGATCAGACATGTTTGTGGGATTGTTTTTCCTCAATTAAAAGCTTTTATTCTAAAAAAAAAAAAAGAATAGAAAGAACTGGAAAGAACAGAGTTTGAATGCAGATAGAAGCAAACTACCTGCTCTTTTTCTTTTCCTTGTTTGATTTTGTTTCCTCTTTCCCATTGTTCATTCCATAGGTTACAATCCTTCTTTACAACCTAATGTCTAATGTGAAAGTACTTGCAGATCCTATACTTGATTGCATGACACCATGGGGGCAGGGGGGGAGGAGTGGGAGGAGGAGAAAAAAAATTTTTTAAGCAATTGGGTTTAAGTAACTTGCTCAAGGTTACACAGCCAGGTGTTTCTGGGTGGGTGCTAAGTGTCTGAGCACAGATTCGATACCCAGGTAATCCTGACACTGGGGCCAGTGCTCTTACTCGCTGTGCTACCTGGCCGCCCCAGGAGGAGAAAATTTGAAACTCGAGGGATTGTGGAACTGAATCTTGTAAACTAAAAGTAAACAAACAAATTAATAAAGACAAAAAATAAAGGAAAAGGATAAAAAATAAATAACAAAAAAGGAATAATTTTAATTTCTTTTCTATTGGTTCAATATAGGCATTTTTAAAAGTCACATTTTTTAAAAGTTTGTATAAGTTTTGGCAGGTCTTTGCTATTTATATTTTTTACTTTTTACTATTCCAGTTTTAATCTTAAATGCCAACACAATGATATGACTTAATTGGGTGTCTTGTCAAAGTTCTGGAATTTTTTGGATTCTCCATAGTTGTTTTTTGTTGTTGTTGTTTTGGGGACTTTTTTTTTTTTGCTATTTCATAAGGCAATACTCTTTTTTTTAAAAAAAGCAATTGGGGTTAAGTAACTTGCTCAAGGTTACATGGCCAGTTGTTATTTCTGGGTGTGGTGCTGAGTATCTGAGCCCAGATTTGATCCAGGTCATCCCGACACTGGAACCAGTGCTCTTACTCGCTGAGCCACCTGGCCACCCCTAGGCAATACTCTCAATAATTTCAGAAGTTAGAAAGGGCCTTTTGACTCTATAAATTTTAAATTATTGTGATTAAATTTTATCTTATTAGCTTGGGCCTAAAGTTCTAGCCTATTAAGTTCTTTTTACAACTTGATTCTGTTATCTAACTTGCTAGCATCCTTCTTTACTTTAATCTGTGAATCTGATAAGCACAATATAGTGCCTTCTTACCTTGCCAATCTTCTACTTTTATTCCTTCCATATGCTCTATAGTCCAGCTACACTCTCCTACTTTCAGATCCTATAATATAGCATTCCATTTCTCATCTTTGTTGCTTTGGAGTGGGTGGTCCCTATCTCTGGATCCCATCATTCTACCATCTGACTTCCCTGACTTTCTTCATGATGCCACTGAAATCTCCTTAATCCAGAATTTTTCCAGGTCCTCTCAGCTGTTAATGCCTTCTTCTCTCATACTACTTATCATTCCATGTGTGGATATAGATATAGATATGTAAATATAGATATATTGACATAGATATGTATATATACACACATATAAGTATGGATATGTATATATACACACAAGTATATGGCTATGAAAAAGCATATAATATGAAATGATACATGTTTGTATATATGTTTGTGTATTTATATATTACATGAATATATATAATTTTGTGTATAATATATTTTAAATGTATTTATATTATTTCATATATGATGATACATTTGTATATATAATTTATATGGATACAGTTGTTATTTTTATATTTCCAACTATATATATATAATGTATCTGCCTATCTTTTACATGTTGTCTCCTCCATTAAAATATTAACTCCTTGATAACAGAGATTGTTTTTATTTCACTCTGTATTCCCATTACTTAGTGCAATGCCTGGCACACCATAAGTTGTAAATAAATACTTTTTGACAGAATGAATGAATGACTAAACACAGGTCCCAGATAAAATGTTGAGCCGGAATAAAGACAATTGCTAGATAATTCTACTAGCCACCTCTCTCCAAGTTAAGAGAGATCAACTAATCAACATGTTGGGGAATGAGATCATTCAGCCACTTCTGAATTTACTTACCTAACTTGGAGCAGTTCTGTGTGTGGCTTCATTTCTTTGGGCTAGATAAATATAGGAACCTAGTATAGGTAGCAGTAAATAGAGAAGACAGAAGAAATGTGAAGGATGTTATGAAATACACAAAACTTGGCAATTTATTAAAGTAAATGAAAGAGACACAACTGGGCAATTAGAGAAAGTTGGAATAGAGGAATTGTCTAGCACCATTAAAGACCCAGCAAAAGTTTTATATCATGAGTTTGTAATGAACGAAATCTGCTCAATTTCACATTTTTCTCCAGATTCCTGGAGTTGGAAGAGAGAAATTACATGTTGAGGTTTAAAAGGGTTGAGAGTTAACTATTCAAAAATGGTAGTAGGTCAGGGGGCAAAAAAAAATTATTGTGTAGTAACAAGCAAGACATTAAAGTGACAAATCAAGGGTACAAGGTTGGTTATTTGGGCAAATGGAGCCAGAATGAAAGAAATAGATTGAGACAATAGGGATGCATCAATAAATCAATCAATAATTATTGCGTCTACTATATGTCAGATACTGTGATAGGTTCTGTGGATACAAATAGAATGAACGAAACAAATCCTACATTCTAAGAGCTTAAATCCTAATAGACAAGACAATAGCTGAAAAAAGCTAAAAGTGAGAAAGAGACAAGAGAGAATATGTTTGTCAGACTTCTGTAATCTTAAGATTATACTTGGTGCCCTGTCATACAGGAAAAGGACAGTGTTCTAGTGATTGCTGAGTCTGTGATGAAAAAGCTTTTCAGAGATTTCTTTGACTACACTTCTGATATGGTGCTGATTCTCTGACCCCATTGTCCTCTCTAATATACTGCAGGAAGAATGAGATCATGGGCAAATGAGTTCTAAGGACGGCTAAGTTAATACATCTTGGAATTCTATCA
Source organism: Petaurus breviceps papuanus (assembly GCF_028583685.1). NCBI lineage: Eukaryota > Metazoa > Chordata > Mammalia > Diprotodontia > Petauridae > Petaurus > Petaurus breviceps. The sequence continues at coordinate 6,321,537 of NW_027187302.1, forward strand.
TATATATCATAATATCAAGAACCATATTTTTGGAAGTAGAATGCACAACACTGGAAAAACTACTTGACATCTGAATTTGTGCCTTCTGACTGCCTATTTAGTTAAGGATATATTCCACAGTTCTAAGATCCTTGAAAGCAGAGCCTGGTTTGCTTTTTTATCTTTGCCATCACCAGAGACTAGCACAATGCCATGGAGTAGGTGCTTAATACATGTTTAGTCAATTGAACTGAAGTTGCACTCTGAAAATCTTTTGTAATCCACTCCAAAAAGAAATCTGTACAAAATTGTCTGTGTAAGCTACCCATGGATACTTATCATTACTTTCAGGAGATGCCAGGCCATCTGTGAGGCCACAGGCAGTTTGGCATATGAGTGCAGTGGCCCAGCCAGAAAAGGTGATCTGCTATTCTATTTTCTATATTTCACCTTATGTCCTCCAAAATAGGTTTACAATGTTCTTCCCTACTTACCCAACCTACCCTACTCTCACCCCCCTGCCTTGATCATTTCTCTCTCTTCCTCTCCATTTGCAATTTAAAATCCAATTAATTAAATGGGAAAGTCTCTGTCCAAACATGTTTTTGCAGCTATTATGACATATACTTCATCACTATGGTCCAAAAAATCCAACCCCATTCTTCAACATCATGTACATAATCAGCTATTTGCTTATCACATTTTCCTGTCTCTTCAAAAGTTTCAACCTTTCATAGGAATTAGTAATTTTAAAAATCTGATGACCTAAACTATTCAGTTTCCTGCCCAGGATTTCATAGTCCTCAGAGCTTTATAAGGTTTCCTCTGGTGGGGTCCTCTGGTGAGAGAAGTAGGTGGCCATTTAATTAGTCTCTACAGATTCCTGGACATCATATCTTGAATTTGGAAGAGAAGAAGAAAAGAGTTTTATAGATATTATGTGGCTTCAACAATTCAGAGTTTCTCTCCTTGCCTTTCTCCTCTAATTCATACTCTTTCACCTGCTAGTCTCTTAACTCTTATTTCAATTCCTTTCCAAAGTCTCAGAAGTTTTTTCTTCACTTACTTTTTGCGCCATTTCTTGTAGCCCATCAAGATACTTGATCTCCTTACTAGCAAACTGAATTAAATATAGATGTTCCTCAAAAGCTCTCACCTGTTTCAGGAAGACCAGTTGGCATTTCATTCACCCATGGATGATGATTTCTTGCAGAGGATGGAAAAATTTTGTTGTTGTTTTTCTTTCATGCTCAAAAAGGACCATGACGTCAGGAAGGTGGTATCATGGCTTACAAGTGAATTGGATTTAAATGAGGCAGGGCTGTTCAAAGTCACCAGCCTCACTCTCTCCTCTAGAATATCTTGGTCTAGTGGCAAGATATAGATCAGGACGACTGAAGATCCAGTGAGAGACCTTGGCCTTTTTAACCAAGGTATTTCCCAGGTCTCACTTTGTCTGAGGCAATGCCCATTCCATGATTAAAACTAGATAAGAATAAATGAGGCAAAAAATGATCTCTTTTACATAGTTAAAAAATCAATTTGGGAGGGGAAGACTCTCAGGGTTTCTGGCTAAAACAGAAACAATTGATATTTATACTCACTCTGATTCATCAGGGCCCAAACAATAACCAATTAGGGCTAAGGCTGGGACCTATTGTTGGCCAATTAATGAGAGCCACAATGATTTGGATTTAAGGCATGGTCCTCAAAAAAGAAATCTAGCCAGTAAATCCCAAGATGCCTTTCAAAGTTTCAGTGGCCAAAATTTATATTCCTTTGTGCAGAGAACCCACCAGTAAGGGTGTTATTCCCTGTATGGACAGAGGGAGAGGAGGGAAGGAGAAAAGGAGGGAAGGAAAGAAGGAAGGAAGGAGTCACACTGCCCAACTGAAACTGGCCTTCTCTAATTCCTAACATGAAAATAATGATGACTTTATTCCTTAACTAAACCTCCTCCTGCAAGAGAGAAGGTCCTCTAAGATACTCTTCTGCTTTTTCTGCATGTAACTTGTATGAGCTTATTTATTTATATGTTATCTTCCCCATTAGAACATAAGCTTCTTGAGGGCAGGAACTCTTTTTGCCTTTATATCACCAGTACCTGGCATAGTGCCTGACACTTAGGGTTTAAATAAATGCTTGTTGGTTTATTTGATTAATTGATCACTGTCAATAGAAAGCTACTTGTTTAGCACATTTATTCTGCTCGTTGCTGGATTCTGAGTTGCCCTTGCATTTATTATTTGTGTTACTTACTTGTCACTTACCCTAAGCTGCCTTGGATAGTAGTCATAAACAGTGCCTGGCACAAAGTAAATGCTTGTTAATTGTTTGGCCTTGCATATGGCCAGTACCCCTAAACTAAAAAATCTACTCTGCTTTGGGTTCAATATATTCATAATAATTCTCCAAACCACCTTTCAACTCTAAATTCTTTAATGAAAAGACCAAACTGTTTTAACATTAATTATAAGATGTTACACAAGGGTGAAACAAAAACAATTTGCATGAAATAACAAACCTTGAGATGTCAAGAAAACACAGGGCCAGCAAACATTCTTAATAAGCATAGCTTCAAGCAAACAGCCTTACCTCCTCGCAATTCCTCAGGAATGAGAGATTTCAAGTCTATCCTGGTTCAGGGTCCACAAGACAGCCCTGGTCCCAAGATCAAGCTAGTGAAGCTCAAAACACCAGAATGTCAATCTACTCATCACCACAAAAATGTTACATCTCTCAAATCTGGTAGCTGCTGTCACTAGATAATAGGGATGTTGCTCCTGTCGAGGAGGGTGGCAGGATTCAGGGATTGAGATCTGCCCAGGATCTAGAAGAGTGTAGACCAAAACAAGTCTCCAGTCCAGGAATGTCCAGTATGGATGAAGCTTCCTAGGAATGCATTATTAGTGTACCATATTAGTGCCTTGCAGTTGACCTCAGCTGGAGAGGGAAAGAAATCTCCAAGTCCCCTAAACCCCTATCAGGACTTGGCATGCATCTCCATTTGTCACTCCCTGACTTGCTCCTGCTCTCTCTTTTTCCCACAATGTTTATCAAAACTCATCATCAAGTTTCCAGTGCCAAGTGGCTTGAGGAAGGAACCCTCTGAAGCTCTCCCAAATTCCCCTCCAAACAACTTGAAAACCACCTCAGAATTGTTCTAAGAGCAGAGAAGGAGCTTACCAGCACAGAAGGAAAGGTCTGTTTTACTGGCGTATAAGGAAGTGAGGTCAAAGAACTGGAGTAGTCAGGGGACCTACAGCAGAGCTCTGAGGTTGGGCCAATCCACAAGTGAGATCTCACCCTCCTGAAAGCCAGCAACACCCTAAGCAAGTCAGCAATTTCTCAGCACAGTAAGGCTCCACCCCACATCAGCTGGGCCTTGAATCTTTTGCTGACCAGTAGTGAGGCTCCACCCCAGTACAAGCCAACCACCCATCCCATGGGTGCCCCCTAAGAGAGACCCTGTTTCCATAACAACTCAGTAGTAGGGCTTCATCACTAGGGCAGCTCAACAACAAGATCCCTCCTCCAGAAACAACCATAAGAACAATTATTTCTATAGTAATCTAGGAGTAAGAGCCTGCCCCTGGAGCAGGCCAGCAGAGAAACAACATACCCTGGGAAGGTCAACAGCGAGCCACAATCCCTGGTATGAGCCAGAAGGAAAGAGAAACCCCCAGTGCAAATAAGCAGTTAGCTCCTGAATCCCAGTGAAAGTCAAAAGCAAGACCCTGAGCCCCAGCAAAAAAGTTGGGGGCACTGCAGGACAGAGGCCAATTCTCACAAAAAAAGAACACCAAATCACTAAATATAGAGGGGAAAATGGGTTGGTGGCAGAGGACTATAGAAAGTTGCTATGGGGACAGACAGAATCAAGGCACAACTTAGAGAAGGATAATAGTGTCAAAATGGCTACATGTGAGGCTTTAAATAAAAATATAATAAAGTCTCAGACCCAAAAAGAAGTCCTGGAAGGGCTTTAAAAGGATTTTTTTTTTGCTTTTTGGAGGGGGGAAGGCAGGGCAATTGGGGTTAAGTGACTTGCCCAAGGTCACAAGGCTAGTAAGTGTTAAGTGTCTGAGACTGAATTTGAACTCAGGTCCTCCTGACTCTAGGGTCAGTGCTCTATGCACTGTGCCACCTAGCTGCCCCTAAAAGGATTTTAAAAAGTAAATAAGATAAGTAGAAGAAAAATTGGTAAAGAAATGAAAGCATTACAAAGGAATCATAAAAAAAAGAGTCAACGGCAGGGGAAAGGACATACACAAATTTACTGAAGAAAATAACTCCCTAAAAAATAGAGTTCGTCAAATGGAAAAGGAAATATAAAAGCTCACTAAAGAAAATTATTCCTTAAATTAATGAAAAGAAATGCTAAGGAAAGCAGCCTAGACATACCAGATCTTAAATTGTATCATAAAGCAGCAATGATCAAAACTACTTGGTACTGGCTAAGAAATAGAGTGGTAGATCAGTGGAATAGGTTAGGTACATAAGACAAAATCATGAATGATTACAGCAATCTTCTGTTTGATAAACCCAAAGACTCCAGCTTCTGGGATAAGAACTCACTATTTGACAAAAACTGCTGGGAAAACTGGAAAATAGTATAGCAGAAACTGGGCACAGATCAACATCTGACACTGTATAACAAAATAAAGTCCAAATGGGTACATAATTTAGGTATAAAGGCTGATAGTATGTGTAGGGAAGCAAGGAAAGTTTATGTGTCAGATTTATGGAGAATGGAGGAATTTATAACCAAACAAGAGGTAGAGAACATTATGAAATGCAAAATGGATAATTTTTATTACGTTAAGTTGAAAAGTTTTTGCACAAAATCAATGCAACCAAGATTATGAAGGAAGCAGAAGACTGGGAAAGAATTTTTACAACTAGTATCTCTGATAAAGGCCTCATTTCTTTTTTTTTTTTAAAGCAATCGGGGTTAAGTAACTTGCTCAAGGTTACACAGCCAGTTATTTCTGGGTGTGGTGCTGAGTATCTGAGCCCAGGATTCGATCTCCCAGTCTTCTTAACATTGGAGCCGGTGCTCTTACTCGCTGTGCTACCTGGCCGCCCCAAAGGCCTCATTTCTAAAATGGAGAACTGAATCAAATTTACAAGATTACAAAGTCATTCTCCAATTGATAAATGGTCAAAGGATGTAAACAGACAGTTTTCAGGGAAGAAATTAAAGCTATCTATAGGCATATGAAAAAATGCTCTAAATCACTATGGATTAGAGAGATACAAATCAAAACAACTCTGGGATACCACATCACTCCTACCAGGTTGGCTGACATGACAAAACAGGAAAATGATAAATGTTAGAGAGGATGTGAGAAAGTTGGATTACTGATTCATTGTTAGTGGAGCTGTGAGTTGATCCAACCATTCTGGAGGGCAATTTGAAACTATGGCCAAAGGCATACAAAACTGTGCATATCCTTTGACCCAGCAATACCACTTCTAGGACTGTATTCCAAAGAGATCACAAAAATGGGAAAAGAACCCTCATGTACAAAAATATTTATAGCAGACCTTTTTATGGTGGCCAAGAACTGGAAATTGAGGAGATACCCATCAACTGGGGAATGACTTAACAAGTCATGGTATATGAATGTAATGGAATACTATCATGCTATAAAAAAATAATGAACAGGCAGACTTCAGAGAAGCCCAGAAAGACTTACTTGAACTAATGCTGAGTGAAGTGAGCAGAACCAGGAAAACATTGTTCACAGAAACAGCCACATTGTGTGATGACTGATTTTGATAGACTTAGCCCCTCTCAGCAATGCAAGTACCTAAAACAGTTCCAAAGGATGGAAAATGCCATTCATATCCAGAGAAAGAAGTATAGAGTTGGAATGAAATCTAAGTAGAAAATTTTCCTTTTTGTTTTGTTTTGTTCTGTTTTTTCTTTCTCATATCTCTCCCATTCATTATAATTCTTCTATGCAACATGACTAATGTGAAAATGTGTTTAATAGGAATGTGTATATAGAGTCATATCATATTGCATGCTGTCTTCTGAAGGGAGGGGGAGAAAATTTAAACTTCTGGAAGTGAATGTTAAAAACTAAAATCATAAAAAGAAAATAATTCCTTCAAAATTAGAATTGAGCAAGTGTAAGCTAATAACTCCATGAGATATCAATATACAATAAAACAAAATTGAAGAAGAAAGAAAGAAATGTGAAATTTCTCATTGGAAAAACAACTGACCTAGAAAATAGATCCAGGAGAGATAATTTAAAGTTATTGGACTACCTGAAAGCCATTATCTAAAAGGAAGAAGAAAAGCCTGGACAACATTTCTCAAGAAATTATCCAAGAAAACTGCCCTGATATACTAGAACCAAGAGCAAAATAGAAATTTAAAGAATTCACTGATCACCATGTGAAAGAGTTCCTAAAATGAAAACTCCCAGGAACATCATAGTCAAATTCCAAAGCTTATAGATAAAGGAGAAAGTACTGCAAGCAGCCAAAAAGAAACAATTCAAATATCCGTGGAACTACAATCAGGATTTTGTAACATTTGGCAGCTTTCAAATTTAAGAACATCAGGGTTTGAAATATGATATACCAGAAGGCAAAGGAGTTAGGATAACAAGCAAGAATCATGTACCCAGCAAAACTGAAAATAATCTTTTGGGGAGGAGGGAAATGGATGTTTGATGAAATAGAGGACTTTTTAGTATTCCTAATTAAATGACCAGAACTGAATAAAAATATTAACCTCCAAATACAAGACTTAAGGGAAACATAAAAAGGTAAAAAAGAAGAAAGAGAAAACATAAGACAATCAATAAGGTAAAACTTTATATTGCTATATATAAAATTTTAATTGCTATATTGCAAGATAATATTTGTAACCCAAAAAAACATTATTACTGGAAGGGCAATTAGAAGGTGTATACATAGAGAGAAGGTGTGGATATAAGGAGACTTCAATGGGATAATACCTTAAAAAAACAAGGGGTGAGAAAGAAAATTGTACTGGAAGAAGAAGGAGGGGGGAGATAGAATGAGGTAAATTATCCCACATAAAAGAGGCATGACAGAGCTATTATAATGGAGGGGAATATGAGGGGAGAGGGCAAAGCTTAAATCTTGTCTCATCAGAATTGACTCAAAAAAGAAATAACATACACAATCATTTGGATATAGAAATCTACCTTACCCTGTAAGGAAGTAAAAAGGAATGGAGATAATGGTGCAGGAAGGGGAGACTGATAAAAAGGAGGGCAGATTGGGGGAGGTGGCAATCAGAAGTAAAACACTTTGAGAAGGGAGAGGGTGGGGGTAAGAGAGAGAGAAAAAAAAAACAAGGGAAAATAACATGGAGGGAAATGCACAGTTATCATAACTATAAATGTGAATGATATAAACTCATCCATAAAATGGAAGTAGATAGCAAAATGAATTTTAAAAAACAGAATCTGACAATATGTTGTTTATAAGAAATATAGTTGAAACAGAGAGTAAAGGTAAATGGCTGTAGCAGAATCTATTATGCTTCAGCTGAAGCAAACAAATCAGGGGTAGCAATCACAATCTCAGACAAAGCAAAGGTGAAAATAAATCTAATTAAAAGAGATAAAGAAAGAAACTATAACATTTTGAAAGGTACCAAAGAAAATGAAGTAATATCAATTCTAAACATATATTCCCTAAATGTTGTAGCTTCTAAATTTTTGAAGAAGTTGAATAAGTTACAGGAGGAAATAGACAATAAAAATATACTAGGAAGGACCTCAACTTTCTCTCTTAGAAACTAGATAAATCTAACCAAAAAAGTAAACAGGAAAAAAGTTAAAGAGGAGAACAAAATGCTGGAAAAGTTAGATATGATAGATCTCTGGAGAAAATTGAATGGGAATAGAAAGGAATCTACCTTTTTCTCAGTAGTGTATGGCTCCTACACAAAAATTGGCCATGTATTAGTACATAAAAACCTCATAACCAAATGCAGAAAAGCAGAAAGTCAATGCATTCTTTTCAGATTATAATGAAATAAAAATTGCATTCAATAATGGGCAATGGATAGACTAAAAATTAATTGGAAACTAAATACTCTAATCCTAAAAAATAAGTGTGCCAAAGAACAAATTACACAAACAATAGATAATTTCATTAAAGAAAAATGACAACGAGACAACATACCAAAATTTATGGGATGCAGCCAAAACAGTACTTAAGGGAAAATGAAGATCTCTAATTGCTTACTCAAAAAAATAGAGGAAAAGCAGGTCAATTAATTAGGTACCTAAAAAAACTGGAAAAAGAACAAATTACAACCCCTATATTAGATACCAAATTGAATATTCTGAAAAACAAAGGAGAGATTAATAAAATTTAAAACAAGAAAATCTTTGAACTAATAAATAAAACTAAAAGTTGGTTTTATAAAAAAACAATAAAATAGACAAACCATTGGTTAATTTGATTTTTAAAAGGAAGGAAGAAAACCAGATTACTAGTATCAAAAATGAAAGGGGTGAATTTACCACCAATGAAGAGGGAATTGAGACAATTGTTAGGAGCTCTTTTGCCCAATTATATGCAAATAAATTTGACAAACTAAGTTAAATGGATGAATATCTACAAAAATATAAATTGCCCAGATTAACAGAAGGAGAAATAAAATACTTAAATAATGCAATCTTAGAAAAAGAAATTGAACAAGTTATCAATGAACTTCCTAAGAAAAAAATCTCCAAGGCCAGATGAATTCAAAGTGATTTCTACCACCATTTAAAAAGCAAGTAATTAATCCCAATACTATATAAACTATTTGAAAAAATCTGTGGAGTCATATGAAACTCCTTTTATGACACAAATATGGTAGTGCTACCTAAACCAGGAAGAGCCAAAATAGAGAAAGAAAACTGCACACCAAATTCTTTAATGAACATTGACACAAAAAAAATTAAATAAAATACTAGCAAAGAGATCACAATATATCACAAGAATCATATACAGTGACCAGATGGGATTTATACCAGGAATGCAGGGCTGGTTCAATATTAGGAAACTATAATTGACCATATAAATAATAACACCAAAAGAAACCATACAATTCAGAAAAAAAAACTTTGACAAAAAACATCTTCCATTCCTATTAAAAACACTAGAGAGCATAGGAATAAATGGAGTTTACCTTTAAACAATAAGTAATATTTATCTAAAACCATAAGCAAGCATTATCTGTAATGGGGATAAGCTAGAAACCTTCCCAATACAATCAGGGTGAAACAAGGATGCCTATTATACTAGAAATGTTAGCTATAGCAGTACAAGAAGAAAAAGAATTGAAGGAATTAGAATAGGCAATGAAGAAACAAAACTAATACTCTTTGCAGATGATATAATGTTATCTTTAGGGAATCAACTTAAAAACTACTTGAAATCATTAACAACTTCAGCAAAATTACAGGATGTAAGATAAACCCAGATGTCATCAGCATTTTTTTATATGATCAACAAAGTCCAGAAGCAAGAGGTAAAGAGAAATTCCATGTAAAATAATTGTAAATAATATGAAATACTTTGGAGACTACCTGTCAAGACAAACCCAGGAACTGTTATGAACACAACCACAAAACGCTTTCCACACAGATAAAGTCAGATCAAAACAATTCATTGCTTGGTAGACCAAGGCAGTATAACAAAAATGACAATTCTATCTAAATTAATATATCTATTCAGTGCCATACCAATCAAACTATTAAAAATATTTTATATAGCTAGAAAAATAAATTTAAATATTCATCTGGAAGAACAAAAGGTCAAGGGGATCAATAAAAATGTGAAGGAAGGTGGTCTAAAAGTAGCAGATCTCAAACTGTATTATAAAGTGGCAATTATCAAAACAATCTGGAACTGGCTAAGAAATAGAATGGTGTATCACTGGAATGAATTAGGTACAACTTACATAATAGCAAATGACCATAATAATCTGATGTGTGGTAAACCCAAAGATCTAAGTTTTTGGAACAAAAATTCATTTCACAAGAAACTACTGGGAAAAATAGAAAACAGGACACCAAGCCAATATCTCACACCATATACCATATGATAAGAAATGGGTACATGATTTACACATAAAGACTGATACCATATGCAAACAGGAGAGGGAATACTTTATCTGTCAGATCTCTGGATAAAGGAAGAATTTATGACCAAACAAGAAATAGAGAACATTACATAACATAAAATAAATATTTTTGATGACATAAAATTAAAAAGTTTTTGCACAAACAAAACCAATGCAACCAAAATTATAAGGAAAGCAGAAAACTGGGGTGGGGGGATTTTTATAAGTATCTCTGATAAAGGCTTCATTTCTCCAATATATAGAGGACTGAGTTTAATTTATAAAAATACAAGCCATTCCTCAATTGATAAATGGTCAAAGCATATGAACAGGCAGTTTACAGACAAAGACATCCAAGCTATCTCTAGTCATATAAAAAATGCTGATCAGAGAAATATAAACTTAAATAGCTATGAGTCACCACCTCACACTTGTCAGATTGGCTAATATGACAAAGAAGGAAAATGATAAATTGTAGGAGGGGATGTGGGAAAACTGGATCATTAATATACTGTTAGTGGAGCTGTGAACTGATCAAAACATTCTGAACAGCAATTGGGACTATGCCAAAAGGGCTATGAAAGCGTGCATACCTTTTGATCCAGCAAGACCACTGCTAAGTCTATATCCCAAAGGTACCCAAAAAAAGGGGAGAGGAAAGGATGTATATGCTCAAAAATATTTATAGCAGTTCTTTTTGTGATGACCAAGAATTTGAATCATCCCATCAATTGGGGAATGGCTAAACAATCTGGGGTATATGATTGTAATGGAATATTATTGTGCTATAAGAAATGACAGGCAGGATGACTTTAGAAATATCTGTAAAGATTTATATGAACTGATGCAAAGTGAACAGAACCAGAAGAACATTGTACACATTAACGGCAATATTACTCAATGAAGAATTATGAATCACTTAGCTATTTTCAGCAATACAATGATCCAAGAAAATCCCAAAGGACTAATGATGAAGCATAGTATCTACCTCCAGAGAAATAACTGATATTGTTTGAATACATACTGAAGCATCCTATTTTTCACTTTTCTTTCTTTCATTCTTTTTTTTATTCAAGACTTCTTGTACAAATGATTAATATGGAAATATTCTACAATATCACACATGTATACCTATATCTGGTTGTTTACTGTCTCAGGAAGGGAAGAGAGAAGGGAGGGAGGGATAGAAATTGGAATTAAAAACTTTAAAAAATAAATTTTTAAAAATTTGTTTTAACACATAATTGGGGGAAAATAGAATATTTTTAAAAAATTCTTAGGATCATAGATGTAGGATTGGAAGGAATCTTAGAGGTTATCAACACTTTTATTTTATTGATGAGGAAATCATCCAAGAAAGATTAAGGGTCACATAGTTAGCAAGTGTCTGAAACAGGATTTGAACTCACACTTTCCTGACTTCAAATTTGGTGAAATATGTGCTATATGCTCCTGCCACAAACCAATACATGCCTCCTGCAGAATACAGAGTTTGTTCAATTACACTGATTTATGGGATCATATAGAATTGTGTGGCTTAGGCACAGTCCACAAAAGCCTATCTAAGCCCATGCTAGAACTGCACCAAATGATATGCCACATGTATGTATATGTGTGTAAGTGTATATGACACAGCAAAGCACTGAATAGCCTCGCATGGCATAGATTTAGAATTAAATGGGGTCAATCCCTTCATTCTACAGATGAGAAAACTTAGAGGACTAGTAGTGATTTTCACAAAGTCACCTAGGTTTTAAGTGACAAAACCAGGATTTAAACCCAATACATTTAACTCCAAATTCAATATGCTTTACACTGCACTAGGTTTTCTTTTCTTTTCAACTAGACTATGAAATCCTCTGAGAACAGGAAACACGCCCAAAACTTCATTATATCACACATGCTGGTGCCCAGCATAAAACATATTCAATAAAGTTTTATCGTATTGGTTCTTCCACTTTTCTGAAGTATTATCTGGATCACTGTAGTTACTTTGGCAGTGCCCTCTTTTTGGGTGAATGCTGACAAACTGGAGTGTATCCATGGGAGAGTGACCAGGTTGGTGATATTGGAAGCTGATGAAATTTTTTTCTGGAAAAGAGAAGGTGTGGGAGGGCCATGATAACAGTCTTCAAGTATTTGAAAGGCTGTCTTGTGGAAAAGAGATAAGACTTGTTCATCCTGGCCCCAGAAGGCAGAACCAGGAGCAAACCTGCTCCTCCTTCTGGTTTTGCTATTTTAATCTGTGGTACTACCATTCACTGTCTCCTGTGTGCAAAACATTTGTGCTGTCTTAGACTTTTCCATCACCTTCATCTCACATATCATTTACCAAGTCTTGCTGTACTTCTGAAACATCTTATCCATCTGCCTCTCTTCTTGATATTCTCACTAAAACCACTTTGATATAGAATGACCTATCACTACCTACCTAGATTTATTATAATAGCTTACTAATACATTTCCTTTCCTGCACTCTCCCAACCCTCAATAAATCCTTTATGCTATTGTTAAAAAAAAAAAAAAACATTTTTATGTATGTATATGGGCATATTACTCTTCCAATGAAAATCTTCAACACCTCCCCACTATCTACTGAATAAAGTTCATACTATTATAATTTATATTTGTTTCCCCCATAACCTAGAGGCAACCTACCTTTCCAAATTTGTCATGTCATTCCCCTCCATTCACTATAGCTTTAGCCAAACTTGACAACTGTTTCCCCCACCCCCATGCCAAATATGGTCTATCCTTTTCTACTTCTGTGCCTTTATTTATGCATATAAATACATCTGTGGCTTTCCAATCACCAGATCCCAGCTATACTGTTTACTACTTGTGTGGCATTGGGTAAGTTACTTGTCCTCCCTGAGCCTCATTTTCTTCATTCACAAAGTGGAGGATTGGACCAGACAGCTACTCAGGTCCCTCACAACTCTAGATCTATAGTCCTTCCCAAATCCCAAAGTCCCCCCTTAGCTGAAGCAATAAGAGAGACAGAAACAGAGAGACAAAGAGACAGAGAGAGAGAGGAAGGAGAGACAGAGAGACAGACAGAGGAAGGAGAGCAAGAGACAGGAAGAAGAGAGAGAGAGAGAGAGAGAGAGAGAGAGAGAGAGAGAGAGAGAGACTAAAGATCGATGGAATAATTAATCTGTGATTTTGTGAGCTTCAAAAAGGCTGGAGGAGCACCAGGGTCCAGGAACTGGCATCCATCCAACTGGCATCCAGTTGTTCAAAAGCTGCTCCAAGAGAAGTGTCAAAGCAGCCCAGAGGAGGAACCTGTGGGATCCAGCACAATAGTGAATTGATCCAGTAGCCAAATTCATGTCCTGAAAAGAAGGTACTATCTTACCCAGTGACTATGTAATAATCAAAAGTAAACTTAGTGAGGTGAATTCTGTGTAGCAAATTCTTCAAGTTTGAGCCCACTCTCCCCAGGAACTGAAGTGGTAAAGGCGAGAGAATACCACTCTTTCAAAGGAATATGTTTGTGCTTTCATTCTTGCTGTATCTTTTCAGTAAATAGTCCTTTGTAAAAATAAAATAAAAAGCTTTTAAAAACTGCAACAAAGTTCTGAAGTAGCAATTAGTCTATAACTCCCAGAAATGTAAGTCTACTCATTTAAAAACACGCCACATGACACCCTGAATGCCCACGGTAAATTCACTATCACTGCACTGTCCATTCTATCTTGTTTCCTCAATTAGATCAAAAGTAAGGAAGGAAGAGAGAGAAAGGAAGGAAGGAAGGAAGGAAGGAAGGAAGGAAGGAAGGAAGGAAGGAAGGAAGGAAGGAAGGAAGGAAAAAGAAAGAAAGAAAGAAAGCATTTATTAAGTGATTGCTATGTGCCAAGCTTAGAAGATACAATTACAAAATTAGTATAGTCCTTGCCTTCAAAGAATTTACGTTTTCATAGGAAGAGACACTGTATCTAGGGGAATGGTGATCAGGTAAAGGTATTTTGACCTGGCAAGTCAGAAGGATGTTGTTTGAAGCACTAAGGAAGTATACTGGCATATCCTTTCCCAAAGCAATAGTTGTACTGACATTATTACAATTCCCTAAGCAAGAGGTAGAAAGTGGGGTGGGGTGAGAGTTAGAGATTGAGGAATAGTACAAACTCAAGAACAGGGCAAGAAGATGGCCAAGACGGAAAGCAAGGTGGGATGAGGAGCACGGTCTAGGGCAGGGGTGGGGAGCCTGCAGCCTCAAGGCCACATGTGGCGTTCTAGGTCCTTGGTTTCAGTCTTTTGACTGAGTTCAAGTTTTACAGAACAAATCCTTTTATTAAGGGGATTTATTCTTTGAAGTTTAGATTCAGTTGAAGGGCCACACTTGAGGACCTAGAGGGCCATATGTGGCCTCAAAGGCGCCAGGTTCCCTTCCCTGGGACTCTGGAGTCTGCTAAATATGTGACTATACACACCCTCACACACACACAATACATACATACATACATACAATCTTTGAGGGCAGGCTCCATATCTTACACTTCTTTGCACAGCAGGTAGAGCCCCAGACTTGAAGACAAGAAGACCAGAGTTCAAATCTTAACTCAGACTAGTTGTTTGACTCTGAGCAAATTCCTTAACCTCTCCAAGATTCAATGACCTGATCTATAAAATAAAGAAATTAGACTTGACAGTGCTAGTTCTCTTCCAGCTCTAAATCTCTGACCACATGACATCCCCGCAGTGCCCAAGATGGTGTGGGACATTTAACAGGGACTCACTAAGCATTTGTTGAACCTTGTCTAGATAACCACTTGTGAGGGAGATTGTAGAAAAGTTTCCTTTTCATTTGTGGGTTGGACTAGATGACTACTAAGGTCTATGCTATGATTTTTAAATAACTTTATGTAAAGACATTTTCCTTTAAATCAAATTCTCAGCTCTACTCTTAGGATAAAACTAGGATAGTATGTACATATACTATATATAATATATACATAAACCTAGGATAGTATATACATAAGATAAACCTATAGTATCAGTTTATCTTATGCCAAGGAGTCCATGACACACAAAAAAAGTGAAGAACCCCTGTTGTAGAGCCTTCTTTCTTGTAAATCACTGGGGAAAAAAATAGTCATGAATGTCTTAGATAAGGAATTCTTAACCTGGGGTCCATGGACTCCCAAGCAATCCGTGGATAGATTTTAGTGGAGAGAGGGCTGTGAACTTGAATAAGAAAAAAAATTATACCTTTTTTTTTTTTTCACTAACCTTTCACTGAAATTTAGTACTTCCCGGAATCAGTTAAAAACATTATTCTAAGACAGGGCCCATAGGCTTCACCAGATTGTCAAAGGGGTACAGAACACAAAAAAAGGTTAAGAAGTGTCAACTGGACCAAACCAGCCTCTAACCTGTGGATGGCCAGAGTCAAACAGAGCAGGTTAGAGAGAGGAGAGTCAGGATTCAAACAGAAGTTTAATTTCAAAGTGAGGGAAACGGTTTGCAAGCAAGGAAGCAGATTACACACAAGTGCCAAGGCCTTATCCCCATGGGGGTACCCAAAGCAGTGTGGGGAGATCTCAATACTTATACCAAAGGCTGTGCAGTGAGCTATAGTCCCCAATAATGAGGGATTAAAGCAACAATGTAACAAATTTGATTTATCGAAGAGCTTCATGACGAGAATACAGATACAGCAGGGGCTTGTCCAAACTCAGAGAACACCTGGTTAAGGTCAAACCAATGCAATAATTATATGATTTTGCCAGAGGGTAAGATCATCCAGAGTTAGAGTGCAAAGAATTATTGTTATGCCAAGTTCAGGGCACAGTCTGATTGCTGGGCCTTAGCTCTGGAAAACAGACTGTCTTCCATTATATTGACTCTGGCTTATGTTAATAACTAATTATTGAATCAGGACCAAAGTTTTTCCCTTTTCTACCTTTTCATCCAGAAATCAACCAGTGTGAGAAATCTTGGGCAAAGTCTGTGGATTGCTGCTTTTGGTGTTTACCCAGACAGGTCTGGGAAAATGTGTATTCTCCCTTTTGTCAGATAAGTGATAGGGAAATGGATGTCTCTTTTATTCCGACTTGGGTGATCCAAGTGACATACTTCAAGACCTTCATTGCAATATAACCCACCTCATACTCATTCTCCCATTGTTAACCAATCAGAGTTGATTGACAGCCTCTGGAGTACGCACTCTTCTAAGAGCATGTAACTATGGGCCCACCACCATGAGGGGTCTTGGGCGTTTAAGAGTGCCACGTCCATCTTTACTAATAAACATGCTAGCCTTATTATAAATTACCAGAAATTATGTCTCTTGAACCTCTTAAAAGGAAACAGGGAACTGGACCCCATGATTTGGAGTCCCTTCCATCATTCCCAATTGGAGTCCCTTCCATCATTCCCAATTCTCTTAGAAGGTTCTAGTGTGATTGATGGAATCTAATAAGAAAGAAACCATGAGAAAGCAATTTGCTTTTCTAATTTGTCCTTTTCTATATTTGAGACATGATACTTGATCTTCACTATTGAGAAATTATCTTTTTCAATATTTTTTTCAAAACTCCTATCTATCAGATCCACATACAAGTTTGGACAAGTCAGAGGGAGACCCTGTCTGACTTAATGGAAATCCTGAATCAGAGTATTTTTTAAAAGTCCAGCTTTATTACATTAAAGTACATACTATCAGTCAAACTGGGCTAATAATGGTGCCTAGCAGATTTCCTTGGGGAAACTGCTTTAATGAATAGATAAGACTGTGTAATTAGCATATCAATTGTATGTAAATTATGCTTTTAATAGGCTTAGAATTGTTCTTTTAAGGAATTTAAACAATTTCCCCCATAAGCTTAAATCATTAATTTACTCAGAAAACCTTTCTTCTTAGGTGATTCAAAGGTAAACTTTGCCAAGGCCACTGTCCAAATTCCAAATAACTGGAGATTGAATTTATGAGGTTTTAATCCATTTTTAGTCCTTGCCATTTAGAAGGGGGGGAGCATAAAATTGTCAATCTGGAGTAGTGAGAACTTTCTGAGAATAATATTACTGAAATAGCATTGAGTTTTGACAATTTGAAACAAAAAAGAACCCTATTATTATTACTGGCAGTTGGATTGGATTTTTTTTTAATGGAAAAGAAAACAAGACAGAAATGGCTTTAAGGAAAAAGGGGTAATTTAATTTTTTTTAAGGTAGAATTGCCCAGATATTTCCTATATAAACCAAACAAGACAGGAAAAGGGCTTTCAACCTAAATGCATGCTAGAAACAGATTTCTCAAAACTGTATTGGATTTATACTTCATCAACATCAGCTCTCACTGCCATTTCCTAAATGCTCTTGATTTGTGCAGAGAAATAAATAATATGAATATGAGTGGTGTCACAAGGAGAAAATACAATAGATTTTTTTTAAGGATGAATACAAAAACTAGAAATAAAAGAAAAGAGCTTTGTGCTATAGTAAAGAAAATATTGGACTGGGAAGCAATAGACCAGTATTCTGCTGTATTCTTTCTACTACCTAGCCTTGTGACCTTGGACAAGTCACTTAACCTTAATGAGACCTCATTAGCCTTATCTATGAAGTGAAGGAAATGGGCTAGATGTTTTCTAAGGCTGTTTCCAATGTACAAGTTATAATTCTGCCCCAAACTCCTACCTCTCCTTGTTTTTTCCATCTCCTAAGAGAGAGGATGATTCAAGGTAAATAACTGAATTTTGGGGTCACATGACCTAGGCTCATATCCTAACTCTGTCACTTACTATCTGTGCAACCTAAGACATTTCACATCCCTTCTCTGGTCTTATTTTTTAGCCTGTAAAATGCTGCTCCCTATATGTTATTGTTAGGGGAGGAATATCGCCTCTCCTAGTTCATAAAATGGCTAACTGCAGTCAAATATACATATATATATATATACATATATATGTATGTATTTACCACAATGCAGAAATTACAGAGGTAAAAGCCTAGACTTTTTTATTATGCTTAAGCATAGGTTCAGGTCTCAGAGAAAACCTGATCATTAGGATTCTAACCAGGCTTTTATAGGCAAAATTATATCAGAATTACAGGGAAATAATTCTTTTACATACTGCAATCTTGCACAAACATTCTTCTTGAAACACAAAAGTAAGAGAAAAGATAGATCTATGATTCCATACTTCCTTCAATGTCATGAAAGTTGAACAAACTTAAGCAGAGTCATAAACTAGGAGGTGAAGTAGATTGAACACTGGTGTGGAATCGGGAATCATGAGTTCAAATCTGGTCTCAGAAACGTATTAGCTGTGTGACCCTGAGCAAGTCACTTAACCCTGTTTAGCTCAGTTCTTCATCTGTAAAATGAGCTGGAGAAGGAAATGGCAAAATCACTCCAATATCTTTGCCAAGAAAACCCCAAATGCAGTGACAAAGAGTCAGATGTGACTGAAACAACCAAATAATCTCATATTTCCCCTATGGTAACAAACCTTGTCAAAGAAACTCTAGGTAAATTAATCAAGCTACAGATTAAATTGTATTTAGAGTATTCACAAATAGGGTGATTGAGGAGGAGGATTTAAATATTGCCAAGAAGTTAGGAACAGTTGAGATTCTTTCTCTGATTTCTTTTTTGAGGAATGTTTAAAGCTCTAAGCATATTTTTATATCCCATGGGATAGGTCTTGGTCAGGTGAGGCTAATATTAACACAAACTTTTAGTTATCCAAAATTTGCAGGAGGAATGGCCCAGAGTCATGAATAATAAAAATAAATCCAAATATCTAAGGTCCTTTCCAACTCTAAAATCATATGATAAATTACTAGGAATTCTCTCTGATTTCTAACATGGCAGCCCTAGGACAAATTAATCAGCAGATTTTGCCACAAAGTAGAGCTATAATTAAATCTTTCAAGAGGAATACAAGATCATGGATCTAGAGTTAGAAGAAAACTGCAAGGTAATCTAGTCTAACAATTTCATTTTATAGATGATGATGCTAAATCTCATAGAAATTTGCTCAAGGCCCCTCTGGTCCAGGAACATGACCCAAACCTAGGTCCTTGACTCCAAATTCAGTGCTACAATTTGAAAAACATATCAATTTTAACTAAATTTAAAATGAAAAAAAAAAAGCAATTGTGGTATATTACTATTAAACTAACATGTATTAATTATTTATTACATGCAAAGTAGTGTTTTGATTTCCAAGTGGTACTAATTCAATCATTTAAAAATGACCACATGTTTTAGGAATCATAGTTGTGTTGATTTCTTCATTTAGTGGTGAAAGGGACTCCAGAAACCATATTATTCAATACCCCCCATACCCCTATCTTATAGATGAGGAAACCAAAGACCAATGAGATTAAGGACTTGTCCAAAGTCACACAAGCGATAAGTAGAAAAGCCAGGATTGGAATCCTGGTACACCAACTCCAAACAAAATAGTTTTTCCATTGTACCACATCACCTCTCAAATATTTTAAATGACCTTCTGTGAATTAATTCATATAGTTTCAAAGTAAGAAGACAACCTAGGGATTCTTGACCTGGGTACCAGGATTTATTTTTAAAATATATATATTAATAATTATATTTCAATATAATTGTTTCTTTTGTTGTCCTATGTGTTGTGTGCATTAAAAAAATGTTATTCTGAGTACAGATCCATAGACTTCACCAGTAATACACATTGACTGTGATGTTTGTATTTCTGCCACAGCCAAGAAATTGCATTCTAAATGCAGGCCAATCTTTCTCCTTAGAGCAGGCATTCAGGGAGTACCTCTCAGTGTTCTAGAATGTTTGAGAAACAGAAGTAAAGCGTCAATAAAGGAAAAAGGAATATGAGACAGGTGGGGAACCTGGACCTTTTCAGAAAGTTGGAGTGTGAAAAGAACTAGAGAAAGAGAAGGAAGAAGATGGCTATATGGTTAGAGCTCAAACTAATTTTAGGTTCTTCACCAAAAGGAGACTATCAAAAGGGACCATGGCACAAAAAGGGTTAAGGATATCTTAGCAGGTTCACAACATAACTGGTTACCCTCCATATACCACTACTGATCAGTTGTCATCCTGCCCCTGGAGGCTCTGTGTATGTTAGTCAATGTATCTATCATTTGGTGAGTTAGAGAGGCAAGAATGGCCTGTGTCCCTTCAGCATATGTAAAATGTTCGAAGGGCCAATGGCAGTTGGCCAGCTGAGAAGGGGAAATCTAGTGGAGGAAGGAGATGAGATGCTCCCACATCCTGAGGCAGCACTTAGTCCCCATTCTCTTCCACCCTCATGATGATTTTGTTCAAGGTATTGATGTGTTCAGCAAAACTATTTAAAAAAAAATTTTTTTACACTATTGATTTACTGTTGTAGCCCTTTCCTCCATCAGTATGTAAGGTGCCTACTGAAAAGTTCTTGCTTTCTCCAGATCTATGGTCCCTCCATAGCTACCGCCTTTTTATATACATACTGTATATAGATGGGGGCTTGGAAACAGTAAGAAATGAAGGAAAAGAAAGTCTTGTTTCTTCCATTGCAGATTCTTAGCATTATGGAATTGATAAAGTAGCTCAGTGGGAGAATGGGGGAAAGGGTGCAAATAGAAGGAAAGGAAGAAGTCAGAGATGTCCAGGCATATGGCACTTAGCCAAGGTATTGAACCAGCAAAACAAATCTATCCATGGCAGATGCAGGAAATATGTTACAAGCTGAAACTACCTTAGGTCAACACGATTCTTCCATTTAGGTAATCAGGTTGATTTGGAGAGACTTGAGTCACTCTATCTACTGATGAAGTAATCCTAGACCAGTGTGATTACATTAGAGTTGTATCTGAGTGGACCAGAATACCTGGTCATTTTCTTACCCAGGGCCCAGCCCACTCCCTTCTCAGAATAACGTTTTAAAATGAATAAAATTAAAAACATAGGATTTTAAAGGAAATCAATTATATTGCAATAGTTATATTTTCTAAATTCATAGATGCCAGGTTAAAAACCCTCCCATAGAAGCAAGTGCTTGACTCCCTCTAGTTCTGCTGTCCCAATAGAATGAAAGTTTCAAGGGTATCATTTAAGAAACTGTTTCAGAGTCCAGACACAGTTAGCTCCATATGAGAGGAAAGGGTGAATAATGCTGGACATTCAGATTGAGAAGCCACAAAATGTGAGTTAATCCTTGTCCATCATTCTCACCATGGCCAACAGGGGCCTAGATGGTGTCACCATGGACCACTCATGAGGAACAGGTGGAAATGAAAGTTGATTAAGGTCTCTCAGTTCTCATCTGGTAAAATAGGATTGCCACAGATTAAATCCTACTAGCTGATTTCATATAGCTGAAACTTCTATTACTTTTCATCCATTCATTCATTTATTGATTGATTTATTCATTTATTTATTCATTCGTTCATTTAAATTCAAGTTCAGCAGCCATTCATGAGCTCTTCCCTACTGCTGAGCTGCATAGAAACTTTGACCTATTTTGTTTCTGACCTGCACCAGTTCACCCTTCCTTAGGCAGCCTGATCTCCCCCTGCTCTCAGGAGCTGACTGTATTGGTGTCAAACTTAGTGAAGATACTCAATTAGCATCAGCCCTACTGCAATTTTGGACTCCCAAGCTCATGTGATCCAATACCCATGGTCTCCCCAATAGCAGGAATAACAGGCATGAACCACCACTCCAAGTCTTTTCTTTTTAAATAATAACAATATTGGATTTAGATCTTTTATGTACATTGCTCCCTAATCATCAGAAAGACTTAATATGCTTGTTCAGGAATGAAATCCATTTGGTTCCTCAAATTTATTATTGTTTTCAATTTCACTCAGAAACTAGAAAGTTCAATTACCCCTTTGTAGTCTGAAAAATAATTCTGATCTTTCAGTCTATAATTTTTCTGTCAGTAAGCTGTCTATGCCTTAGTCAGCCCTCTTTATGTGCCCAAAGCTTGCTCCCTCCTGCCTTAGCTTTTGGGGGATCATCCTGTATCTAGAACTTATCTATGCTTGGAACCCTCCAAGCTAGAAATTTTCAGCTTCCTATCTGACCGGCACCTGACTTCCTAGCTGACTGCCTATAACCCCAGAAGTGAAAAACCAATCAAACCCACCTGTTTTGTTGGCAGGACTTCTTGGAACTGGCAAGATATGCCTACCCCTGACTACTGCACAAGAATTGGGTAGAAGGTCCCCTTCTGTCCCATGGTGGGAAGTAAAGTCTATTTGACAGAAATTAAGAAGTTCTAATGGAAAACTTCAGAATGGCAATTGGTCTGAGGATGAAGGCAACCAAGGAAGTTTATGAAGGTGAAGTCATAGAGTTAACTCCACGTACAACTGAAAACCCTATAGGTGGATATGGCAAAACCATCAATCACGTAACTACAGGACTTAGAACAGCAAAAAGAATCAAACACTTGAAACCAGATACCAGTATCTTTGAAAGTTTGCAAAGAGTGAGAGGAGACCAGATATATGATATACATAGAAGCAAACAGTGGTGCAGTGGAGAGGCAAGGTAGATATGATACCTGTGCTACTGAATTCGACCTTGAAGCAGAAAAACGTGTTCCCTTGTCAAAGGGTGATGTGAAAAGGAAGAAAGAGAGGAAGGGAGGAAGGGAGGAAGGGAGGAAGGAAGGAAGGAAGGAAGGAAGGAAGGAAGGAAGGAAGGAAGGAAGGAAGGAAGGAAGGAAGGAAGGAAGGAAGGAAGGAAGGAAGGAAGGAAGGGAAAAGAAATTATTCAGGCTGTGCCCTCCGTAATTTGGCCCCAGAATGGTGAGGATATCTTTTCCATGATGGGACATTTAATGAAGCCAAAGACAGAAATCACAGACAAGATGTGAAGGGAGATTAACAAGGTGGTCAACAAGTACACTGACCTAGGCATAGCTGAGTTGGTGTCTGGCATACTATTTATAGACAAGATGCACATGTTGGTTACTGAATGCTTCACCTATTTGCACTGCACCTTGGAGTCCCCCATCACTGCATCATCATTTTTGTTTCCAGTTGGACAACTGTGTCATCAGGAGTACTGAGGATGTGATCTCTCCTCTTGGAATTCCCCTTGACCTTCTTCATCTACACCATGCTTTACACCCCGCAAGAAATGAAATAGATAATAAAAATCAAGGCCAGACTGAAGGGATTAATATCAGTGAGGAAACATTGAACCACCTGGGAGAAATTGGTACCAAGACAACATTAAGATATTCAGTGCAGCTCCTGACCCCAGCCAACCTGCAGGCAAAGATCAATGGGAAAGACAGTATCAAGAAGGAACATGTGGAAGAAATTAATCAACTTTTATGATGCCAAATCTTCAGCCCAAATCCTAGCTGATCAACAATTTATATAAATATGTAAAGTAAAATGATGGTGGCATTTTGTCCCTTTCAGTTGAAATAGAAAGACACCAAGAATGTTTCCTGACCTGCTAAAACAACAAAGATGTAAGGATGGATATTCCTAGAGCAGAGAAACCTCTGGACTTAATGTCTGCATTCCAAGTCATGAGTAGTTAGTTATATTATCAGTTTTGTGTGAAATTATTAATTTAAAATTACCATATCTTCTCCTATAGTTGCTGTGTTTCAAATGTCACCTGGAATATCTTCTAATAAATTTTTTTAGTTTAAAATTTTTTGTTGTTGTTTTAAAAAAAAAAACTCCCTGCAAAGTACCTGAGCTGTTTTAATGCATGGAATGAAAAAAGACCCAGAAATTCCAGTAAAATCTTGGTGTAAACATGTATCAAGTCCCAGGAACAGCCTCTTATTAAACCATCATGGACTGTCATTCCTAAGGCTCCCCAGTAACATCTCTAGTAGTATCCCTTTCATGCCCTCCCCCATCTGCCTCTGGAAGTGTTGATTCCAGACCCAGTTTGGGAAGTGGATGTTTCTCTATGACAATAGATTGAGGGCTGGAAGGGACAGGCATCTTATAAGCCATTGAGTCTGAACTACTCTTTTTACAGAGAAGAAAAAATGAATTTGAGAGAAATAAAGTCATTTGCCAAGATCACACAACCAGTAAGCGTCTGCAACATGTTTTCTAGCTCACTTTTCTTGACTCCAAATTCAATGTCCTATCCACTATACCACACTGTCTCTTCTTTCCTTTTCGTCCCTGCTTCACCTTTAATTCTCCCTTAGTGTGGCATCTCTTTGGTGTTGAGTTGTTTCAGTCATGTCTGACTTTCTTGGACACCATTTAGGGTTTTCCTGGTAAAGACACTGGAGTGCTTTGCCATTTCCTTCTCCAGCTCATTGTATAGTTGAAGAAACTGAGCAAACAGGGTTAACTGATTTGCCCAGGGTCACACAGTTAGTAAGTGTCTGAGGCCAGATTTGAACTCAGATCCTCCTAACTCCAAGGCCAGAGCTCTATCCACTTTACCACCTAATTGCCCTGGAATCAATTTAGCTACCTGGTATTTCCCTCTTTAAAAAAAAAAATCTGGACCTCTGATTTCTGTGGTATAGGGAACTCCCAGTGAGGAAATTCCCTCTACAAATGCAGATCTATAACTATTCTATAATTTAGAATCTTAGTTTCCTTAGGCCCTGAAAAGTTAAATGACTTGCCCAGGGTCACACAGCTGTTATATATCAGAAGGGAAACTTGAACTCAGGGCTTCCTCATTCCAAGATCAGGTTTCTATCTCTACTTAATGCTGTTTCTTGTGGCCTAAAAACAATTTTTTAAGGGCCTACTGCTGTTAGCATTGACTGCCTCATCTAATTATTCTGCAAAACTCCTTTTAGTCTTAGCAATTGACCCCAAAATACCATTGCATGGGTGTCTATCTGTCTTTATTAATCTTCTTTTGATTAAAAAAATATTGATATCTCTTATTTTTATCACATCCATTTCTTAATATATCCTATTCCTTTCCCCTGCCCAGTGAATCATTCCTTATAAATAAAAGAAGAAAAAAGAAAGGGGGAAAAAGTAATTTAGCAAAAACAGCCAACACATCAGCTGTGTCTGGCAGTATATATAATATTACAATTGTCTGAAAATATATACAATATTCCACAATCTAAATATACTTTCTATATCCTATAACACCTGGATAAGTGACCGTAACATACTAGGTATTCAATAACAGCTTATGGAAAGAATGAATGGACATCTAAGCTAACCATCTTACAACCCTAATAACTTTGTCTAAAATGCCCCTTTTATTGTGACTTGCTGACTCAGTGAAAGATAGATTTTGTTTAATTTCATAAGAAAAATTCAGTGAAGACACCCAGCCCACTCCACTGCAAATGCTGCATTTTAAACCAAATATAACTTTCTCTTTGCTAAGTGGAACCCACCTTCCCACTCTCACTAACTGAAAATGTTAGCTTGTTAGCCTCCCTAGAGTTATGCTTCTTTCTGTCAATGATGTTATGATAACAACATTAGACATGGCAAAAGATCAGAGGGTGCTCCCATAAGCACAAGCATTTAGTAAGTCTGTTCTTAAACCTGATTTTGATGTGCTGAAGTGTAGGAGAATTGATTTTATATGTGACCTGACTGTGTTTTTAAAATTGCAGAGCACTGAATTAGGGAAAAGGGGGTGGTGTTAAGGGAGAGAGAGTGATGGATTTTGGGGTCATATGCAATAGCAGCTAGGTGGTGCAGTGGATAGAACACTGGCTTGGAATCAGAAAGATTCATCTTCATGGGTTCAAATCTGGCCTCAGACACCTACCAGCTGTGTAACCCTAGGAAAGTCACTTAATCCTGTTTGCCTCAGTTTCCTCATCTGTAAAATGAGCTGGAGAAGGAAATGGCAAACCACTCTGATATCTTTGACAAAAAAAAAAAACCAAGTCAGGTCACGAAGAGTCTGTCATGATGGAAATAATTCAACAACAATGAGATAGAACAAAGGGTAAGGAGGAAAATTGAAGGCTTTAGACTGACAAAGTTGAAAAATCCTATCACAGGATCATAGATCTGGAGCTAGAATTGACCCATCTAATAAAATCCCCTGATTTTATAGATAAATAAGAAAAAGAGAAAATTTCTCTATCCCTATTTCTCCTCCATTCTCCCTCAGCAAGCCATTGGGTAAAATCCCAAGTACCCACTCAGGTAGACTGTTTTGAAACAGATTTCTATGTTCAGCCTTTTCCTTTAAGCTGTCCAGATAAGGATTTGTTTGTTTGTTGCTATGCAAACCTCCAGAAGTCAGATTTTTGCTTTGGGCTTTCATATAGTCCCCTCATGTGAAACTGAAAGAAAATAAAAACCTGGAAGATGTGGGAAGGGTAAAAATAAAATAAAATAAAATAAAATAAAATAAAATAAAATAAAATAAAATAAAATAAAATAAAAGAGATAAGCTAGAGATTTCATATTCAGTGAACAAAACTCTTGTTTTCATTGACTGCAAGGTTTTGTTCAGTTTCATAGATCAGGACTCTGGTCTGTACATTGGGGTTTCAAGGAAGACTGCACTTATAAATTAGTAAAATGTGTGAGTCATTCCAAAGTTTCTTTTCATCCAAGATTCAGCTTCCAGCCTAGCAGAACGTTGCAGCAGCTGTCCTAAAGGCAGCCCGCCCGTCATTAAAACACCATCACTAGGATTCAGTCTGCTTTAGGATGAAGTTATGGAGTTTCTGCTCATCAATATATTAACTTCCCACTTTTTCAACTTTGGATTGAATTTCTATCAACCCAAAGAAACACCTGAGAGAGTATAAGTGTCTCTGTGTGTGCTGGTGACAGGGAAAACACACAGGTTGATGGGTCCTGAGGGAAAGCCTGCCAAAGGGTTACAGGACAGATAGTTCCCTAAAATCCAGATCAAAGTCTAACCTTAGCCCTCCTGTGCTTGAGATATTTTGGAGATGTGAAATATTCCCGTGTGCAGCAGGTTTCCAGAAATACAATGAAGCTGACTGGTAGCACCAAAGGAAAGAAGGAAAATTAAGTAGGACTGCAGAATTCAGTGAAAAGCATTACAAATAGGGGTACTCCAACGAGAAGTGAGGTATTTCTGTGGATATAAATTAACCTCCCAGATCATAGGGTTCATTAGGCAAAGTTAGCCAAAAGACAAAACAGGGCCTACGAAGAAAGACATCATTAAGCAATTCAGTCTTGCATAGATTTTTTTTGGGGGGGGTGGGAGGTTGAAGGTGAGGGGGATGTGGGCAATGAACCAAGTTTCCAAACAATTTAATTATAGACCTAAATCATACTTGATGATCAAATCAAGTGGAATAGGAGAAACCAATGCATTTCATGTTTTGTGCCTGAATTGGAATAAGCGTATTATTTCATTCTCGCTTGTCTTTGTTGCTTGAGTTACAAAGAGGCACTGGTTGGATCCATGTGTGAGATAGTTTCCCTTTTTTTGTCCATTTTTTTAAAGCTGTCAAAGGGCTATCACCAAGAAAAATGTAGCTAGAGTCCCACTGAAGCTTGAAACCTGTTAAATGTGAGTGCAAAGTGACATGCTACTTCAGGGCCCCATGGAAGGGGGAGGCAGCCAGAGTGGTTTGAAGTCTATCTTCTCAGAGATTATGGAACAGCAGCAGGGGATAACGAAAGAGCTTCCTCTGAGACATAGGAGATTGGCAGTTCTGGGTTTTTGTGCAATCAATATTGTTTATGGATTGCTTCTGACACGACGACGCCAATTTAAAAACACTCACACACATACACATGAGAATTTGGGGGAAATTACCCAAATGCTTAAATCCTTCCCGGGGGCAATGGTTTTCAATAGGAGGATTTTTTTTCATGAGAAATTCATGCAGTGAATACATTTTAAAAATAATAATAATCTGGCTGCCTCCCCGAACAATAGCATGTCCATATTGACTGCTTAGATTGAAAAGAGGGTCCTTATTTGGAACGTGTGTGAAATTAGGCCATCGGAAAAGAAACAAGACAAAGGATGCCCAGAACAGTTGCAACGAGCCCCTCATGCCGTCTAGTTGCTGACAATGCCTGGGAAATAAGAGGCTTCCATATACAGCCAAGAAACCTACACCAGAATGATGAACACAAAGAGACAGACAAAGCCCAGCATGGAAATGAACGATAAGCAGAGATCTGTAGCCATCAGGAAGGAGAGAAGAGGAGGCAGCTGCAGAGACAGGAGGCCGGAAAAGATAGAGAATCAGGCTGCAAATAAATGCAATGATGGTAAGGAAGATGAGAGAGCTGAAATTAGCGAGCTGTATTCCATTGCTATTAGGTTTCACTGTGCTCTCTCCTCTGGATATTGACTGCTGATAAACAAGACTAATTTCAGGATTGAAGCTATATTACTTTTCTGAAACAGACAGAGGAGGAGGGGACCAGTTATAGCAGAGTTGAAGTTTGGTAAAAAAAAAAAAACAACATTTCTGAAACTGGAGTAAACAAGAAGGGCTACATTTTCAAAAACAAAAGAAGCTCAGCACTTGTGAAAAAAGTCCATCCCACCCACACCCTGGCAGGCTCCAAAGATGTAGGCCCGACTTGTTGGAAAGCAGTATCTTAAGGGAGAATGCCACTCACAGTCATCGCAGCCATCAATATCACCACTGGGCATATAAAGCTGCATCCCACAGCCAGGGACCTCAAGACACTTTAGCTCACTCTTCTGGCATTGGAGTCATTCCTGCCACTCCTAGAAGTCAATCCATTCCTTGGGCGAGTCACTTAACCCCAATTGCCTTCCAAAAAGAAAAAAAAAATCAATCCATATCTGAAAAGTTAGTGACACTTATTATGAGAAGAAAGGACAAAATAGTCAATAAATATTTATTAAGCACCTATTATGTACCAGTTACTGTGCTAAGCACCAGGAGATACAAGTAAGAAACAGAAAGATGGTCCCTGCCCTTGAGGAGTTTACAATCTAACGAGCAAAGACAATGCATGAAAGGAAGCTGAAAAGGAGGTGAGAGGTGGGTGTGATATGCATGGAGTAAAAACCAAGCAGAACAGTTGATGGAAATTAAACTGATTGGAAAATTCTGGGAAGTTTGGGGAGGGGGGAAGTTTATTCCTCTGCCCTCCAGTCATCCAAATCACAGGGGAGAGTCAACATGATTCATTATCACAGCTGAATCAATCTCCATGATGATGGGATGTCGATGATTGAGTAGAATTTGAGGGTGTGTTTGGACCATTTTGTTTCATGGACCAGACTTATGATTTCAATGGATATGAGGAACTTCTCCCACCCAAGTAACTAAACAGCCAATATGAATCTTATTGTTACAGAGAGTTGACTAGGGCACTGAGAGGTTAAATTGCTATTCCATGGTACCACAGCTAGTACATATTGGGGCAGGAGTGGACCCAGGTCTTCTTAATACAAAGACTTGTCCTTTATCCACTTCCTCCCACATTAATTCTTGGGGCTAACACTATATTTTCAAAATACCTTGCACCTTTTCAGCACTCCCTATTTCAATGAAGAAATTCAAAATGTCTCATACAAGAAGAGGGCAGTGATGTGGTATCATGGAATAGGCCCTGGCTTTGGAGTCAGAGGACTTGGGTTTTTGAATCCCATCTCTGAGAATTTACTACCTGTGTGACTTCATACCGTCCCTTGAGTTTCACGAGCCTCAGTGCCCTCATATCTACCATAAGAGGGTTGGGCTATCTGACCTCTGAGGTCCTTCCAAGCTCTGGATCTACAATTTTATAAAATATATTCCAACAGGTCATGGGGTCAATTTTCCTACTGTGGATTGCTTCTGACATGACTGCCCCAATTTAAAAATAAGCACACATATACACCTGAGAATTTTGGCGGAATTACCCAAATGTTTAAATCCTTTCCAGGGATAAAGATTTTCGATAGGAGTTTTTCACGAGAAAAGATTGAATTAAAGCCACTGGTATTTACCCATGAGGGTCTCAGACGATCGAAATGCTGTTTTGCAAAACCAGGATTTTGTCCAACTAAGCCATCCTCTCTGGGGTATTTTCCAGGGCATTATGCAAAATGAGACTCCAGAAAGCTGTACAGTACTTTAGGCTAAAGAACAGAGCCAGACAAAAGACCTCCAAACAGCATAGGGTATGAGGTAGCTGAGAGATTGAAGGAAAGGAGAAAGAAAGATGTTCCCTTTTCCTGCCATGTCCCTCACTTTCTCCCAGCAATTGGTTTTGAGAAACTGCTTCTGAGCTCTCACACAAAAGAAAGATAGGGAGAGAAAGAACTGTCAAAGAATATTGTTCTTCATTCTGTTTTGACTCTCTTCTTTGCTGGGTGTTTACTTGGAGAAAATTTCATTTGATGGGCTGTAAGTCTATCATGAGTTAATGGCTACAGGGGTAGACCATCAAGGCTCAGTGTACTGTACATTGGTTTAGAAGCAAGGGCATTGTATCTGGTTCGGCAAGGGTTTTTTGTTTTTTTTTTCTGGAACTTACATGAGTGCATGCAAGCATGGGTGTGTGTGTGTGTGCATTCATGCTCCAGAAGCACAAGAATTAAGATGTGTCCTTCATTGTTCTTCCCCATCCTCAAACTGGAGGGGGTGGGGAGATTCTGTCTTTGAGAAAGGTGGCTCTGTCAAGAGAATCCTAATAACTCTAGGAAAATTATTTCCACAGCATTTGGTCCTGTGATGATGTCTGTTCCATTTCCTCATAGTTCAGAAGGCACCATCCCTCATTTGGATTACAGAAAGTTGATGGGATGTCTGGGTCTCATTATAACAAGACTCCAGAGGGGGAGGTAGGAGGATAAAGCTCTCTCTCTCTCTCTCTCTCTCTCTCTCTCTCTCTCTCCCTC
>NW_027187302.1:6352463-6380778 GCF_028583685.1 Petaurus breviceps papuanus
CTCTCTCTCTCTCTCTCTCTCTCTCTCTCTCCCTCCCTGTAATATGATGTGCCAGCTGTAAAGAATTATGTACTACCCCTCCCTTTTAAAAGAAAAATCGGAGATAACATGGTGACGGAAGGAATGTCATTTCCTCTTTTATTTTTCTTCACTTCAGAAGAAAAGATTCCTTCCTATTACCTCTAGGGGAACTAGTCCTGTTAATAACAAGTTGACTCAACTCACAAGTGGATGCAGCCCCCAATTTTAAATGTTAATCGGCTGGCAGCTCTGGGTGGGGGGACTTGGTTTCGGCTGGATACTCTGGCTGGCAGCAACCCATCTTGCAGGAGTTGAATCATGCCGCTGAATCACCGCCAGGCTGACAGGATGGTGTTTTGGGGAAGTTCACAGTCCTGTCAAAAACCTGCTGTTGCCATTGGCTGATATTATGCAAGCTCTTAAAAGATATTTATTTATATTCTCCTTTTGGGTTTGGAGTGTGTGTGTGTGTGTGTGTGTACATGCATATGTGTATGTGTGTGTATGTCTTCAGCCACTGGAGTTTTGAGAGATACAAATTGCCCCAGGGCTTGATCAGATGATTGGATCATATATTTAGAGCTAGAAGGGACATTAGAAGTCACCCAGTCCAACCCTTTGTTTTTTCAGGAGAGGAAACTGAGGCCCAGAAAAGTATAATAACTTACCCAAGGTCATATAGGCAGCAAAAAAAGAGCTGAGATTCAATCCAATCCAATGAACTCTATTCTTTCAGTCCTTTCCTCTCCTCCTTAGGACTTATATAACTGGGAAGGGGGAATGGGGGACTCAGCTACAAAGAAAAAAAAGAGATAAGGCAGCTGTGACTGCTGTTTAAAGATTTATCCACCTATCCATCCATCCATCTATTCATCTACCTATTACCATGTTATCTATGAGTTTTCTTTTAAAAAGTGAGGAGGGAAGCAATCCATAAGTGTGTCCTTACCGAATCATTTATATAACACTTTAAGGTGTGCAAAGTACTGTGTATATACAGAGAGAGAGTTATAGATATAACTATATATATATATATAGATGTATCTACATGTAGATATATAGACATAGATATATGCATATCTATATTGATAGATAAAATTTCATTTAATCTTCACAACCCTGTGAGGTACATACCATTGTTATCTTCATTTTACAGATGAGAAAACAGACTGAGAGAGGAAGTGACTTGACCAGGGTCACAAAACTAATAAGTATCTGAGGCAGGATTCAGACTCAAGCCTTCTGACTACAAGTCCAAGCCTCCATCCAATACATCATTTATATGTTCCCTTCCAGGGTGCTGTGCCCTTTCAGTTCTAAATTGTTTTCTTATGCCCAGGGTAACAGAGTTTTGTTTTGTTTTTCCCAAATCAATGTATAACTTCTCAGATGAAGCCTCTGAGAGGCCTGGGAGACTGGCACTTGCTCAGGGAATGGTTCACACTTGTCTTTACTATGTGGGTACTCACCAACCAGCCTCTTAGAAACCTTACCTAGACTTAGGTCTCCCAGTCTCTCTTTTTTACTATCTGAGTCACAAGTTTAGATTTCTAGCCAAGGCCCAGGAAACTCTCCCACTATATCAGGTAAGGCTTGGTTCAGAAATGTGTTAGGCAGAGATAGAATAAGTGAACTCATTTCTGTGCCTAATTTAAATCATAATGGAGAGGCAGATTGCTCTAATAGATACATTTCTGACTGGAGATTTTAAAACCTGAGTCCTGTCCTTAGCTGGGGTGCTGGCTTAGTTCTGCCATACATTGCAATGTGAAAAGTAGTTAGCAATTATAGGGTGAATTAAGGCTCTATAGACAGATAATCTAGCTAATTCAGACCTGAAAGAAAATAAAAAATAATAGTGACAGCCACATTAAAGAGAATTCAGCCGTTGTCTTGATGCCTAATGTGACTGTCCTTAAA
This sequence comes from Petaurus breviceps papuanus, assembly GCF_028583685.1. Classification (NCBI taxonomy): domain Eukaryota; kingdom Metazoa; phylum Chordata; class Mammalia; order Diprotodontia; family Petauridae; genus Petaurus; species Petaurus breviceps. The sequence goes on from NW_027187302.1 coordinate 6,354,405, forward strand.
TTCTCAGGTGAAATAAAATGAAAGTGAAAATTGCCTTTGATAGAAGAGAAAGGGTGTTGGGGGGTTTTTGTTGTTGTTTTGTTTTCATTGGGGGGGGCGGTTAATATTACTTAAAAGACTTGGGATTTTCTCTAGAATATTTCCTAAGCAGATCTCTGGTAGGGGGTAGGAATATTGTCTAGACAAAGGTAGGGAAGGTGTAGAAAGCAGGTTCTTTCAAGTTCTGCCTTGGGCACTGGGAGCAGCTGCTCTGGTACATCCCAGGGAGAATGACCTTGGCCATTAACTTGAGCCTTTGGATGGAAATTTCACATGAGGCTGTTTCAGAAGGAATCGTGCCCTTCAGGGATTGACATCTGAAAGGCATTACAATCAATTCCACCAGGTTCACTGATCTTTCTTTCACTGCAACCCCCTTGCTGGTTGAAACACAAAATAGGAGAATGGAAGCTTATGTTTTCTTAATTTGTCAATTCACTGTTTACTTAAAAATGAATTTCAGTTATAATGCAATAACCTTAAAAAGGCATTAAAATCTTTTCTTGAAGAAACTATTGCTTAATAAATCAAAATAATAGCTATCTAAAAATATATTCCAATGGTGCATTTATGCCAATCATCCCTCTAAATGAAGTACACAACAGCTGCTTTGTTGTCTTTGTGCAGCCCTGTCTTTTTCATCCTCCACATAGCTGCCAAAAGAATCTTCCTAAAACACAGGTCTAATCGTGTCACCATGCAGCTCAAGAAACTTCAATGAATCCCTATTTTCTCAAGGATAAAAATATAAGCTCCTCACTTGGCACTTAGAGCCCTGCCCTCTGGTTCCAGCCTACCTTTCCAGGTTTATTTTACACTATCCCCCCTCTACTCACTATTTTACAGCCAACCAGGCCTCTTTGTCGATTCTACAACTCAGCACTCAGGCTATTCCCAGATTGGGAATGCACTCCCTCCCCGCTGTCCTTTAGAACCTTTAGCATTCCTCAAACCTCTGTTCACTTGAAGACACCTAGGGCAGCTTTTACTAATACTCCATGGGGTCAGTTCTCTCTCTCCTTCCATGTTGAATTCTTCAGCAACCGGTTTTTGTTGTTGTGTTCTTTGGTTTTGTTTTTTGATATTTGTACCCCCAGATCCTAACACAGTCTTTTGCCCATAGTAGGGGCTTAATGAATGCTTGCCCATTTGAATTGGACGGAACCTCCACTAACAAGAGGAAACCATATCATGAGCAATCTTTAAACTAAATAATAAAGTTCCCCTGTGAAGACACAGTTCTGAAGAAACTAAAATGTTCTTCCTATTCAATAGGGCATCAACTGTCCATATCTTCGACTAATGAATAGAAGTCTTTGCTTCACTTACCCCCTTCTTCTAAACTACCTGAATCACAATGCTCAGTCTTCTCATACAAAATGGCCCTAAGCACTCCCCTTCCAAAAAAGAAACTAGGAGGAAATCAGAGGTCTATATCTTTCCTCTCAGGGCATACCAGCACTAAGTTACTCTCTCAAGCCAATTACAAAGATAAAATCAGTCTCATTTTGAACACCTCACCTTAAGAAGGCAACATGACAGTGGAGAAAGTTCTGGAATTGGAGGCAGCAAGGACCTGTGTGGTCCTGGGCAAGTCAATCTTTATTTTGCCTCAGTTTTCTCCTCTGTAAAATGAAGATAATAATAGCACCTACCTCTTAAGATTGTTGTGAGATTCAAGTGTTGTAATATATGTAAAGTGTTTTGCAGATCTTAAAGTGCTATATAAATGTTGTGACAATAAAAGGTTTGAAAGATGTAGTTTCTGGGTAATTAATCATTTTATTAATCACTGCTAACAGATAATTAATAAAAGGGTCCAGCGGCACTCTCAAATGTCAAAGACACCTCATGAAACCCACTCAATGCTTTATGCTCTTAGAAAAGTGGTTGTTGCTGAGGATGTCAATCAACTCTGATTGGTTAACAATTAATGAGAAGAATGAATATTATAATGAGAATGGACTTGTTCCAGTCAGGGGTTTAGGGATATCATTCTGATCAGTTTTAAACCAAGAGACTTATCTCTTACCCAGACTACCCCTGCCTAGGACAATATAGACCAGGGGTGGGGAACCTGCAGCCTCAAGGCCACATGTGGTCCTCTAGGTCCTCAAGTGTGACCCTTTGACTGAATCCAAACTTCACAGAACAAATCCCCCTTAATTAAAGAATTTGTTCTATAAAATTTGGACTCAGTCAAAAAGCCACACCCAAGGACCTAGAAGGCCACATGTGGCCCTAGGCTATAGGTTCCCCACCTTTGATCTAGACAAAAGGGGGTCCACCTCTGTTCAGATCTGGCTGACTAAAACACAATGGGATGGAATTACCTTGGATTAAATTTTTTGTAAGGTTATCTAGTTGGATGGGGCAATAACTGCACCTAGACAAGATAGTCTAGGTGGGATAAATTTGGGGGAAAGATCAGGGATCTCCCCAATAATTTCTTATTTAATAATCATTTCTCTCAATGTCAGCCATTACTATTTTTACTGTCATTATTACTGTTGTTTTGTCAATGCTATTGACTGAATAGTTGGAGGACCTGGGAGAAAATCCCACTTCTTTTCTTAATAGTATTTTGCTTTTTTCCAATTATGTGTAAAAGCAAATTTTAACATTTTTTTAAAAAATTCTGAGTTCCAACTTTCCTCCTTGCCTCCCTTACCACTAAGATGGTAAGCAATTTGTAATAGGTTATATATGCGTAAGCATGTAAAACATATTTCCATGTTTGTCATGTTACAAAAGAAGGAAACAAGCCATAAGAAAAAAAAACATGAAAAAAGTTAAGAAAGTGAAAATAGTATGCTTCTATCTGCATTTAGACTCCATCAGCTCTTTCTCTGGATATAAATAGCAAAAAATCCCACTTCTGACAACTTGGGTAAATCATCTAATCTTCTCAGGCCTCCATTTCCTCCCCTATAAAATTAGTGGGTTGGGCCAGACACCCTCTGAGGTCTCTTGTAGCTTTATATCTATCATCCTATGATCCTTTCTATGCTCACCTGAATGCCCAAACTCCACATTCACACTTGTCCATCCTGAACCTCCAACACACTCCCAGAACATCCAATTAGCTGATTCTTCCTCCACACTCAGCAACCCCAGTTCCCCGGGCTGGTTTGTCAAACCACCAATGGAGATGCTGCAGGCCTAAGACTGCTTCCTGATACTCCTGAATGCCCTGTACAGGACTGTGTTCCCTGACTTCCTCTTGCTGCCATCCCCATAATGGGAGAGGACAGAACAGAGGGGAAGTAGTCCAAGACAGGTCACATCTGCATCTCCTTTCACCTCTCTCAGCCCTCTAATGTCCCAGGCTCCTGATGCACTGTCTGTTTGACTCACACAACTGATTCATCTTCAAACACAAAAGGATGACAGTGTGCAGACACACAACCTACAATTTTCTTTCTGTGCTGTTTACAACCCATATGTGGAAAGCTGCCCATTTACAGAGAAACATGCAAAACTGTGAATGGCCAGATGGGTCTTTTCTGCAAAACTGTTAGGGCCATTCAAAACCAACCCAACTGCCAACTCCTTTGAAAGAAGGATGGGAGCAAGACAAATGTCACACACCTGCAGACAGACAGTTTTGAAAAGAAATGGTGGCACAAGTCAAGGAGTATACTAAGTCTATTTTTAAACATAGGAGGGTGATGATCAATGGCACAAAAGCCATCACTGAAGAGTGGTATGATTGGCTGTTTGATTCACTGAATAATAGGTTCTCCTCCACCTAATTTGAAAGCCTTCATTTTTTTTTGACAAGCTCTTTAATTTACCCAGTGAATACACAATACCTAGAATTAAATTGTATGTAAACAAAGCAGGTTGATGGATTAAATGCATTAAATAAAGTACATTGCATGAATACTTTCTTATCACTTACTACTGATAGGAGAATCTTAAGGAAATTAAGATGACCTTATCTTTTATAGCAGAAATTCTATACTCTCGGTCTATGCTTCTCTTCTTTAATGAGGCGCCAGGGAAGAATAATGGAAGGGGAAAAGGATCCAATAAACGCATGCTGACATGGTAACGGTGAGGGTGAGGGTTGGGGGTGGGAATGGGGGCGGTAGGCATTGTTTCTCCTACATGGGTACACACTGAAGGACTCTACCACAATGCCTAGCGTACAGAACTCTGAGGAGCTCACCTAGGATCTGGGCAGCAACAAAACAGGAAGTTCACTATCCCAATATTCTTTAAATTTTGCTTCTGGTAGCCTTTCGCCCTTGTATGGAATTACTATTGATGTATCAAAGTCTATTCCCTCTACTGAGAAAAAATTAGAGCTGAGGACCAGTAAGTGGCTGCCTCCTCTTGGCCATGGTCAGGATTCCTTCCAAGGAAGGGAACTGGGGAAGGGGCAAACAGTGAGTGAGTCAGTCAAAAAATATTTATTAAGCACAAAGAAAGGCAAGAGACAGTTCCATTCTTCTATACAACAACAACAATAATGGCAGAATCAGCAAGTAAACAACAACGTCCAAAATTGATACAGGGCAAGTAAGAAATATTCATCAGAGGTAAGGCGCTGGAATTAAGAGGGACCAGGAAAGGCTTCCAATAGAAGGTGAGGTATTACCTGGGACTTGAAGGAAGCCAAGAGAAAAAGATGAGGAGGGAGAGCATTCCAAGCATGGGGGATATCTCTCCTCTCTGTCACACACACACACACACACACACACACACACACACACACACAGAGGCTCTCTTGGGCACTGGCTACTTCAGGCCAGCCATGTTAATTCATATGCCTTGGTTTGTGTACAGTAGAACAAAGAGTATTTCTATCTCTCTTTTGATTCAAGTACATCTCGGTGCACAGATATTTATCTGTACACAAGGGAATAGTCAATAATCAAGCACTGAATGTGGTCATCAAGTTTTGGGGGATCACACCCCTATATGATAGAAATAAGAAACTTCTTCCATTAAAACAGGCACAACTGTAGGATTTGTTAAAATATCATTCATAGTATAGCATTCCAGTCAAAAGAACCAAAATGGCTTTTGTGCACCAAGAACTGGAGCCTGAATGTTCTATGAGACATTGTTTGTGATGTGCTATACTGACTAAAGCCTGCTTAGGTCACATTGGTTTCTGTCTCCCAGTAGTCCATACAACAACAAGGTAAGTTTCTCATGAACCCTAACAGCAAGCAATATTTCAAGTGTCTCTCATAACTTAGCAAATTGAATTGTCATTCTACTAAGAGGTATTTACATGAACCAGGGAAAATCTATAACCTGTTATTATTCCACTCTAGCCTAGTCTCTGCCCTGGTTTCAAATTTTGCCCTTTCCCCATTTTGTAAAGGTTCTATTGCATCATCCTATTTTTCTCTGAGGACAACTTAATATTTCTGGGAAGGAATGGGGGAAAATGCTTCTGCTTACACTCAATAATTGTTAAAATATAAATTGTTGACAACATGAGAAGACATATAAACTGATTAAGAGAGAAGTAAGCAGTAAGAGGAGGATAATATATGCAATGACTATAACAATATAAGTGAAAAGAAAGCTAAACTCTGCTCTATTTCTATGATCCCATTATTCCGTGATCTGAGTATTGCAGGGAGAAATTTTGGTGTCTGGAAACAGATCATGAAAAATTCCCCTCTGCTCTCAGCAGAGAGGTAGGAAACCTCAAGGGCTCAATGTTGCATATTCCATCAGACAAGATCACTCTATGTTGGCTTCAGTGGCTAGTGGAGAGGATCAAGACATATTCAGAAATTACTTTGATGTAACGCACCAAAAATTTTAAAAAATATCCTTAAAACTAATGTAAAAAGAGAAAACATAGAGTAGAACCATAAAGGAGGTTTAGGTCTATTCTCATGATAGTCATGATTGCTATGTATGGAAAGATGACAGCAATCATACATAGCCTAATTAATGTAAACAAACTGGCTGCCTAACTATAGATGTCACACAATTCAACTCTGATATAACAACAGTGGTTGTACAAGGTGATTACCAAGAAATAATGCCAATTTGTTAATAAGCATATCATAATAAATGATCGCTGTCCTTCTCAGATCAATAACTTTTGAGATTCTACATTCCTTCCAAAAGTAATGCCTTTGGAGGCAGCTAGGTGGTGTGGTGGATAGAGTGCTGAGTCTGGAGTCAGGAAGACTTATGAGGCCTCAGACACTTACTAGCCGTGTGACCTGGACAAATCATCTAAACCTGTCTGCCTCAGTTTCCTCATCTGTAAAATGAGTTGGAAAAGGAATTGGCAAACTACTCCAGTATCTTTGCCAAGAAAACCCCAAATGGAGTCATTAAAAGTCAACCAAAACTGAACAACAAAAAAATAATCTTTGAGATTCCCTTCAGAATCTGTGATTCATTCTCTTTAGTGGCCTCCATGGTGACATACTATCTTCTTTTACAAGTAGAATTAAGTCTTAGGGGGGCAGCCAGGTAGCACAGCGAGTAAGAGCACCGGCTCCAGTGTCAGGATGACCTGGGGATCAAACCCCGGGCTCAGACACTTAGCACCCACCCAGAAACACCTGGCCATGTAACCTTGAACAAGTTACTTAACCCCAATTGCTTAGGGGCAGCCAGGTGGCTCAGCAAGTAAGAGCACTGGCTCCAGTGTTGGTATGACCTGGGGATCAAATCTGGGCTCAGATACTTAGCACCACATCCAGAAATAACTGGCCGTGTAACCTTGAGCAAGTTACTTAACCCCAATTGCTTAAAAAAAAATAAATAAAAATAGAATTAAGTCTTAGGAATATTCAAATATCATTCAGAATCATATTTGATAAATACACTGGCTAACACTTTTGGGGGATAAAATATTAGATGTATTTACCAAAAAAAAAAAAAAGAATGAGATTGATTTTATTCATGTGATTTATCAGCTGGCCATGAAGTCAATTCCAAAAGATTAATTTAAAACATATTCTGACCAAAAAAAGCAACATTAGCATAAGCATATGGCCTCCCAAAAAGGGCAACACCCATATGTTCATATAAATTTGGGTCACTATATCAAGCATCTCTGATTTCTATATCCAGTGCCTTTGATAGTCATGGTTTGGAAAATTCCTCTGCCATGAGACACAAAGCACCTACAACAGTGTTTTTTAACCTGGAATACATTAGACCCTCAAGAGATCCACAGGCATATTTTAAGAGATTCACGATGAGAAAAACTGGCATCTTTATTTTCACTAACCTTTAACTGAAATTTAGCAGTTCCTTCAAATATTTAACAATATTATTCAGAGAAGGGGTCCATAGGCTTCACCAGGCTGCCAAAAGAGTCTATGACACCAAAATATGCTAAGAACTCTTGATTTATAATTCAGTAGACAAGTCTTAGAGAGTTTTCTGAGGCATGTGAAAGTTAGTTATATGGCAAGGGTTATATAGCATACATACAGCTCTCTCTATATGATCCCATTCTGCCTCTACAGGTGTGTATGTTTCTTTAAAAACAAACAAAATCCCAGTTATATCATCTTCCTCATGTTTGTGGCTTTTTTGTTAAGGCACAAATGGAAAGATATTCCCCATGGAGGACACATGGGTATTTCTGAGAGTCACAAAGACTCCTTTCTGACACCAACCAAGTCATTAGCCCAGGGCTCCTCTCTCCTTCCTGGAATTTGTTGCTCTTAGTGTTATAGCCAAAGAGGCATGTATCCAGGGAATGAGCCAACAGACACCACCCCCAACCCTGGTGCATCACTATGCTGTCACCAGTATCAGCAACAGCAAGAATAGGAAAGAGGCATCGTTGGGCATATGGAAACAGATGAAAAATCTATAGTAACAAAGATACCATGACAGTGGCCACTACCCATAGGAACATTTCTCCAGTTAACGAGGTAACTACTAAAGTGCCTTTCATCGTGGCATAGGGCCTCTCACTTATTCTTTAGTTACTGCACAAGATATGCCAACCCTACTGCTTACATTGGCCGACTCTAAGGTCCAGGCTACAAGTATTTATTAAGCATTTAACATGTGCCAGACCCTGCACATAATGTTTGCCATTGAGCTCAAAAGATGAAAATAGTGATGACCTTTGTGCAAACTTTCTCTCATCTGTTATTGTTTATTCTAACATTCAAGGCCCTCCACAATCTGTCTCTAACCTCCATTCAATCAAATTAGATCATCTATATCAAGTATTTTGCAAACCTTAATGCATTCTGTTAATGATTCATATTAACTTATCATTTATTATTTTTTATTTATATATTTCATGGTACTTATTTTTATACAGTCCATACATAAGTCATTCAATAGTATTAGCCACTGGTTCATATCTGGAACGAAATCTTTCAATATCTCTGCCTCTTGGAATCCTTCTCTTCCCTGAAATTCAGCTGTGGAGCTGGCTCCTCCATGAAGTTTCCCTTCTCTTCTCAAATTCTTATCACTTTCTGCTTGACCATTTCTACATACTTAGGACATCCTAATCTATTGTATAGTTATCTGTACAGGTATTTTACCTCTGCAATAGATTATTAGATCCTTGAAGGCAGGGTCTATTTTCTTTTCCATCTTTCTATTTACAGAACCAAGAATAATGTCTTGGGCTGCTGAATAAATGTTGGCTGGACCTATCACCATCCTAAAAAGGCCCTTTAAAATAATTTCGGGAATGTGTTGCTTTCTGGTGTACCTGCTGTGGCCCTGCTCTGACTCATACAAGGAAGACTCTTTCCCTTTATTATCTCATGGGAGCCACTGTTCTTTACCCCTCTTGCAGCTCTCCTTCTGTGTTCACAACTTACCTGGGCAGAACTAGAAACAGACATTGCCAAAATGTTGGTGATTCTCTAAGAAGAAAGATGATATAGTTAGATAGAGAATAAGCCTTGGAAGGAGAAGCTGGGTTCAAATCTTGCCTCTGATGCATATTCTGTATGTGACCCTAACCAAATCATTAACCTCTTGGTGCCCTAAGCAACTCTCTAAGCTGAGAAGGTATAGACCTGCAATGGTAGCGGTAGTTTTCTCACTTGTAAATTACCTATACCAACGAAATTACAAACCCAGGTTCTAACACTACTTAACCTGCTTTTGTGTGTTATGAAGCTTTTTATTATTATCATTCTCCATTTTTATTCCATTTTTTATTGTTTTATTATTCTCCAAATATTGTATTTCTTTTAAATTCACAGTTGAAAGACATATCAAATTTCATTTCAGGGTTAGTGGAAATAGAGATATATTTTTTTCCCATTCAAGTTCACAGAACTCCCTGAAATCTTTCCATGGATGGGTTCATAGACCCCCAAGTTAAGGACCCTTGCAAACCACTAGACTGTGCTCTCCAACAGTTCATATGTCCTCCTGCATAGTTCTGCATGTACTGGTGAATTATTAGAAAAAGATAGCTGAACTCTGACAGCCAGAGGAAAGAGAATATTCATTCTGGCCCAATGTCTCCCCCTCTTCCCACCCCATTGCCCAGGATTTTGCTTTCTATGACTGAATAACTTCCTCTCTTTTTGACAGAAACACCACATACATCTGTTAAGTTGCATGTAGTAAAGTGTTCAATAACTACAGGGACAACAAACTCAAAGAAAAAATTGTCAATCTAACTGATAAGTTCAAGGCTCACAAGATAAGATTTTGAAAACACACAGAAAGGAAGATTGCCTGAATGCTTCGTGTGCTGAAGCCTGGAAACCTTTTGAGGCAACACATGTAGTGTATTCCCAGTTGTTAAAAGACAACATTTCGGAAATCATGAAAGACCTGTAAGATGGAATGACAATAGAGGCTTGGGTTTTGTTGTTTTGTTTTGGTTTTGGGGTTTTTTTTCCCCTGATTCTCATCAGGATGAGCTACTATTTATTTATGTTGAAGGTTCATGGACCTGAAGCAATGGCTCTTCTTCCCTTGAAGTCAATAATGAGTAGGGAGTGGAATGGAAGCTGAAGAGGATTGTGCTGGTAAATGTTTAATAAGTGATTCAAAAAAATAAAAATAATCATAAAATTCCCCCACAGCACACTTATTTTTTTTTGCTGCTTTTTGGAGGGGAAAGGCAGGGCAAATGGGGTTAAGTGACTTGCCCAAGGTCACATGGCTAGTTTTTTTGTGTTAAGTATCTGAGGTCAAATTTGAACTCAGGTCCTCCTGACTCCAGGGCTGGCACTCTATTCCCTGTGCCACCTAGCCACTGCCTACAACATGCTTTTAATGCAAATTTACACTGCTAGCATTTCCTCTAGCACTTTTATTGAGTCTAGGTAAATCAACAAAACATTAAACCAAGCCCAGATTTATAGCATTTGCCTATTTCTTTTAGCTGACACTAAAAAATTAACAATAAGCTCTCAGGAGCCCCATGAGCCAACTTCAGCGTCCCTCAGGAATTAGATTGGAAACTAGCACGATGTTTGTCCAGGTGATGTTTTTAATGTACTACATTGGGGTACATTTTGTATAAGAGGGGTTATAGTCAGTGCCTCATAACTTTAGTTGTTTTTTAGTTTTCTAACACTTCTTGACCCCATTTGGGATTTTCTTAGTAAGAATATTGGAATAGGGGTGGTTGGGTGGCACAGTGAATAGAGCACCAGCCCTGGAATCAGGAGGACCTGAGCTCAAATCTGGCCTCAGACACTTAACACAAATAGCCATGTGACCTTGGGCAAGTCACTTAACCCCAATTGCCCTCAAAAACAAAACAAAACAAAGCAAAAAAGAGTACTGGAGTAGTTTGCCATTTCCTTCTCCAGCTCATTTTATAGGTAAGGAAACTGAGACCAACAAGGTTAAGTGACTTGCCCAGGGACATTCAGCTAGTAAGTGTCTGAAGTCAGATTTGAACTCAGGAAGATGAGTCCTCCTGACTCCAGACCAGCTCTCATCTACTGAGCCACCTAGCTTCCCTATAGTAAGGACCTACCCTAGGCAAAATCATAAAGTGGAAAAATTAGCATCATTTTACCTGTACTTTCAATATCCCCTTCAGGGTGACCTCCCACCCTACCCCAGATTTTCCCCCCAAAAAAACTTATCCTCTCTTGCTAATAATTGAATGTCACAAGGTCACAGGATCATAAATCCAGAGTTGGAAGCAAGCTCAGAGGTCATCTAGTGTAACCCCCTCATTTTACAGCTAAGCAAACAGAAGGTTAAGTGATATGCCTGAGGTCACATATGTAATAAGTGATAGTGTCAGTATTTGAACTTATTTCAAAATCCAGGCTCCATCCACTGTACTACATTGTTACCCAGTAGCTACTAAAGTTCTAATACTATTGAGGTACCTTTTATTGATTTCCCTTTGTTGACAACTAAAGCTATAGTAAATATATACCTGAGATTTTTCAGCACTATTTCAGTACTACATATTGTGTCTCATTGTACCCCCCCCTCCCCAAAAAAAGTCTTTATCATAGCACATGCCTCGGTTTGGGGCTTGAAAATATGCTCAGCATGTCAACACTTTCATAGATACGGGTTCTCCTCTATGTGGCTAATCTCTCCAAAAGGTATAGATCACAGTCTATCCATATTTCTTCACTTTGATGTCATGGGCTGCTCAGTGTCCAGCACTTAGCATGATTTGGAGATGTGAATAAGAAATGACCAGGCCATGTAGGTAGTTCAGGAAAGAACAATGAACTCTATTTATTGATTCTTAGTACAAGGTTTTTATAGAGCAAAAGAGACAAAGGAAGGGGACTCAAGTATTCTTATCATTATCTTAGTCTGTCATATCCTGGAAGTAGCACAGAATAGATAATTTGATAAGGATTTGTTCTCTAGGAGACTAAAGTCTTAGAGTAAGACCTTTGATCTAGGCCTCAGGTATCTGCTAATGCAGCCGCAGTCATAAACAGATACAATTGAGAGCAAACTTCAAAGCCAAAGCTGCAATCCTCAAAAGACATAGTTTAGAGCTGACCACCCAAAGATACCTGAGTGCTGAATCAAATATTTTAGCTCTTAATAACTAAAATCTTGGGGTAGAGCCTATTGATCTCAGAACTCAAGTAACCTCTGGATAAGTGTAATCCATAACAAAGAACTCAGGAGCTAACTCAACAAAAAGTCGCATCTCAAAGAAATCCTTGTTTTAAAGTCCACTATCATTGGGTAATTATCTGAGTCCTGGATCAGGCCTCTTTGGATCCCAACTCTTTGACTCTCATCCATGTCCTTCCATAAATCCTCCTTGGGAGTCCACCCAAAGTGCTGAGGACCTCCTTCTCTACTGTTTGACGTTGCAGGAATATCAAGGGAGTATGCAGGCTGTCCCTCACCACCAATTTTCTAGTTATGTATCTTTCTGAAAAGATCCTTTAGGCCAGGTAGCTGATAATTACCAGATAATTTAGCATTAAGAGATCACCTTTCCTAAGGACATTTGCATTTTCAAAGGAATGGAGCCTAGCCTATTGTTCTCTACTACTAACTTCCCCCATACTTGAAGCTTAAGAAAGTTTTACCTATGCTATCCTCGACCACAAAGACTTTGAGGAGTTAGAGACTAGAAAATAGCTATTCTCTTTTTTAGGCATTATGAACTTCACAAATGTCATTAAACACTAACATTTCCAGGTACAAAGAAGAGAAAAAGAAGATTGTATATGAAACAGTGTCTCTATTACATTTAACTTTGTCTAGCCATTCTAGAAAGCAATTCAGAACTATGCCCCAAAAGTTATTTAACTGAGCATACCCTTTGACCTAGTGATGCCACTACTAGGCCTCTACCCCCCAAAGAGATCAAAGATAGAGAAAAAGAACCCATATGACCAAAATATATTTATAGCTGTTCTTTTTGTGGCAGCAAAGAACTGGAAATTGAGGGGGTGTCTATCAGGAAACTGATAAATAAGTCATGGTATATGAATATAATGGAATAACATTTTATTGTATGGAATGATGAAGGGAAAACCTGGGAAGATTTGTATGATGCAGAGTGAAGCAAGCAGAACCAGGAGAACAATTTGTGCAATAGTTATAACATTGTAAAAACAAATAACTTTGAAAGACAAAAGAGTTTTCATCAATGCAGAGAGGAACCACAATTCCAGCAGTGAAACATGCTACCACCTCCTAACAGAGGGGTTATGGACCCAAAGTGCAGAATGAAGTATACTTTTTTTGAATGTCATTCAAAAAATATTTATTAAACACTTACTATGTGCTAGACATTGTGTTAAAGACTAGACATGACCAATGTTGGAATTCATTTTACTTGTCTATATATATATATATATATATATATATATATATATATATATATATGTTACTAGGGCTTTATTTTCTTTCTCTTTCAGTTGATGGGATTAGAGGATATGGTAGGGAGAGAAGATAGATGATAGTTAATTTAAAAAACTAAAATTTTATTTTTTAAAATGTAACAGGACACTAAGTGCCAATCCTTGCACTCAAATAAGAAAGTTCCAATATAAATCTCCTTTCCCTCAGGGCAGGAGATGGATTTGTCAATAATACTCTGACCCTATTTTACAGTCAAATAGAGGAATTCTGGGATAATTGCTACTCACCCAATAGGCATTGATTTTGAGCATATATTTATATAAAATATTTTATCATTTTTCTTTTCAATTATTTTATTCATCCTCTTTCCCTTTTTTCCTATCAATGTCACTACTCAATGACTGCCTGTATCACCAATGTGATACCCATAGCAGTTGCTATGAATATGCAGGCATATTTCCAGGTTTGAATCACAAGATATAACAGACTCTCTTCCTTGAGGATGAAACCAAGACATTTATTCAAACACCAGAAAGCCAAATCCATCGTAGTAACAAAGAAGACTTTACACATTGCCAATGCAGGGAGCACTAACACCCCAAGAGTTCTTTTTGAGACAAAGTCCATACACCTCACCAATCCAGGGAGCACCAATATCCCAAGCCTTGCCTCCATTAGGCCTCCCTACAAAACAAGTTCCCTTAGGCAAAATCACTCCCTCTCTCACTCACACTAGTTACTCTGCTCTACTCTGCCAGCTCTCTCTCTCTCAGCTCTGCTTCACCCACACTTCCTACTCCACCCCTTCAGGAAGCTCTTCCCACCATGGATTCCACATGATCACATAGGCCTATGAAGGGGCAGGGAAGATCTTCAAATTCCCTTAACGTGACCCTGCCTACTACCAACAATAAAATTATTCCTTGAACTTAAGTGTAAGTAACTCAAGGAGTTAGATATTGTCAAGAGGCAGTTTTCAAGACAGTCTTCTAAAGGAGTGATTGATCCTTGCATTGATTAGAGTTCTAAAGCCTTTAAATGTTGTTTTCCTTATATCACTGTGTAAATTATTTTACTGGATCTTCTTACTTCGTTCTGCATTAGTTTATAAAAGTTTTCATAAGTTTCTCTAAATTATTCACTTCATCATTTCTTATATCAAAAATAAGTCATTAATATATCTTATTTAAACAAAACAATCCCATCCCAATAAGTTCCCCCAAATACCACATCTTTAAAAAAGAAAGCTAAGCAAAACTATCTGATATAGAAATTGTGACTAAAAAATCATAATACATTATGGACTTACAGTTTGTCAGTTGTTAATGAAGAATGTGTTAGTAATGCTGGGTCTTTCTATTTGATAAGGATTCTCATCTTTTTTTTTTTTTTCCTTTTGGAGGGCAATTGGGGTTAAGAAATTTGCCCAAGATTATTTATTTATATTAGTTAAGGGGGGGGGGAGGATAGGGGTGTGTGTGGGTGTTAAGTGTCTGAGGCCAGAACCGAACTCAGGTCCTCCTGACTCTGGGGCTGGCGCTTTACTCATTGCGCCACCTAGCTGCTCCCGAAAGGATTCTCATCTTTTAATGTTGTTTTCAATAACATTATTGTAGTCACTTCACTCCATCACTTCATACAAGCCTTCCCATGTTTCTTTGGATTCCAGTCTTCATTCTTTTTGGCACAATAATGTCATATTATATTTATATACTATTTGTTCAGTCCATTCACCACATGAGCATGTTATTTTTTCTTCAGTTTCTTTTCTTTTACCAAAAAAAAAAAAGGAGTATAATTGTTATAACTATTTTGTTATATACAGGATCTTTCTGTAATTGACCTCCTTGAAGTATAAGCCCGGGAGTAAGACTGCTGGGTCAAAGAATATGAAAAATTTAGTTACTTTTCTTACATAATTTCACATTGTTTCCTAGAACATTTGGACCTATTCACAGCTACACCAACAGTGCATTAAGTGTGCCTGTCTTCCCACAGCACCCTGACTATTTCCATCCTTTACCATCTCTGCCAGTTTTTGGGGTGTGAGGTGATACCTCAGAGTTGTTTTAATTTGCCTTTCTCTTATTATTAGTGATTTAAAGTATTTTTCACATAGTTCTTGATAGAATTTCTTATTTTGGAAATTATCCACATCCTTCAACCACTTATCTATAAGAGAATGGGTCCTAGGTTTGTTTGTGTCAATTCCCTATAAATATGGATATTTGAACATTTTTCTATTCTCTAATTTATTTTTTTCTTTTCTTTAATTAGCACTCTAACAAGCATGAACAAACATGAACATTTCAATATACAAAGAAAATAAAAATAGAAATGTATATGCAACTGTGAACATGAAATTTTTTGTATCTGCATTTAACAGAATAGTGCCATCTCTTCCCTGGTTTTCTCTGTCCCCTTCTGAACTTCCTTCTTATTTCTTCTGTGCATTTCTTTAATGACTTAATGACAGTCAAGTCTTTCTTTTCTTTTTTTTTCTCATCACTATAACTATCCACAAACTTCATCCTGTGGCCCCCCCCCCAAAAAAAATCCCCTCTTGCATAGCAAATAAGTACAGGCAATCAAAATCATGTATTTGCATATATCTGTCATTCTTCACCTCTAGTCCTTACCTCTTTGCCAAGAAGTGAGAGAAATGCTGCATTAGCAGGCTTTTAGAGTTGTGATTGGTCATTACTTCGATCAGAGTCACTAAGTCTTTTAAAATTGGTTTACTTGATACTATTATAGTCAGTCTATATTGCCTTATAACCATTTGTATTCTGTCTGAACTGATTTTGTTTATATAAAACATTTTCAATATATTTACAGAATATTCCAAAAGTATTGGTACCAAAGGCTAAGTTTAAACTTTTGGGACTTGTATGATCAAAGGGTAGCTAGATGGTCCAGTGGATAGAGTGCTGGGCCTGGAGTCAGGAATTCATCTTCCTGAATTTAAATCGGGCTTCAGACACTTACTAGCTGTGTGACCCTGGGCAAGTCACTTAACCCTGTCTGCCTCAGTATTCTCCTCTGTAAAATGAGCTAGAAAAGGAAATGGTGAATCACTCCCATATTTTTTCCAAGAAAATCACAAATGGGGTCACAAAGCATAATCAAAATTATCTATTTTGTCTTTTGAAACTGTCTCTTTCTCTTGATTATGAATTCTCCACCTTATAGAAGATCCAAACTTCCATTTGCTTTTTTTTATGATGTGACAGCCATTTGGAAGTTATTGAGGCATATGGGTAAAATATTGGTTTAGATATAATTTCTACCAAAGCATTTTCCATCAATGTCACTCTTTTCTCCCCAAACCTGTAAAACCCAGTATTTGGCTCATAGGCACCCCCTTCTTGCCTTGCTCTTTATTAAGACTTTTGTAACCACCAACTTTATACTGAACTATGTTCAGTTTTAGGCCATGGGAGAAAAGGGGTTTTTACCTAACTCCCCAAAACAAGCACATAAACTTTCAATAGTCTTTTTAAAAGTATTTACTATGAACAAAGGAAAAATGTATATGTATAGAATGTAACAACATATTGATAAGGAGTTCACAAGTTAACAGAGATTCTTCTGGGATAATCCTGCATCCACATGCTAAACATAGGAAAGTAGCTCATCTTTTTTCTTAGTTTCTTCTCCCTTCCTGATCAATCTCTTTCTTTTAGGTCTTGCTCTTGCTCAGAGTCAACTAGATAGTCCCAGTGAACAGTCTTCCTGACTCCAGGTCCAGCACTCCAGCCCTGTGCCACCTAGATGTCTGTATGTGTGTGCATGTGCACACACAAACCCTTGGAATTAATGTGGTGTTTTATATATATATATATATATATACATATATACACACATATATGTAAATGTGTACAGAAGTGTACACATATGTGTATATCTGTGTATATAGAGAGATAATGTGGCTATATAAAAACATAAATGTATATGTGAATGTATGTGGTGCTTGCATATATGTACACATACACATATATACACGTGTGTGTGTATGCCCTTGGAGGTAACGTGGTCATCTGAAGAGCCCTGATTGTAGAATCAGAAGCCCTGGGTTCAAATCCTATCTTTGGTCCTTCTGACCTCTGTGACTTTGGACAAATCACTTCTCCTCTCTTGGCTTCAGAATCCTCATCTATAAAATAAGGGGAGCTGGACTACTAGTTGGTGAAATCCCTTCTCCATCCATGATCTTACAAGTTTACTAGGAAGATGATTGAAATAATCACCTTGAACCAAACCATCCTACAGGTGTTGTAGTCTCCCTAATGTGGGGTTCTCGGCTACCCCCAAAATTGATAGCAAGACCAGTGAGAACTCTGCTGCACCATCACGAAAGCCTTGCCTTCGAAAAGACAATCGTCTTTGGATAACAGACCATCGAGTCAGATACACCAAGGAGGAGAAACTTCCTTTGGCGGAGATAAGCTCAACACAGCTGATAGTCATTCATGTGGGCAGAAACAGACGCTGTCCGAACTCTGAAAGTCCCAGCCAGTATCCCGGCCACGGTAAGGGGCACACAACATGCATGGAGGTAAGCCGGCTGCCGGCTGGAAGGTTCTGATAACTGGGGAAGTCAGCTGTAGCGCCTGGCCACCCGCTGACAGACACAAGAGCGATTTAATGAAATTCAGGGCGTACAATGAAAAAGCAAGTTTCATCTGCCTTCCTTTAAAAGGGAAAGAGCTTTAAAATCGCGGGGGACCGTTTTTACCCTCCGTTGAAGTGCAATAATCCAAATACTGCATCAGCCCAAATTTCCTCTCTGCCGTTGTGCTCAGGAAAGAGCTTCTGCCATTGGAATATTTAACATCATCATCTCAGGCTTTGCTTAAAGCCCTTAGAATACAGGCCACTAAGTCTTATTTCTCTAATAGTTGCCTCCAGTCTTTGCACTCCCAAAGCTTCCATCCTGCAGGATGTTTTCCTTAAGGAGAAGCTCAGAATTACTTCACTGATTGCTGTGTAGCCTTATTATGATTGAGAGACACATTGAGAGGAGAAAAGGCTAAGCACATCATTAAAAATATGATCTTTCTCTGAAAACCAATGCCAGAAAAAAAAATAGAAGTAATAAAGGTGGGGACAAGAAGAGGTGGCCATGGAGGGGCTAGGTGGCACAGTGGATAGAGCACTGGCTCTGGAGTCAGGAGGACCTGAGTTCAAATCTGGCCTCAGACATTTAACATAAAAAACTAGCCATGTGACCTTGGGCAAATCACTTAACCCCCATTGCCCTCCAAAAAAGCAAAAGGAGAGAGAGAGAGAGAGAGAGAGAGAGAGAGAGAGAGAGAGAGAGAGATAATACCTTTGGATATTTTGATAGCAAGTATAATAATCATTAAGCCACAGTTCCATAAAGTGCCTCCAAATGTGAAAACAAAAAAGGAAAGCAGACCTCCTTTGTTGGAGGGTGGAAGTAGAGGCTATTTCTTCAAAGTTCCCCAGTGTGCTGTCAGAAAATTCAGCATAGCTCATACTCTTTCAAACCTGCCCACCATTAATCATCTAGTAGTATGCATCCAGAAAAACCACTCAATTTCCGTTATATATTAATCTATATGCTCTTAGCCTGCCTTCTCCCATTCACTAATTGGATAGACCATCTATCATGGGGGAATAGATGGTGTTTTGGGTTGTTTCATCTCCCCACTGGCCAGTTACCCAGTCTCTGAGTTGTGGTACCATTCCTGCAAAGAGATGGTACCATCATTACGAAGTGCTTTCCCAGATATTTACCTATCTTTGCCTCATCCCACTCATTTTGCCTTGTGAGGGTGGCAGTCTAGGGTTAGGGGTTTAGGTTGTAGGGCTGTTCTCTGTGCTAAGCCATACTTCCCATATATGAAGATCATATTTTTAGAGCAAGAAGTGACCTCTGAAGCTATTTAGTCCAGTCCTCTAATTTTACAAGCAAGGGAAGAGGGTGACTTTCCCAAGCTAACACAGGGAGTAAACATCAGAGAAAGAATACAAATCCAGATCATCTGATCCCAAAGACAGTTCTCTTTTTATTATACTGCCCTACCTCCCCTGCACAGGCTGAATGCACAGAAAGACATCATATAACCATGGGTATCTCCAGTCATCATCTGGCTTATGGTTCTTACCATTTTTTTTCCTTATAAGAAGGCATCCAGGGGGAACTGGGTTGTAATTCATTGTGTTCATGAAGAAAGGAAGGTGTTGACAAGTGGGAAAACCTTTACAATTCTGATTTTTTTTCTTTTTGGAAGGGGGAAGGTAGGGCAATTGGGGTTAAGTGACTTGCCCAAGGTCACACAGCTAGTAAGTGTTAAGTGTCTGAGGCCAGATCTGAACTCAGGTCCTCCTGACTCCAAGACCGGTGCTCTATTCACTGTGCCACCTAGCCGCTTCTACAATCCTGATTTTTAAAAGTAAGACTAGTATTGTCTGCTTACATGTTGTATCCTGCCAGTAGAATGTAAGCTCCCTGAGAGGAGGGACTGCTTTTCGTTTTGTCTTTACAACCCTGGTCTCTAACATAGTTGCACATGTGTTATAGTTGTTCAGTCATTTCATTCATGTCTAACTCTTCATGATCCTATTTGGATTTTCTTGGCAAAAAATACTGGAATGGCTTGTCATTTCCTCACCAGCTCATTTTACAGATGAGGAAACTGAAGCAAACAGGGTTAAGTGACTTGCCCAGGGTCACACAGCTAGTAAGTATCTAAGGTTGAATTTGAACTCAGGTCTTTCTGACTTCAGGTCCAGCACTCTATCTACTGTACCACCTAGCTGCCATAGTTGCACAAATAGGTGCCTAATAAATGCTGATTAGACTAGAGTAAAAGAGTATGAATGTTTCCTCATATACCACTGTAGCATCTCAAAGGAATAAAGACTTTAGACTCCAAGGAAGGAGAATATCCACTAGCACTGGAGAGTTCCCTAAAGTTCATCCCAGTACAATCCCTTTATTTTCACTAATGAGGAAACTGAGGCTCAAAAAGCAAAGAGATGTGTCGAATATAATTCAGGTAGTGAGAAGCAGAACTGGGAATTGAACCCAGGCCTCTGATTTTAGAGCCAGTGGTGTTTCCAGTACAACCATGCTGCTTCTCCAGCCTACGCCAACAGCAACCATTCTTCAGCAGTCTCTAAATCATCTCCATGTATTATCGCCAACAAAAAGCACATACCACTATACGAAGAAGCTGCCAAGTTGTCATATTAGAGTCAAATCTTCATCATTTAAAGAACAAAGCACTAGAGAGATGCAAGGAATGGCAAAACTCCTAGATCAATCAGGGAACATTTCTAAAGCCCTTATGATGAGCAAGATGCTCTGCTGAAGGCTGGTCTCTTGCTGGAGTCTGTCACTGATGAATGAGATCGTGCCTAAAATCTGCTTAGATTCCTGACTGATCTATTACAAAAACGGAAGTAGAGGAAGCAATCCCCAGCCCTCTGCCCTGTTTTCATTGATTTAGACACCACTGTTTACAAACCTGCCAACAGATCTAATCTCCTGTATTGACTTGAGACAGTTTAATTCCAAGACATACAATTATAGCTAGTTGAATTAGTGTGGCTCCCACTTTGCTCAATCAATTCCCAGGAAACAGAGAGGCAGGGTGGTATGGCCAAGAGAGCATTGTATCTGAAGTCAGAAGACCTGGGTTCAAATTCTGGTTCCATCAATTATTTGTCTTGAGAAGTCATTTACTCTTTCTGAACCTCAGTGTTCTCATCTGTAAAATGAAGCCATTGGATTAGATGGCTTCTAAAAGTACTCACAGGTCTAAATTCTATGACTTTGCTGAGAGAGAAGCTGGATTGTAGGATTCAGCCTATTTCAATTCACACCAGAAAACAAGGACCTAATCATGTACTACAGAATCATTTTATCTTCAGTTGTTTAGTCATTTTTCAGTTGTGTCTAGTTCTTTGTGATCCCCTTTGGGGTTTCTTGGCAAAGATAATGGAGTGGTTTGCCATTTCCTTTTTCCATTCATTTAACAGAAAAGGAAACTGAGGCAAGCAGGGTTAAGTGACTTGCCCAGGGTCACACAGCTAGTATCTGAGGTTGGATTTGAACTTATATCTTCCTGACTCCAGGTTCAACACTCTTATCTATTTCACCACCTACTGCCAATCACCACAGCAGTATGATTTAATAACCAGCCTCAAAAAAATTAAGATTGCCTATCAGCCTTAAGCATGCCAGTGCTGCACATGTCCAAAAATCTCTGCCAAGGCTGAAAAGTGTACTTGAATTTTTCTGCTTCAACAGCACCCTGGTAAAATGACATTAACTAAAAGGCCAAAAAATGACTAGATTATAACAAGCAATCCAGCATAGATTTGAGGGCGCTAACAGACAGACTCTGACATTGGAAGTGTCACATTCCAGCAGGAGCAGACAGTTGTGCTTAGTGCAAATCAGTGCACCAATGTGGAGCAGTGTCAGTGAAGAAAAAAAAAGGAAAGCAAAGCAAAGCCAAGTTGCCTCCAACAAGATAAAAATGGACAACTCAATCAGCAATGAGCTTCCTGATTCCAGTTAATGGCACCACTTATTGTCAGTTTCCCAGACAAGAAAATTTAGGGTCATAGGATCATGGATTGAGAGCTAGAAGGGACCTTTGAGACCATCCTTTAGCAGTTTTATAGAAAGAAAACTAAGGCCTAGAGAGTTTAAGTGACTTGTCCAGGGTCACACAATTAGTCAATCTCATCTAAGTAGTTTATTCCTCCTTTAAAATCTCCCTTGCATTTTCCTCTTCCTCTCCATCCATCCCCAGTGTTTCAATCCATGCCCAGTTCTTTCTCACATCTTGTCAAGTTACCATAGCATCCTCACAGTGCTAAGTACCTCCAGGTTATTCCCCCTTTAAATGATTCTGGGCATTGTTGTTAAAGTCATCTCGAATCATCTTTCTGATCTGTATGCAAAAAAAAAATTCATTGATTTAATTTTTTTCCCATTAACAAGTATTTATTTTCTTTCCTTCTCATTTTTCCCCCTCCCTCAACAAATAAAAGTAAAAGAAAACCCTTGTGACAAACATGCATAGTCAGGCAGAACAAATTCCCACATGGGTTATGTGTGTCTCATTCTGCACCTTGAGTCTATCACCTATCTGTCACGAGATGAGTAGCACTCTTCATTTTCTGCTCTCTGGAATCATGGATGACCATTGTGTTGATCAGAGGTCTTAAGTCTTTCAAAGTTCTTCATATTTATGTTATTTTTGGTGTATAAATTGTTCTCCTGGTCCCCTCATTTCACTCTAAATCAGTTCATACAAGTCTTCTGAGGTTTCTCTGAAACTGTCCATTACATCATTCCTTACCGCACAACAGTATTCCATTACATTCTCATTACATTCTGTAGACCAATAGGCATAAAAATATTTCCAGCAGCTCCCTTTAGGGTGGAAGTCTATTCTTCAAATACCGCTTTTACAGAATCATAGAACTTTAAAGTGGAAAGAAACCTCAGGAGCCATCTAGTTCTACATATACTTTACAAGGGATCCTAGGGACAGCATGTCTGACAAGAGGTTATTCAGTCTCTACTTGAAAATATCCAGTGGTAGAGCAAACCATACTTCCTGGTATAGTACATTCTATTTTGGGTAGTTCTAATTTTTTTAAATTATTGTTCAGTCGTTTCAGTCCTGTTCAACTCTTCATGATCCTATCTGGGGTTTTCTTGGCAATGATACTGGAGTGGTTTGCCATTTCCTTTTCCAGCTCATTTTACAGATGAGGAAACTGAATCAAACAGGGTTAAGTGACTTGCCCAGGGTCACACCCTTGGTAAGGTTCCAAGATTAGATTTTTAACTCAGATCTTCCTGACTTCCGGGCCCAGTACTCTATCAATTGCATCAAAGTTTTTATTTACATCTAGTTTCCATCATCTTTCTCCCTTGCTCAGTCAGTCGAAGAGACTCTCCATAGCCTAGTGTATGAAAGCTAAGCTCATCAGCCTGTTTTCAAAATCTGTGCCCTAACTTCACCTTACTCACTTATCAAGCTTCATCTCCCACAAAATGTCAGTAAAAATTCTCTACTGTAATCATAGCCACTGAACTGTTTCCTGCACTTAATTATTTAGCTGGATTGATGTTCTCGTCATATGGGGTACTCCTTTCCTAGGTGAATTATAATCTATCTATTACTTATCTGGCTCCCTCCAGACTTCACGCCAGGGCTACATTCTATATGAGGTCTTTCCTACTCCCCTTCCACACAAGGCTACCTTGTACCTATCTGTCTACATACATGCATGTATATATTGTCTCTCCCATTCAAATATAATCTCCTTGAAGCCAGGGATTGTTTCATTTTTCTATTTGTATTCCCAGTGCCTAGCACAGTGCTAAGTGCATAGTAGTCTCTTAATAAATGCTTGCTGAGTGATTTTTCAAATGGTAAGATTCTAGTCCACATCTTACCACATACCCTCCATAGAGAATTTTCAAAATGCATAGGAGACCTGCCACTGGTTCTTGTTTTGAAGATACCAAGAAAGCCTAAGGCTGTCAGTCATAGAATTTCAGATCAGTCAATCTGAACTATAAATTATAATCTGAATTCTATTCATAGAATTGTTTTATTCCTTGTCTCAAGTCCTGCTCAGTCCCTCTCACTCACTGCTGGTGCCTTCTTTCTGCATTTGCCATAATAGTAATAATAACCACTAGCATTTTTATCGTCCTCTACATTTGAAAGATGCTTTACAAATTCTATGTTATCTGCCCCCATTAGAGTAGGAGCTCTGTAAAGGCAGGCACAGCTGGTTTTGCCTTTCTTTGTATTGCCAGTGCTTAGCACAGTCCCTGGCACATAATAAGGGTTTGGCAAATGCTCATTGACTCACTGAGTGACTGAAGGTCTGATGATTCTCCATCCTCTACACCGGATGTTAGTCTATAAGCTATAGCTGTCTTCAGAATGATACGTTTGCTTATTATTCTCCATGAGTGTCATAAGGTGAGATATCCAAATTCCCATGAATTGATGGTTCTTTTTTGCCTTTGGATACATAATAATGACAGCTAGCATTTAATAGCACTTTTAGGTTTGCAAAGTATTTTACATATGTATTATTATCTCATTTGAGCCTCACAACAACTCTGTGAGGTAGGAGTAATTATTATCTATGAGATAATAGAGATGAGGAAACTGAGGCTGAGAAAGGTTGAATTATTTGCCCAGAGTCACCTAGCTAGTAAGTATCTAAGTAAGGATTTGAACTCTTCTCTTCTTGCCTCCAATGCAAGTACCCAATCATGCTCTGCCATGTAGCTGCCAATGAAACCAACTCCTTTAATCACTTTTCCAAGAGAAAACTATAAATTCCATTTAGCTGTACCTACTTCATAAATTCTGGTTTCTTTAATAGCAAGAATTTCTTTTTTCTTCCTTAATAGCCTTTTTTATCCAATTACATGTAAAAATAGTTTTCAACATTCACTTTTTTTTTGGAGGGCAATTGGGGTTAATTGACTTGCCCAAGGTCACACGGCTAGTATTTGGGTTGTGTCTAAGGCCAGATTTGAACTCAGGTCCTCCTGACTGCAGGGCCAGTGTTCTATTCACTGCACCACCTACCTGCCCTAAACATTCACTTTTATAAAACTTTGAATTCCAAAAAGTTTTTCCCCCTCCTTCCACTCTCCCCTCCCCAAGACAACTAGCAATCTGATATAGGCTATATATGTACAATCATATTAGACATATTTCCACATTAGAAATGTTGTGGGAAAA
Organism: Petaurus breviceps papuanus; assembly: GCF_028583685.1. Classification (NCBI taxonomy): domain Eukaryota; kingdom Metazoa; phylum Chordata; class Mammalia; order Diprotodontia; family Petauridae; genus Petaurus; species Petaurus breviceps. The sequence goes on from NW_027187302.1 coordinate 6,379,472, forward strand.
GAATCAGAACAAAAAGGAAAAAAAAACACAAGAAAGAAAAAAAAGAGAAAATAGTATGCTTCAATCTGCATTCAGACTCCATAGTTCTTTCTGAGTATGGATAATGTTTTCCATCATGAGTCTTTTGGAAATGTCTTAGATCATTGTATTGCTGAGAAGAGCTAAGTCTATCAAAGTTGGTCATTGCACAATGTTGAGTAGCAAGAATTTAAATATCCTCATTGTCCATTTCATCTAAAAGTATTTCACCTCATTGGGTATTGGCCAAGGTATATTGAGTACCACTAGCTAACTTATAAAAAACCTAACCTAATGATCATGTGGGTCTTAACATCCTCTGACCCTCTTTTCCCACCACTTTTGTTACTTCAGAAGAAGAGAGAACACAGTAATAACAACATATTCTCCGTGTAATATAGACATCATGGCTTGGGAGAAAGAACTCTAGATTTGAAGTTAGAAGACTCAAGTTGGAATTCATGACCTTGAGAGTATCTTTAATTATTTTCTTTCCCTCACTTTTTGTGTCTAATTAGTTGCCAAATCCTATTGAGTCCATCCTAAATCCTTCCTCTCCTCCATATACCACCAACTTAGTACAAACCTTCATTATTAACTGCTTAGCCCTAGACAATTGCAATAGCCTCATTACAGGTATCCTTGCCTCCACCTTTCCCCTCTCTAACCCACCCTTCAGACTACTACCAGGATAGTTCTCCTACATAGATTTGATCACACCATTCCTCTGCTCCAAAAATTTTGGGTGGTGCTTTATTGCCTAATACCATAGTGGAGTTGAAAGTTACTGCCTTTAAAAATGGACCCAGCAATACCACTTCTAGGGCTGTATCCCAAAGAAATCATACAAGGGGGAAAAGGACCTGTATGTGCAAAAATATTTATAGCAGCTCTTTTTGTGGTGGCAAAGAATTGGAAATCAAGGGGATGCCCATTAATTGGGGAATGGCTAAACAAGTTGTGGTATATGAATGTAATGGAATACTACTGTGCTATAAGAAATGACAGACAGACTTCATAATAACCCGAAGAGATTTATATACACTGATGCTGAGTGAAGAGAGCAGAACCAAAACTTTGTACACAATTACATATACATCATATCTATGATGACTAACTTTGATAGACTGGGCTCCTCTCAGCAATGCAAGGTTATAAGACAACTCTAAAAGACTCATGATGGAAAGAGCTTTCCACATCCAAAGAAAAAACCGGAGTCTGAATGCAGATTGAACCAAACTACTCTCTCTCTCTCTCTCTCTCTCTCTCTCTCTCTCTCTCTCTCTCTC
>NW_027187302.1:6380788-6415350 GCF_028583685.1 Petaurus breviceps papuanus
CTCTCTCTCTCTCTCTCTCTCTCTCTCTCTCTCTCTCTCTCTCTCTCTCTTTTGTTTTGCTTCTTCTTTCTCATTCATTCCATTGGTGATAATTCTTCTTTACAATTTGATTAATGTTTAATATGAAGGGATATATAGAATCTATATCAGATTGCATGCCTCCATGGGGAGGGAGGTGAGGGAGGTGGAGGAAATTTGGAACTCAAGGGATTGTGGAACTGAAGATTGTAATCTAAGAGTAATTTTTTTTAAAAAAAGGAAAGAAAGAAGGAAGGAAGAAAGAAAGAAAGAAAGAAAGAAAGAAAGAAAGAAAGAAAGAAAGAAAGAAAGAAAGAAAGAAAGAAAGAAAGAAAGAAAGAAAGAAAGAAAGAAAGAAAGAAAGAAAGAAAGAAAGAAAGAAGGAAGGAAGGAAGGAAGGAAGGAAGGAAGGAAGAAAGAAAGAAAGAAAGGAAGGAAGGAAGGAAGGAAGGAAGGAAGGAAGGAAGGAAGGAAGGAAGAAAGAAAGAAAGAAAGAAAGAAAGAAAGAAAGAAAGAAAGAAAGGAAGAAAGAAAGAAAGAAAGAAAGAAAGAAAGAAAGAAAGAAAGAAAGAAAGAAAGAAAGAAAGAAAGAAAGAAAGAAAGAGAAAGAAAGAAGGAGAGAGAGAGAAAGAGAGAGAGAGAGGGAGGGAGGGGAGGAAGGAAGGAAGGAAGGAAGGAAAGAAGGAAGGAAGGAAGGAAGGAAGGAAGGAAGGAAGGAAGAAAAAAAGAGAAAAAGAAACTGCCTTTGGAATCAAAAGGCATGAGTTTGAATCAGTCTCTGATTCTTACTAGCTGTGTGACCTTGGCCAAGTCATTTAACATTACTTAGGTCTCAGTTTGCTCATCTGTAAAATGAAGTTTTTGGACTAGCTGAAACCCACTTCCAGATATATTTCTATGAAACTGCCAGGCAAAAGTCATCAAATCATTAAGTTCCTTTATGGCAGAGCCCCCACACCCATACTGTGTAGAATACTGATTCATCATTTTATATACTGCCTAGCATTTATCTTTTTAATGTTCATGTCCTGACTCCACTTGATTGCAAACTCTTTGAGGTCAGGACTCTGTTCACAGTTAGTGTCAGAGAACACAGACCATCCTATGGGGCATTCAGCTAATGTTACTGTACTGTTGTTGGGGCAAGGACTGGGTTCTGTTGACCATTTGTGGGCTAGTCCTGGTTATTGTCCTGGTATGACTCATATGGTGATAGTTGGTGTTTCAGGCAGAAGTTATTGATGAAGTGATGAAACAGGGAGCAAAAACCAGGGACCTGTTTTGCCAGTGCAGGACCCAAGAGTGGCTCAGAATATAAGATTGACTCCAAGATCAGGATATGCAGAGAAAGCATATGGTTAGAGGCTAACCCCTTGGGTGAATCTAAGAAAACTGTAGTATTGTAATAAAACATCATTGAAAATGAGATCCCTTTTAAGATAGAGTCAGCTTAGGTACACCAAGATAACTCTGCCCCCAAGGTAAAAATATTTGGTTGTTACCCTTGTCCTCTTATCCACAGCCTTGGTCATCCCTACCTTCCTCCCCATCCCAGTCCTTCTCTGCCTTGGATGCCTGGATATTAGAAATTTTCATTGTCACCTGTTAAAATCTCACCTTGTTTCAATAGATAGTCTCTAAGATTTCAAAGCACTATACATATAACATCTCATTTGAGCCTCATAACAATTCAATGGTCATCTAGTTTTATTCATGCACAAAAGGAATCCCTATAACCTAGCTAACTATAACATAGATGACAAGAGGTTGTCTGACCTCTGCTGAAAGACCTCATTGCATATTCTGCCCTCCCTTAGATTTAGAGTTACCTTACTTTCTTGGTTCTTCTCTTAATTTTTCAGTTCCTCCTGGAACCTTCATTTTGAGAAAGTGAACAGACCAGTCATATTTACTCCCTCATTCTACTCAAGGTTCCCCTCCAGACTTATTTCTCCACAATTTTCCAGCAACCTTCTCAACCTGGAAGATTTCTCTACTACCATGCCTCAGCAGCCTCCTCATCCTGGAAAATTCTTCTAGGACTCCAACCTTCTCACACTGGAAGATGCATCTGCCCCTGTGGCCCTTTCTGATGGGTTAATTCCTCCTGGATGTTCCATTTTAATAAAGAATCCAAGGCAACCCTGTTTTTACTCCTTCATTCCTCTCTTGGCTCCACTCTTGACTGGGTTTCTGTCCCCAAACATGCTATTGTGTTGGTAACTTCACCCAACCTTCAGATTCCTTTCAAATATCATCTTCTTCCATTAGACTGTAAGCTCCTTGAGGGCAAGGATTATGTTGTTTTTTTGCTTTTAGCACTTAGCACAATGCCCTGGCATGTATTAAGCAATTAATTAATGAGTATTCACCTGTTGGCATACCACTCTAATTGTTCTATCTCTCTGTCCTTTGTTGACTTCTGGTCTTCTTCAATATTCCTTATGAAAGGGTCTGTTCCCAGTATCCTTTTTAATCTTTACATTCTCATCTTTGTCAATCTCATTTTTTCCCACAATTTTAATTACCACCTCTATATAGAGGACTCTCAGATCTATATTTCTAAGTACTGACCCCTTTTCTAAATTCTTGATCTGCATTTCTTTTTCCTAGAGGACATTTGCGCCCAAGTGTTCTGCCAACATTCCAAAAACTCAACATGTCTAAAACTGAGCTCATTCTCTTTCTCCCTAAGCCTGCTCTGCCTTCTCTCCTCAGTTACTTTCCTATGACACCATCATCCATTCAGTCTCTCAGGCTTGTAACTTTGTTGACTTTTTCTCTCTCTCTCTCACTTCTCCTATCCAATTAATTTCCAGGTCCTGTCAATTCTATACATACATTTCTCTCAAATCTGTCCCTTCCTCTTTTACCCCACTACCAACACACCAGAACAAGCTCTCATTACCACCCACCTACTCTATTGTACCAGACTTCTGATAAGGCTTCATGATTCTATTCTCTCCCTGTTCTAATCCACGCTTATTATCACTTCCTGAATAATACTTCATCTTGATCTGGTGACATCACTCCTATGCTTAAAGAATTTAAATAACTTACAATTCCTGCTATCATTATCATCATCATAAATATTATTATTATTATTACTGCTACTACTGCTGCTGTTACTGCTGTTAGGTGGCTCAGTGGATAGAGGGAGAGGCCTGGAGTCAGCTAGACCTGAGTTCAAATCCAGCCTCAGACACTTATTAACTGTGTAACCCCGGGAAAGTCACTTAACCACTGTGTGTCTCAGTTTGCTCAAAAGGGGACAATAACAGCACCTCTACCCCCCACCCCCAGGGTTGTGGTAAGGATCATATATTTATAAAACACTTGGCACAGTGCCTTGTACCTAGTAGCTACTTAATAAATGCTTATTCCCTTTATTGCTTCCCAAGAAGCCGCATGGTACTTTAATGAAAAAGTATTAGATTTAGAGTCAGAGAGCCTGGGTCAAATCTACACTGTTGCTTACCATCAGAACCTGGGCACTTGACCTCTTATTTTCTTTATCTCTAAAATGGGAATAATAATAGCAACTCTACTTCCCAGGATTGTTTTGAGTATTGAGTGAGATAATATATATAAAGGGCGTTCCAAGTCTATTTGTGTGACCCTGGACAAATGCCTCACCTCTCTATCCATTTGTTTCTTCACCTGTAAAATGGCAGGGTTGGATAAAGTCACCTCTGAGTTCCCTTCCAACTCCAAATCTCTGATCCTCTTCATGGTATTTAATGACTTCCACAATCTGATACCATCATTCATTTCATTGTTATCTCATTGTCCCTCCATGCACTCTACATCCCAGTCCACCTTGGCAACTCTCTGCCTATACTGTTGTCTCATGCTTCCATCCCTTGGATCAAACTACCTCCTATGCCTGTAATATTCCACATCCCTATTTTTGCTTGAGGAATTCTTATCTAGACTTTAGGTACATTCTCTCCTCTCCCTCCTTGATTTGTAATGAAGTTACCTAGCAGAGCTCACATACTACTTTACTTTATAACTGTCTAATATTTTCATTTCATACTGCGTATTTTCACTATCAGGACTCTTGTCTTTTTCCCCTAGTAGGACTATTGGTTTTTGAGCCAAGTATTTAGCTAAACTTTGTATCTACTCCAATGCCTAGAACAGTGTTTAAAAACACTACTTTTATAGTGCATGCTGCCAAATCCTTAATTCTCCTGTTATATCCTACCTGCAGCAAGGCCAACACATGTAAGCAATTAGGGACAATTCCTGCTTAAGGCAAAGGTAGATTCCAAACTGGAGGGTAAAGTAAAAAGTCATAAGCCATGCCAGGTTATTACTAGGGTATCTGCAAAGGAACAAAATCCAAGGAAATGAAACTGGGAAATTAGGAGCTGATGCAAAGATTCAGCGCAGGAAGTATGTATCTAATAAAGAAGCAGAGCTCCCAGGATTGTCAAGCAGCTGGTTATTTGCCTGGTTCACCTTCTCTTCTTGTTTCTTTTTTTCAAATCTTTAATTAAATGTTTAATTAGAACTTAGCATTGAACATCGATACAAACAACTAAACATCCATAGTAACCATTTACAATTAAATTAATTTCTCTGTATTAGGTAAAGGCATGAGGCCTCTGTGAAGTCCATAAATCTTTGGCCTTTCTCATTCATTCTTCCTCACCCATGATTTCTGATAGGTTTCTCATTGTTCTCATCATCAATGATATCAGCATATCACTTCAGATATGTTTCTCATCATTCCCACCTTTGCACTGAAGTCATCAAGTATCAAAGTATATGTTGATTTAACCTGGAAGCTCTTAATGAGTTCTCCAAGAATTTCTCTTCATTTGTTCCTGGTAATAGTGCATGGTTGTGCATGGTTATTTCTCCAAAATTTATTACAAATATTGCAGCAAGTGGTGATCAAATAGCTCATGAAATAATATTTCTTATTGCCTTTGGGTATATCACCAAAGTCAACCTTCCAATTACAACAACAACAAAGCACTTGGTTGACCAATAGATAGATCACTGGACTTGGAGTGAGAAAAACCAGTTAGAATCCTGCCTCAGACACTTCCTAGCTGTGTGAATCTAAGCATTTAACCTCTCTCTGCCTCAGTTTCCTTATCTGTAAAATAGGGATAATAATACCACTTACCTCCTAAAGTTGTTAAAAGGGTTAAATGAGATAATGTATGTAAAGGGCTTTGAAAACCTTAAAGCTAAATGTTTATTATTGTTGATATTCTTACTATCATTATTATTTACCCCTCCAAAGAGTACCTGTGGTCCATCCTTCCATTTAGCCAGGAGGAAGGGAATAATAAGCATTTATATAGTATCTACCATGTGCCAGACACTGTTCTAAGCAAACTGACAAATATTATCTCATTTGAAAGATACCAAAGGCATAGGAGGGAAAATCTGCAACCTTATTAGTACAACAAAAAGGCAACCAAAAGTATGTCAGAAACTACTGACCTCTAGACCTGATATCCCATCTATACAAAATCTTTATGAGACTCATTGGCAATTTACTTCTTTCTTATGGTTTCTTTTATGCAAAGAATGTGAATATCAATTTGGTTCAACTCTTCAAGTACTGTATCCATTCCTTTGGGTCACTGAACAAGGATTTTATGTTTAGAGGATTATAAATCAAGTTAAAGTTTATAGAAAATGTTTTTTAAAAGTGTGATTATTTTTAGCACTTTCCAGCTACTTTTCTGCTACTCTGCCAGCATCACTGAAGAAGCAGAAGGGGAGAATCAAGGACCATTTTGTTGTTACTGTTGTTTTCTTGGTTCTCTGAGTTGCTTTGGCTAAAGAATTTATCACTAAGTGGCCAGATCACTGGTGATAAGCCTCTCTATACTCAGCTGATCCTTAAAGGAAATTCAATCTGCTGCCAAGACCATACCTCATCATGATTACTTTCCTCAGAAAAATAATCAGCAGGCACTGGTTATGACTAGCACTCAATAACACCACAAAATACAAAACTGATTATATTTTAACAGATAAGAAAAGACTTATTATTAACATGAGTGTCAACCCTGAATCAGCTATCTGTGCACACTTAGACAACAAATTTGTTAGAGCAAAGATCAGAATTAGTTTTTTTTAAAACCTAGAAAAAAGAATAATGAGCAAAAGATACAGCATAAAACTGAAACTACTCACTCGACCTATTTAAACTACTGATATTGAAAAAAATATATGTATAAAGCAATAATAATAATAGCAACAATCATTATGATGATGGTGGTGGTGGTGGTGATGATGATGATGATGAGAACAAACATGTATAAAGCATTTACATTGTGCTAAGTACTTTACAATTATTTTCTCATTTGATCCTCACAACAACTCTGGGAGGTAAGTACTATTACTATTCTCATTTGACAGTTGAGGAAACTGAAGTAGACAGAGGTTAATTGACTTACCCAGAATTACATGGCTATTAAGTGACTGAGACACATTTTGAACTCAGGTCTTTCTGACTCTAGGTCCAGTACTCTAACCACTATGCAACCTACCCATCCCTAAATTATAATAATTTTATATAAAAGTTCAACCGATGTAAACCAGTTCCCATAAGAAGAAAACCAAGAGATCAAAAAATCATTTTAACCAGCATATCCATGACTTATTTGCCAAATGCAGAAATAAAGTAGCCAAAGACAACACTGGTTTAGAATATAAACTGGTTTATAAAAACTTTCAAAGAATGATGGATTTTTATGATCAGTATCACCTCATAAAGCAGAGACAAGCAGTAGAGAATAAAGCCAATTTAAAGAAAGTTTGGCAAGATATCCAACTAAGCAAAGTCATCCCAAGGGCATTTAAGATGAAAATTAAAGAAAGAAAAAATAGAAAAATATTAGCAATTTTTTTTATAAGTAAGCATTTTCACCATCAAGGACAGTTGAACTACCACACTTACACAGACCCAGATGTGCTTATAGAGAAGGTAAATATCACACTAAAGGGAACAAAAATGTGGAAAGCAGCTGATCATTCATAGTGGAAATTTGTGCTGGTGGCAACAAAAATATCAGGATATTAAGGAATTGATTTACAAGTTATCAGAAAGATACTAAAGGCATTTCTTGGTCAAATCTTGGTCTTTATTAGTTCTGCAAAAAGGCAACTGAGAGAATAGAATGTCAGGAACTACCAACCTCTATGCCTACTTACCTATCATTGCAAAATCTTTAAGAGAATGATGTGCATTCATATTGAAGACAACCTCAATGAGAGTAGTTAGTGGTGAAAAGAAAGGCATTAATGGGGGATGGAGCCAATATGGCAGAGTAAAAGCAGGAACTTGGCTGAGTCCCTGTTCCAACCACCTCCAATACCTGTAAAATATGACTCTAAACAAATTTTAGAGCTACAGAATCCACAAAGTGGCAGAGAGAAACAAATTTCTTGCTGAAGGCAGCCTGGCAGGCCAACAGGAAGGGTCTATCATACCCAGGTGGGAGCCGAGCACAGTCCCATGTGAGCCACCTGGGCCCAGACCCAGGGCAGCCCCGACCAGTGGCACAGACCAGCCAGAGCAGACTTCAGTAGAGTCAATCACCAGAATCTGTGGCAGTTTCCAGACTTCTCAACCTATAAATGCCAAAGAAAAAGTAAAGGTCAGTAGGGAATTCTGTTGGAACTGGGTGAAGAAAAGCAGGGTCCAGCTGCTACCCCTAGGGTGAGAAGTGGTGGAGGCATGGTGGCTGTAGCTGCTGCTGCATAGCTACCTCCAGAGCTACTGGCCTGCAAATGGTAAGAGGACCAAGTGATCATTCAGAGGGTAATCACTCTTGCTTTGACCTGCTTGGATCTGGGTCACAGTCTTGGGTGGTAGTCCTGGGGTGTGTGGCTAATGTGCCAGAGCTTGTGGTGGCTGTAAAGAGGGTGCTCTCCTCACATCTCTGACAACTGCAAAAACCCCAGCGATTTGGGACACAGCTCTCTGCACTCTGGAAGCAGAGTTCTACTGTGTCAAAGAGCTCAAAAGTCAAGTAACTAGCAAGCAATATGAGCAACCAGAGGAAGCACAATAAGACCATAGAATCCTTTTCTGGGGACAAAAAGGATCAAAACATGGAACCAGAAGAAGTCAAAACTCCTGCATCAAAGGCTTCCAAGAAAAATATAAATTGATTACAGGCCATGAAGGAGCTCAAGAAGGATTTTGAAAATCAAGAGAAGTAGAGGAAAAATTGGGAGAAGAAATGAGAATGATGCAAGAAAATCATGAAAAGCGAGTCAATAGCCTGCTAAAGGAGACCCCCAAAAAATACTGAAGAAAATAACACCTTAAAAAATAAACTAAGTCAAAGGGCAAAAGAGGTCCAAAAAGCCAATGAGGAGAATGCCTTAAAAAGCCAAATTACCCAGATGGAAAAGGAATTTCAAAAACTCACTGAAGAGAATAATTCCTTCAAAATTAGATTGGAGCAAATGGAAGCTAGTGACTTTATGAGAAATCAAAATACTATTAAACAGATCCAAACAAATGAAAAAATAAAAGGCAATATGAAATATCTCATTAGAAAAACCACTGATCTGGAAAATAGATCCAAGAGAGATAATTTAAAAATTATTGGGCTACCTGAAAGCCATGATCAAAGAGAGAGCCTAGAAGTCATCCTTCAAGAAATTCTCAAGGAAAATTGCCCTGATATTCTAGAACCAGAGGGCAAAAATAGAAATTGAAAGAATTCCCCAATTTTCTCTTGAAAAAGATCCCATAAAGAAAACTCCTAGGAATATTATAGCCAAATTCCAGAGTTCCCAGGTCAAGGAGAAAATACTGCAAGCAGTCAAGATGAAACAATTTGAGTATTGTGGAAACACAATCAGGATAACACAAAATCTAGAAGCTTCAACATTAAGGAAAAAAATGGCTTGGAATATGATATTCCAGAGGTCAAAGGAGCTACGATTAAAACCAAGAATCACCTACCCAGCAAAACTGAGTATAATGCTGAGGGACAAATATGGTCATTCAATGAAATAGAGGATTTTCAAGTATTCTTGTTGAAAAAACCAGAACTGAACAGAAAATTTGACTTTCAAACACAAAAGCAAGAGAAGCATGAGAAGGTAAACAGGAAAAAGAAATCATAAGGAACTTATTAAAGTTGAACTATTTACATTCCTACATGGAAAAATGATCATTGTAACTCATGAGACTTTTCTCAGTATGAGGATAGTTGAAGGGAATATATATGTATATATGTATACAAACATATGTATGTATGTATAGGAGAGTGTATATGTATATAAATACATATGTAAGTGTGTGTATATGTGTGTACATGTATACATAGACAGAGGACACAGGATCAGTTGAATAGGAAGGAATGATATCTAAAAAATAAAATTAAGAGGTGAAAGAGGAATATAATGGGCGAAGGAAAAAGGGAGAGAAAGAATAGGGTAAATTATCTCATATAAAAGAGGCAAGAGAAAACTGTTACAATGGAGGGGAAGAGCAGGAAGGTGAAAGGGAATGGGTCAACCTTACTCTCACTGTATTTGGCTTAAGGAGGGAATAACATACACACTCAAGTGGATATCTCACCCTACGGGAAAGTAGGGGGGAAGGGGATAAGAGGGGGGATGAGAAAAGGGAGGGCATGTTGGGGGAGAGGGTAGTGAGAAGTAAACACTTTTGAAAAGGAACAGGGTCAAAGTAGAAAATATAATACTTGAGGGATGGGATAGGATGGAGGGAGACACAGTCTTTCACAATATAACTACTATGGAAATGTTTTGTGTTAACTACACATGTACAACCTGTATTGAACCTGTATTGTCTTCCCACTGGGGATGGATGAGGAGGGAAGAAGGGAAAGAATCTGGAAATCAAAGTTTTAAAAACAAATGTTTAAAAAAAATTGTCTTTTACGTGCAACTGGGAAATAAGGTATACAGGCACCAGAGTGTAGAAATCCATCCTATTAGAAAGTGAGGGGAAATGGGGGAGGGCTATTCAATAGGCTCAATATCTTGGGGTGGGGGTAGAGGAAAGATCGGGAGAAAATTTGTAACTCAAAATCTTGTGCAAATGAATGTTGAAAACTAAAAATAAATAAATAAAAGTTTTTTTTTTTTTAAAAAAGGAAGGCATTAATGATAACTTACAATGGATCATACATTTGCCATCAAGAAATTAAAACTTGTAGGGAACACAAGATCTCATTGTGTTTATTGTTTGTGAATGATTTTTAAAAATTACAAAGTATTGAATTTGGTAGGGCAAGGTATCACCTTAAAGACTTTCCTCCAAAAGAATATCTCCCATCCATATGCCAAAATCATTCAAGATTCCTTAAAAGATGTAACAATAGAAATAACCTTGTTCGGTTAACTTTTGACTATAAGCATCAAGGAACACACAAAAACAGGAGACATTTGCTCACCAAAGGGGAAGGCAGATGGTACAGTAGAAAGAGTGCCAGACCAGTAATCAGTAAGTCTAATCTTCCTGAGTTAAAATCTGTCCTCAAATACTTACTAGCAGTGTGACCCTGGGCAAGTCACTTATCTGTTTGCCTCTGTTTCCTCATCAGTAAAATGATCTGGAGAAGGAAATGGCAAACCACTCTTGGCATCTTTGCCAAGAAAACCCCAAATAGGGTCATGAAGAGTTGACCAAGATTGAAATGACTCAACAACAAACAACAAATGCTAGCTGAAGGTACTCACCACTATGATGCAGGAGATCCAGCAGATTCCAAGTTAAAGAGGAATTTCCTATTGATAATGAAGTCTTCCTGATACTCTTGTTTGTTGATGACATTTTTTTATTGTTGTCAGATCATTGAAGAGCCCCCTGGAAGACATTCTTAACCACTAAAAAGAATTTATCCTGACAATCCACACACAAAAAAGCAAATGGATAAAGAATATTTTTGCCCAGATTATGATGTGTACTGACAGGTGGACAACCTAAGTGTTCCATGGGTATTCTCAGAAGGGAGGCCTCTAGAATAGTGGGTAGACCCTTCACAGTGAACTTACAAGTGGCTTTAGACAATGACTACAGACAATGGGCAGGCATGGGTTAGGTTGCTACCTTCATCATTGGAGGGAACATCAAAATCTATGAAATCACAGGTCCAGAAGAAGCCAGGTGGTACAGTAGATAGAGCATTGGGTCCAGAGTCAAGAAAGATCTGAATTCAAATCCAACCTCAGATACTTCCTAGCTATATGATGTGAGCATGTCATTTAATGACTGTCTGTTTCAGTTTTCTCCACTATCAAAACAAAAGAGCACCTACTCCCACAGGGCTGTCAAGAGGATCAAATGAGATAATATTTATAAAGAGTCTAGCACAGTGTTTGGCACACAGTAGGAATTTTACAAATGCTCATTCTCCCCCTTCAAGTAATTTTGGTGCAAGTCTCATAACCCTTTTTCTGTGACTCATTATAATTACCCATCGATATTCTTAGTAATTTTTTTCTCATTCATTTTTCCTCCTATGATCACACAGTGTAAGCTATATTCTTCTGATTATACTGTTTTCACTTAGTATTATTTTATAAAGTTCTTTCCTGATTTCTTTTTTTTTCTTTTTTTTGTTCTTAATTGCATGATACTATTCCATTGTATTAATGTGCCATAGGTTTTTTTTAATCACCCTCCCCTATCCCCATTGTTAGACATTTAGGTTGCTTCCTATTTTTTGCAATTACATTTGATGCACCATAATGTCTCTTAAGACTAGGCTAATTTTCAGTTTTTCTGGTCAACAGGTCATATTCAGTATTCTAGCAAACAGCATGTTCTGACCCTGTGGATGCAGCATGAATATGCATATGTTTTGCCCTGTGCACCAATGTCTTTTCTCCTTTTTCTAAGGGCACCAAGGCTTAAGGCAGAATATACACAATGAGAAAAATCAATGGCTACAATGTCTTTGAGTGGTACTCAGCTATCTAAGCCTGCTTTCATCAGATACCTCTGTAGTACATATTTAAATATTACCTCTCTTTCCTTTCAGGTCTGTCTACTAATTTCTCTTATCTCCAGTTATCTTTTCAATGCTGCCTTAACACTCAAATATGTAAGAGATATCATATTAAATATACAAATATTTCCAATTGAACCCAGAAATGTGGGTTCTGATATAAATCCTTTTTGCTCCCCAAAGGAGGGGAAAATGTAATGGAATACCAGGCAGACTATAGACATATGCATGCTGTATTCAGAGGGTCAGAATATGATGTTTCCCTCAAATACATCATGGGGCTACTAGTGAGCAAACATGAAAAGTAGCCCAGCCATGAACCTAGAAGATAGCTTGATGGAGTGGAAAAATCATGAGCCTGAGAGTCAAGAGACCTGTGTCGAACATAAATGTAGGTTGGCAATGTAGTCAGCAAATCACTGAACCTCTCAAAGTCACTGTTTGTTCACCTGTGAGAGATAATGATCATTGCAATACCCGTCTCTCCAGAGTATTGTGAATAAAGTGCCTTACAAACTTAAAAAGGATATAAGGAAATGAGTTGTAATTATTACTATGATTTGATCCAGTGGAAGGGGTGCAGGGACACCATGTAAATGGGGATCCCCAGCAGTTTGGGGGTGAAGCCCAGATCAAATCTATGAGGGACAAACAACCAGTAAATTATGAATAAGTATCTGAGGCAAGATTTAAACCTAGCTCTTCTGACCCTATGCCCGGTCCTTTTCCTACTACAATCCATTGCCTCTCCATCATACTATCTTGTCTTTCCCTTTATTTCACAGCACCACTCTGCACCAATTCAATCTCTCCAAAGTTGATGCTAACCCTCAGTCCATTCTCGATTCTCCACCTACTATATACACTACTCGACACACTCTGTTAGAAACAATCAGGACCAGATCTCACACTCCTGTGAGAAATACTTACCATCTATATCAAAACATTCTCTTAAATGCCTTGATAGCCCAAGGAATAATTAATATTTACTAAAAACCCTATTCACCTTCTACCCACAGTTATGCCTGTTTTTTAACTCTGAAGTCCAAGAGGCTAAGAATATCCTTGCTGGTGGCAATGACTCTCTGTACTCAGCTGTAGGGCAAAGCATAAGAGATTAGGAATGTTAGAGCAAAGGCCTTGCCAGGGGAGGTAGGAATGATAAAATCAGATGAAACGTGGAGGGTATTCTCCCAGTTCATACAGTGGGTTCCAAGACAAGGTTTCCCAAGGTTCAAGGTACTTTGTGGATCTGCTGCTACTCAAACCTATAGCTCCAACCACCAACTTGTGTGTTTACCCAGTCAACCAGAGGAAATCATCAGCTTAAAAAAAGACCATTAATGAAATAACATAGTAAGAAAAATGCATTCCCCCACCCCCAAAAAGTACAGTGCCCATAAATATACACACATATCATAGGGAAGCATGTGAATACATAAGGCACATGAGTGCCTAAGTGCATGCACATGAAAGGGAAATATTCTAGTGATTCATTGAACTTCTCCCACCAGGTATGCTCCCCACCAGACTTTTCTGGCACTTAGTCCCTGCCAATCTCTGCCAGGTGGGTGATCTCTGCCAGGTGTGTGGTCTCTGCTAGGCTTTGCTCCCTGCTGATCTCATGTAACTGCTATTTTGCTCTACTGGTGTCATGGTCAGCAGATTCCTGTCACACCCAACTCTGCTTGGAATGAGATTACAGAGCTTTTTTCTACATCCACTGCACACACGAAGCACTTGGCTAAGTCTTAAAAAGATTCCTATTTTTCAGTCCAGTGATCACTGAATTGTTTCAGAGGGGTTAGGTCAAACTGTTCTTTCTAGCCCTTGGTCTTCTGATTCTCCTCAATAAGATATCCATTAAGTGAGATCATTGAGAGGTTTGGCAAGGGCAACATAATTCTTTTAAAAATCCTAGAGAAGTCTTCAGGTCTTGAAGATTCTTTTGGATAAGGCTACTTGACAAGTACTTTATTATTCTCTGTGTCTCTACTTATACCTTGATGAAACACTGTGCAACCCACATATTTGACAGAGACTCGCATTTAGTTTTCAGTCTATTGGAACTCCAAAAACTTTTCCAAAAAGAAAAGATTGCGGTCCAACTTTGCCTCCCCATCTTATATTTGTGAAGTTGATTTTTAACCCTATTTTGAGACTTGGCTTATTCCTGTTAATAATTTCCATTGTCTGATTACATTCAGCCCAGTGTCCTAGCCTACAAAGATCTTTGTGAGATCCGGATTCTGTCATTTGGTTTATTAGTTATAATTATATGTTCCTGTTTTATGTACCACCAACACAGGGGGTTCATATGGACTGCTGAACTCTGTGATGATATCACTGGGCAATAGTTATTTAGATGGTTCCCAAGGATCTCTCGTTACAGATGGTCAGCATCTACAGGCGATTCTCAAAAAGGACAGAAGTCAATCCGTTATACGCTGTGGGTTGTTCCTTGAGTGTACCCCAAAGTCTATCCTTGGAGTAAGAATACATCTGTGCTCTTTGAGAGTTTCACCCTCTACTCTTCCTTCAGTACGCTTTGGGTATTGGAAAGTCACCCAGATCGGACTTTTCTCCTGAGTTAATCAGGGCTCTTCTAATTTCTCTTCTACCATTTGCTTCTATCTTCCTAAAAGCCTTTGCAGGACAACTATGGTGCAGTAGATAAAGCACTGAGTCAGGAAGAGGTGAGTTCAAATCTGACCTCAGACATACTAACTGTGTGATCTTGGGAAAGTCACATAACTTTATTTACTTCAGTTTTCTCATCTGTAAAATGAGCTGGAGAAGGAAATGGAAGCAACTTTTGCATCAACAACTTTTGCACTGTATACATAGATAATCAAGGTCAGAGGATTATCAATTTAGCTTTAGAAGGGACCTCACAGGCCATTTAGTCCAAACCCCTCATTTTATTGATTAGGGAACTGAGACCCAGGAAGGCTAAAAAATAACTTTCCTACCATCACACAAGCAGAAAGTGACAAAGACATGACTTGAATCCAGTTCCTCAAACTCCAAAGCCTGTGTTCTTTCCATTGTACCACACTGCCTCAAAGGTGTCCAGGTACTGAGTTATGTTTTACTTATATTTTATATCATCCTCACTGTCTGCAGTGACTTGCTAATACCTTAACTAGTCAGAAACTGGTCCCCATCAACGTGGATACTCCAGTGACATTCACCAGGTCTAGACTTACCAGATCCACTGTTTCCACCTTCCTGATGATACTAATGAGCATTCATCGGCCCACTCTGATGTAGCCCACTTAGAAATAGTCCTTTTCATTTAATCTACATAAATCCTGGCCTCTTGAAAATACTGTTCTCAAATGTCTCTCAGAGAAGAGTTAGAACACAACAATCTCTGGGTTTCCACTGTCCAGCACAATAGCTCATTATGTTTCCAATCTTTTCTGTCACTTCAAAGAGAAGTCTTCTGAGTCCAGGTGAAAAGAACCCATAAATATCCAGTGACACAGTTTTAAGGGCCTAGAGTAAATCTCTTTCCATGGCCTAGCCCTCAATTTCACATACTATCTCAGTGGGGATCAGCTTCTATTAAGTTCAGGATTTTTTAAACAAAGTTTTGAAAGTCTGAGAGTTTATCAAATATCCATTTTTTTCATTCAGGATGATACTTAACTTTTCAGGGTATGATGTTTTCAGCCAGAGCCCCAGTTCTTTCGCTCTTCAATATGTTATGTTCCAAGACCTTTAATGTCTCTGCTGCTAGGTCTTGTGTAATTCTAATTGTGGCACCAGCATATTTAAATTGTTTTCATCAAGATTTTAATTTTTTTTTATTTTTTTTATTATTTTTTTATATTGTTTCTTTGAGCTGGGGGTTTTGGAATTTGACTATGATATTCCTATGAATTTTCCTCATAGAATCTCTTTCAAGTGGCAACTGATGGATTTTTTCTATTTCTACTTTTCCCCCTTGTTCTAATGCTTCAGGACAATTTAATTATTTCTTGTATTATTATATCAAGATTCTTTTTTTTATCTTAACTTTCAGTTAGTCTAATTATTTTTATATTTTCTCTTCTTGATCTATTCTCCAAATCTGTTGTTTTTCTCATAAGATGTTTTACTTCCTCTCTTATTTTTTATTATTCATATTTTGCCTAATCATTTCTTGATCTCTTATAATTTCTCTGGCTTCACTTTGCCCAATTCTAATTTTCAAGGTATCATTCTCACCCATAAGAGTCTGGATCTCCTTTTCTAATTGGTTGGCTTTCCTTTCATACCCTTCTTGTTTTTCTTGGATTATTCTTTTTTTTTTTTTAGTCTTTCCTCCATCTCTGTTGTTTGATTTTTAAAGTCTTTTTTAAGATCTTCTATGAATTTTTTTTTTGTGGAGATGATCATTTGACTCTTCTGGGATGTCTTTACTTCAATATCCTCCTCTGAAGATAAACCCGGACATCTCTGTTCCCATAATAGCTTTCTATGGCTGGATTCTTTCTCCTTTGCCAGTGAGTTTTTGGTGGTAATAGCTTAATTTTTGTAATCACCTCTAGCCCTGGGGTGTGGGAGATGGTGCTTCTTGCCCCAGATCTTCAGTTCTTCCCTCTGGTCTATAACTAAAGCCAAACCTCCAACCACCTGTAAGTGGCCACAGCCAGGGGCTTTCTGCACTCACTGGGAATGGACTGCTTCCTTCTCACCCCCACCCCTCTTAACGGCACAGCTGGGTCTGGCTTCCTTGCCAGCAGAGGTCCCCTTGATCTTCCCAGGCTCAGATGCCTGACTCCCCTTACTATTCCCAGGGGTAAAAGTTCCCATGGTCAGGGCTGAGGCAGTCTCTCAAACCAATTCGCCCTAGGACTTGCTGCTTGTTGTTTAAGAGGCTTGGGGCTTGCTGTTAAAAACTAGCCTGGAGGTGTTTACTCTTCACAGGGACCAAACCATGTCCTGAGATTTTTCTTCCCATCTTCTCAAATTGTCCCAGGAGGACCCCAATTATGCCCCTATTCTTATTTATCTCTACCCACACTTTGTTTGCCCTAAGGTGCTATTTTGACTCTTTGGGGGGGGGGAATCTTGAGAGCTTGGAATTTTCTGACCTACTCCCAGAATCCTCTCTTAGCATTCGTCAGGATCAGCTTCTATTGAACTAAGGGGTTTTTTTGATTCTCAAATAGATCTGGCATGTACAGTCATCTGGCCCCAATTTTGTAGCAGAAAACAATTCTGCCTCATTGACTTTTCTATTGGTGCTAACTTCTGTCAGACTGTTGTGACCTCTACACTCTTAATTCTTTGCTCTCTTAAGAATAATCAGTCTGGCCACTGTTCCTTTTCTCAGAAGGTTTTTGTTATATTCCAGCCTTTGACTCTGGATGACCAGCAGTGGCCTTTTGCCTTGTTCTGTGATCCATACATGAGGAGAGGATCTAGTACTGGTTGAAGTTATCTTTTCCTGTTTTAGCACATCCTTTAAGAACCTAAACTTTTCCTCAAAAATTTCCCAATCTTAGTAGCAACTTATCATAAACCAGCTATTTCTGATCTCAATCCTAATTGCTACAGATCCATTCTCAGTTCTTAGGGGATTATCATAACTTCATCCCCTTGTACCAGTCTGACTTCATCCCCGTTCTTAGGTTTGAATATTCCTGTTCTGTCAGCCTTGGCAGCAGACTCTCCACATATTTCACAAGGTCAGAGGGCATCTTTGAGCTGCAATATAGTCTTTAAAAACTTAGCATGCACTTGCTGCACTGTCTCATCACCATATATAACTTTAGGATCATTGGAATCATAGATTTAGAACTGGAAAGGACCTCTGAGGTCATCTAGTCTTCCTCATTTAACAAATGAGGAAACTGAGACCCAAGGAGGTTAAGGTACTTGCCCAAATTCAAACAGGTACATCAGAAATGGTATTTGAACAACGGATGACCAGCTCCAAAGCCAACACTTTTTTTTAAGCAATTGGGGTTAAGTAACTTGCCCAAGGTTGCACAGCCAGTTTTTTTGTGTGGTTGTTAAGTATCTGAGGCTGGAACTGATCCCGGGTCCTCCCGACTCCGGGGCCAGTGCTCTTACTCACTGAGCCACCCAGCCGCCCCTAAAGCCAACACTTTTTTCCTACTATATAAATTCAGGATTGGCAGCCTTCAGATTCCTTAAGACTCAAAAGCTGGTCCTTTATGGCTTTTGGGGAACTTGGCCATTTTTTTTTTAATTTTGCATTAGCTTCTTGGTTATCGTCCAGTACTTCAGTTGGATGACCAAACAAGTAGTTAACTGGTGCTTCCCCAGGATGGCCCAGGTCTATTATTGGGAAGGTTTTTAGTCTATGATAGTCCCTTCAGTGAGGGAAATCTAGACCCATTTATGTCTGTGAGCATCGTACCTTTTTTAAACATAAATTTTCCATTAATCAGTTCCAGTTGGTCTCCCAACATTCAGCGCCATTAAGCCTTACAGTTGTCTACTCAAGTCTTTATCCCCAGAGAAAGGCTTAGTGATAGGTCTGCATACTTTTGATTATTTTCTCTCAGTAAAGATTTTAGATTAATCCATTTGGGTAATTTACATAAAATAGGGTTTTGCCTTTATTTTCTAATTATCTATTAAATACTTTAAATTTATCTAATGGAATTATAGCATCTTGCAGAGTAACTGAATGTCTTCTTTGCTTAGGTCATGAGGTACTCCTTTGATGAGTATATTTGTGTTTGGGTTTTTTTAAGACTTAGCCTCTCCATCTTATTGAAGCTTGAAGTGTGGGGGCTACTACTCATAGATGCACTCCCACCACTGATCAGGATAAGAGCATTGAACTACTCTGCTTCTAACCTAGGCTGGCTCTCCTCTTTCTAGGCAACCCAGTGACCCTCTGCTCATAAGGGCTCATCCACACTGGTACTGTACTTATAGACACCTGGTCAGCATAGCCCACTGCATCTCAGAACTGTTCACCATATCCTCCAGCCTCAGAAACTCTCAATTTTCTGTATGTCTGTAGGTGCAATGGTGTGTATCAATGTTCTAAAAATTCAATAACTACACTGCTCACATCAGCCCTCCATACTCATGCTATATATAGTCATACAAGTGCTATCGTTATACATCCTTTAAAGGTTATTTTAAAACAATTACATTGACTTATAAATACCTTTGAACCTCCACTGTCTAACTGTAGCCTAAAAACGAAAAAAAAAAATATCCAGTGTATATCCCTACCATACAAAAGGAAATGAAGATGAAAACCCTAGATGAGTCATATAATGTAGCACCTGAGGGCACCCCACAGTGAGTACTCTGTACCTTAGAACCAGCAATAAAACATTCCTTCCAGCACCTGGAACCCACCCTTCCACAAATGCATACACTATCAGTGCATACACTCTCTAGAAAACTGGTGTGGCCAAATGCATACAATGAGAAGTAAGTCACAGCATTGATGCTGTCAGACTCATGTCTTAGATGATGTCATTGCACTATCCCTATTAGTTCTTCTCTGTCCTGGTCTCATGTTGCAGGCAGAGTTAGGAAAATGTTTAATTGCTGCTTTTCTGGCTATACTATTTCATCAAATGTCATTGCTTTGAATAATTATGGGGCAGCCAGGTAGTACAGTGTATAGAATACTGGTCTTGGAATGAGGAAGACCTGAGGTCAAATATAACCTCAGACATTTACTAGCTCTGTAACCCTGGGCAAGTCATTTAACCCCAATCTGTCTCAATTCCTCATCTATAAAATGGAAAACTCTGGAGAAGGAAATGGCAAAACACTGTTTGCCAAGAAAACCCCATAGACTGGGTCATGAAGAGTTGAATTTGATTGAATGACTGAACAACAGCAATTTCATCCAATGCCATTGCTTTTGATATCTCTGACTAATTAATATATTTATTAATTGTATCCTCTGACTAATTAATAATAATAATAATCCCATTAGTAGAGGTTCATGGGCTATAGTTTTGAGTGGATGGAGATTGACAAATCAGTTTGAATCATATTGGGTAGTCTTGTCTAGGGAAAAAAACCCTGAAAGTTGGAATAGTTCCTGCAGGTGCTTTTAAAAAAATTAACTCTTGATGATCTTTCTGTATGGGGAGACTTGTAGAAAAGTTTTTCTTCAGTTTTAACTTATTTGAGTTAGAGAATTTCTGATATCTCCCTTCAATTTCTTCTGAGTTCTAGGGCTAAATTTCTTCATCATACTTTAAAACTTGTTTCTAGTATAGTAATTCTTTATATTGTTCTAGTGTTTTATAGTTTACAATGAATATTCACATATGCTATTATCTTTTTTTATTCTTATACCAACACTATAACATAAGTCAAATTAATAGCCCCATTTTCCAGCCCATAAATATAAAGCTCAAAAAGATAATTACTTGCCTAGGTCTCACAAGCAATAAGTGACCCAGACAGGCCTTTAACCCAGACATCCTGACAAGGAATCCAATGGTCTTCCATTCATTCATACCACAATGTAAGCAGGGCTTATCCTGGATAAAGTCATAATACAGGCAAGTATGTCTATAATACCAGAACCTCTTTCTATGTTCTATTTATGGTTTCCCTCTCTACTCCTACCCAGTCTATCCCAGCTCCCCCTGGCATTTATCTAATCAACCCCAAGAGATAGGAAAACTAAGGGGTTTTATTTTCAAAATACATGAACCAAAAATGCTGCCAGCTTCATATTGCAAAAATTATGATTACTAACTGTTGCTCCCAGCCCTCACTCTACCAAGACATCCTAAAATTGGGAATTATAGAGGAAACCTGTATTTCTCTGAATGCTTTATTGATCCATAAGGCTTAAACTAGCCTCTTTGGGGGATAAGCATTCAGCATACAGTATTCCACCTGTAACAACACAGAACTGCTGTGGGGCCTAGATGAGAGAGTATTCAATTTATCCCTCTAAAGGGATTCCTAGTTCTAGACTAATGCACACAGCAAGGGTCAGCCCTAGGAGAGCCTGGTTCCAAAAGCAAGAAACCAGGATCTTTTACTCAAACTCTCAGGCTTTTTTTATCTTCCTCACCCCAGAAATCCTAATGAAAAATTTCTTGAAGTTCAAGTATCATTCTTTCTAGGGTATACAAAAAAGAGTAGAAAGGTCCTCAATGTACAATGTAAATCAGGTATAGGACAGCTATTTATTTCCAAAAGATGGGGAGACAGAGATAGAAAGAGAGAAAGAGGGAGAGAGACAGAGAGAGAGAAAGATGCTTAAAGAACAAAAGATTCACAAGCACACATTAACAAAAAAATAAAACATGAAGTACTTAGTGGAATTACTCACCTTTATTTCAACATCTGTGCTGTCTAAATAACTATTTATGTCTTCTGGAATGCCAAATCAGGAGCTGGGCTCCTCTATCAGACATTTTCTCTTTCAAGAAGCATCTTCCATAGTACAGCCAGCATTGCCTGAAGGAAGCCAAGTACTCCTGAAATAGCCACTCCTAAAAAGTCCATCTCTCAGGATCACTGTTTAGTCACTAATTCTCAGGAAAAGAAATGCAAACAGAAGAGGCCAGGGAAACAAGGCCCAAACTCAGACTCACCCAGGCAGGGGCCCCCTGTCTAGTGGCCACCTCACCACTTTTTTGCCTACCCCTCACAGTAAATCTCAAAGAGATGAGGATGCAAATAAGAAAAAGAGATGGTTTATTTATTTATTATTCATTGATAGTTTATAGATTGTTAACAGAGAGTATGTGTCTTTCAACTTTGATAGTATGATATCAACATTGATCACCATATTTTATGAAAGAGAGAAGAGAGGAGTGGCCAGGTAGCACAGCGAGTAAGAGCACCGGCCCCACAGTCGGGATGACCTGGGATAGAATCCGGGCTCAGACACTTAGCACCCACCCAGAAACACCTGGCTGTGTAACCTTGAGCAAGTTACTTGACCCCAATTGCTTAAAATAAATGAGTGGGAAAATAGACTCCATTTGGTAGCAGTTTAATCTCAAGTGAAACCAAGTAAAGATCTTCACTATATCCTGGAAGGATAATCAAACAGGTTACCATAATGCAACAAAATCCTGGGTGTCAGAGGCAGGACAAAAGCCCAGGTATTTCTAGCTCCAAGGCTAGCACTCTAGCCATTCTGTCACAGCAATGTCTCACATTTCTAACAAATGTGAAAACTACAAATATCTTGAGAACGAGATATCAAAACTTGTAGAACTGGCAGAAGCAATATTTTGTAAGATTTTGTTTTGTTTTGGTTTTTTTCCTGTAACAACTGATCTCTCCTGCGGGCTTCATGATCCACTACTACAGAAAAGCTCTTTGCCACTGAAGTACTTAGTTCCTGTCACCATGCTGCTGCCTCTGCATCTGTCCCTGTAATAGCTGTCATTCCTGTAAGTTTGGGCTTTGTACACCAAAGCAGACTTTTAAAAGCTTTTGTGGTCAGGATCCTAACAACAAATAACAACAACAATCAGTAATAATAGTGGTAGAAGAAATAAAGAGCAGCAAGTACTTTTGCTAAACAGCGCTCCCACTGTGGCCTCCTTGTAGACTTTCAAAATGATGGAAGTCTTTTGTCTTCTCCTAATCTGCAGGCAGCCTTCCTGTTTTGTATCTTGTTTTTCTCTCATTCTCTTTCTCTCTGTTTTTATTTTTTTTAATCCTTTTAGAGGAGTCAAAGGCATAACACAGAGGCTTTGAAATGTATCATTCAAGTCTCATTCGATCTATTTTACAGCAGCCTACCCAAGGATGCAAGGAGACCTCCAAGCTGGTGTGAGAGGACAGGCCCCTAGGAAATGCTTTCAACAGGCTTTAGAATATCCTCAAATTCTTTGAGACAATCCGTCAGGAGCTGCTGGATGCTGATGATTGAACTCCTGAACTACACACGCACGAAAAAAAAATGCGAGAAATCAAGGATCAGTTTGCCAAGTCAGCATGGTCTCATGGATCAACAATAAATTCAGACTCAAAGTCTTATAGTAACTAGTAGGAAATTATGTTTCTTTTCAATGATAGAGCTGAAAAACATCGCTCTGCTTTGCTACCTCTAAAGCACAGCATCCAAAAACTTATTGATCGACAAAGTCTTTTTATCCCAGAACAAAGGTCCACCTTTCTGCCTCTCCCCACTTACCTCAGAAATGTTAGACACTGCCCCTCCTCCTCATCTCAGGGTATTTACTCCAACCCCTCCTTCATCTTTGTGCAAAACTTCTACCACTGATGCTCCTTCCAAGTAAACAAAGGGCGGGAAAACTAGATATGGAAGGGATCAGAGATGACATTTAGTCTGCCCCTCTCATTTTACAAATGGGGAAACTGAGGTCTAGAGATCTGAGAAACACCTTCCAAGGTCATAGAAGTGACAGAGCTGGGATTCTGCTCCAGGTTCCATGACTCCGCATTCGGTATTCTTTCCACTGCAGCCTGTGGTTTCCCATTTTGTGTCCGGACACTTGTCATTGCTTCCATCATCACTGCTCTGGTGATTAAGATCTGGCAGAGGTGGAGGCCAGCTAGGTGGTGCAGTAAATAGAGCACTGGCCCTGGAGTCAGGAGGACCCAAGTTCAAATCTGGCCTCAGGTACTTGACACACTATAGTAGCTCTGTGACCTTGGGCAAGTCACTTAAGCCCAATTGCCTTGCCTTCCCCCTCCAAAAAAATTTTAATAAATATATAAAAAGATATGACAAAGCAGAATTTAAAGTCAGAAAACTTCCTTCTCTAAATCATTTTACAGATGAAGAAATGGAGGCAAATAGGGTTAAGTGACTTGTCCAGGGTCACACAGCTAGTAAGGGTCTGAGGCCAAATTTTAATTTAGGAAGATGGGTCTTCCTGACTCCAGGCCTTGCAATTTTTCTACTGTGCCACCTAGTTATCCACATTTTACAGTTGAGGAAACTGAAAAGGGTAGAAATTAAGTGTCTTCCCCAGGGTTATACAAATTAACAGAAAAACAGATTTGAACCCGAGTCTTCCTGATAGCAGGTCTGGTGCTCTTTCCAGTGCACCATCTACCTGGCTCCAGAATCTCTACCCCTAATATGAATATGACATCAACATTTTTGTAACTGATGGTGCATTGAATTCTGACTTTATTCTATGGGCGTATCCTTTACTTACTTCTCTGTGTTAGGATGCTCAGTCTTTGATTATAAGGTTCCAAAAAGGAAAAATTATATGTGTCCTCCTTCCAGGACAGGGCTTAATGTAGCAACATACAACAATAATAAATGTTTGGTGACAGTTACAGTGATGATAGAATTGAATTTAAAAGGCCAGATTGTTCCTTGGGAGGTGGAGACAGGATGGGGCAGAAGTTGGCATCTAGCTTTCCCCCAAATCAAAAACTCATGAACAGTGGCACTGATGATAATACTATTCACTCTGGCATGATACTTGTGTAAAGTAGATCTTGACCAAAAAGGGAAAAAAAGGGACAGTATCAGAAGGACTTTGTTATAGCCCTATTTTACTTGTATCATGTTACATGAAGTGAGAAGCAAGCAAAGCATAATCATCGTCAGTACTGAAATAGCGCTTTCAGGTTCTTGAAGCAGTTTACATATGTTATGGGGCAGCTAGGTGGCGCAGTGAATAGAGCACCTGCCCTGGATTCATGAAGACCTGAGTTCAAATCCAGCCTCAGATACTTGACACACCTACTAGTCATGGGACTTTGGGCAAGGTACTTAACCCCAATTATTCTCCAAAGAACAAAGGATAAAATAAAAGTTTACATATGTTATCATAAGGTAGGTAGAGAGCTGACCTTAGAAATAGGAAGACCTGATGGGATTCCAAGTTCCCTCCAAACAAATATTGACTGTGTGGTCCTAGGTAAATCACTTAACCTCTCAGAGCACTAGATTTGGAAGCAGTCAAACCTGAGTTGGATTTCCACCTCGGACATTTTATAAGCAAATCACTTAATTGTTATCCGCCTCAGCTTCCTCATCTGTAAAATGGCAGTAATAATAGCCCCCCTCCCAGGGATGTTGTAAGGATAAAATGCACAGTACTTTAAAAGTGCTTAGCAAACCTGACAGTGGTATATAAATGCTATATCTTCTTGTTATATGGCACCCGGGTGGTACAGTGGAATCTTTTGCCAAGAAAGCCCCAAATGGGGCACAAAGAATTGGGCATGCCTGAAAAAAACAGCTGAAATACCAGAACTAGGGCCGAGCTGCATTGCAACTCCCTCCTTTGATGGGATTATTATCTACCTGTGTTATCCTCCAACTCCACTCCTATGTAGTTTAGGCTAATTCTTTTCCTAAAAGGCAAAGAAATAGTCCACAAACTGGGGTGGCCTGGGGGTCTAAGTCAGGTCCCATCTTCATTGATACAGCTTCTTGGTGGTCTATGGCCATATAGGCTTCCTGGTCTACTAAGGGCATTAAAAAGGCCTACTCATGGAGAGTCAAAGGCCCTGTAGACTTAGCGTAGATTTCCCAAAGCCTCAGGAGTCATCACACCCTGCCCTACTGATCAGATCCATTCCAGAATGGAGACAAAGAGGGGTCATTTCTACCTAAGCTAAATGCTGTAACATCCTTACTAAAAATCCTTTCCATTCTTTGACTACTGAGTTAACCTCTTTTTGTGAACTAACAAATTGTCTGTGAGTGTTTTATTTTGTTTTAATACTGAATCTAAAGTAAGAGAGAATGTCCCTGAATCAGGCCCACCCATTTACGCCATTCAATTCATCCTATGGCATATTGCTAGATTCTTTTTCTTCCAATACCACCGACATCATATTTATTCCTCTTTGCAAATATTTTTAATGCTTCCCCAGTAAAGAATGCAAGATAAATTTCAAAATCCTCCAGAGTCTGTCTCCAACATACCTTTTCAAACTTAAACAGGACTAACCCTCATCATCCCCCATTCTAACCAGATTTGTCTATCATGTACATTTTCACCTTGCTCATACCTTATTCCCTCTCTGAAATGGTCTCCCTGCCACTTTCCAGCCTACCTAGATCCAATCCATCTTTTGCCTTTGGGACCCACTTCAAAGATTAATTTCTCCATGAAGCCCTTCCATGACCACTCCAGGTTATGTAATTCCCCACCTTTTCTAGAGTCCCTATTGTTTGAGAAGTGATTTAAAGAATAATGTGTCAGTCTTGGAATAAAGAAGACTTGAATTCAGATCCTCTCTCAGACATTTCCTAGGTGTATGACAAATTAGGTCAGCCTCAGTTTCCTCAATCATAAAATGAAGACAATAATAATTCCCACTTCACAGGGTTGATATGAGGGATCAAATGGAAAAATATATGTAAAAGTACTTTCCAAACTTTAAAATACTATATAAATAGGTCATCACTAACTATTACTGTTGTTATTGCCTATATTTCCCATATAGCCCTTTAAAACACATTACTAAGAGACCTCTCTCAAACATTCTTGTATGAAACTTAATCTTTCATATGTGAATACATTGTCTTCCCAACCAGAGAGCAAACTCCTAGAGAACAGAGAACTGTATGATACTTCTTTATATCATTCCTCGTATCACCTGGCACAACCCAATATAGAGAGTAGACATTCAATAAGTGTTTAATGAATGAAGATGACAAATCATGTGGACATTGGCCAGGGATGGAGGAGAGACAGGAAATAAGGTTGAGGGTATGTAATGGGAATGCAAATTTGGAAGATCTTCCCTGCCCCTAGGCTAAAATGCACCTGAAGCCTGGGGAGAGAGGCTTGTTTTTCAGTAGATACTTGTTGATTGGCCAGTGAGTCAATAAGGTTGTTACATTCTCTGAGCCAGGAGAAGGCTATATAAGCCCTGATGTGTAGCTTTGTTTTGGGACTCACTTTGAGAAGTGTTCTGTGATTTGATCTGAATTCTGGGAAGCTGTTGTTGAGAGTCCCCCGGCTTTGAAAAACCCAGATGTTGACTGGGTATGGATGTAATGGTTGGACAGTTTGGAAATCTGTCTACTTGATCTGTTTCTGTCTTGATAGTTCTGCCTATATGCTTTGAAGTTCGGGGTGCTGACCTTTTTCCCCTGAACAAGGTAAATGATATATGTCTGACTGATTAAAGTAAGCTTGTTAACCCATTTTGAGTTGCTTTCCTTTAACAAAGCAGATCCAAGAACCTGTATGGGTGGCAAACCCTGAGGACGCTTGGGGTGCTTGCTGCTACAGGGTATTGTGTATATGTGAGAGACAGAGACAAATAGAAGAGACAGGCAGAGAAAGCTATTTTCTTTATTAATAAATGTTAGTAGGCCTGGGAGATGATGCCCTGACCACAATCGCTCAGATGATATTGGTGAACAAAAAGAGGGATTTAGTCATTTATCTTCAGAATTTGGGGAAAATCTGACATTGTGGTGAAGATACAGTTCACGAAAATTAATCTGTGAGACCTAAGGGATTGCCGAGAACAATCTATAATTGGTATGTGGCATTTCAAACCCTCATGTTTCCTAAATTTATTCTCTGGCATATATTGCTAGGAATCCTGACATGGCCCCAGGAGGCAAGATCATCAGCTATATTTGGCATTCCTGTCATCTCTGTGCTCTGCCTCAGTATACCGCCAAGATAACAAGCATTTCTGCAATTCTAAGCATAATGTATATGCCACACACACAAGAAGGGACTCAGCCATAAAATGCATGCCAGCTTCATTATGCACAGCTCGTTAGAGTCTGATATCTGATTTGTACCACCCACCCCCACTTTAAAAAAAAAGGAAAAAGAAAAAATAGAAAGAAAATATACTTTCAATGCAAAAAGGAGCAAAAAAACAATAATTTATCTGGTAATTTACTCCTGGGAGAGGGGAGGATGACAGAAGATGCAGATGTCAAAAGTAAATTCACCCTGAAGTCATACATGATCTTTGCATTGTATTTATTCCATAAATTAATTCAGCGGCAATAGGCTCTCAGAAGCAAGAGTTTATTTCATCCCAGGGAAGAAACATTACTTGCCCAGAAACTGGAAGCCACACATGCCCACTCAACTTCTCTAATGAGGTCTGTTCTTACCATTTTCCTTTCCTGCTTGACAGAGACAGGAGAGCTATTCATTCTATCATTGTGGCCCACACCTATCAGCCTCTCCCCCAACTTGATGACTACTGCATTTTATATATAGCTGATCTCCCCAGGGATCTGTAATTATTCATCTTTCAGAAGGCACAAGATCTATAACTCACAAGTGCTGTAGACACAAACCCAGTTTAGAGGTTTATCTCCCAAGTGAAGGAATAATCTGTCTTCACTGGAGGGATAGGCCACTGCCATTTAACGAATGGATCCTGCGTACAGGGGGAAAAAGGGAAAAAAAAAGACTCTCAATGTGAAGGACCTGAGTACACAAATGCTCATGGGGTAGTGATAAGCAAGGGAAAGAGACAGTGCCACCTTTTACCCCTAAGACTATCCTATGATTTGGAAACTGTCAAAAATCCTCAGCTCTGTGTCTGGAGTTATGAATTACTCCTAAATGAGCATCTCCTTTGCGACTGATGGCAAGGCCTGATTTCGTAACAGGCAGGAGAGCCAGTAGTTGATCAAGGCATTCGAGCTGCTCTTTCCATCACCGCTGATGGCTTCAGAAGTCCCTGGTGGCATGTGTCTCCGTTCCTCACCCCACCGCCCCATCTCCAATTGAAAGTGCAATTCATTTCATCCCTGTGTGTTTAGGCATCGCAACAGCCATCAGTACCATCTCCGGCCTTTGATTTTCAGTGTTCCTCTGGTTTTTATTAATAAGGCTTTTTTACCCACTGAACCATTAGAAATGGTGTGTATGCTGAATGTCAGGAAGGCTTTGCTAAGTTCTGACCAGTGGATGCACTCAGCCAATGGCTGTATATTGCCCATGAGTCTTCTCAGTATATTTTTGCCCATGCCAGCCTCTTTCAGACCACCTGGAAAGTGACAGGGAAGCTACTTTGTTGGAAAACAAGGAGCCTGGTGTTCCTTTCCAGCAGAGAAAAATAGGGACAATAGATGACTGGGAAACAGCAGGAGAATAATCTTCCCTTACTACACTGATTATTTCTGTAGATTATCATCTTTTTTTGGGGGGGGGGACTTTTGTTACCAGTTACATCTTAAAATAATAAGCTAAAATAATTTGTTTTATAGGATCACCAATCAACAAGCATTTATTTAGCATCTACTGTGTATCAGACATTGTTCAAGGCACTAGAAATAAATCAAACAATCCCTGCCTTCAAGTAGTTACATAGATTCAGGAGGTCATATATTTAAGAGTAGGAAGGACCCTTGTTCAGCCCAAGTTCAACACTCTCACGGGTAAATTGAGAACCAGAGATCATAAGTGATGAGTCTAAAGTCACAAAGGTAATAAGTGACAGACAGATTTTAAGCCAAATTCTATAGCTATCAATCCTTCATTTTTAAAATTTAAACTCCTAGTGTTTGTTCATTAGCTATTCTCTGCTGCCTACAATTCCTTGTTAATATACCAATTATCCAGACTACAAAATCTCTTAATCATTTTTGATATTTGTTGGGGTTTTTTATTTCTCTGATCTCTGCCGTGTAGGAACTACTGGAAGTTCTAAGATTTCCAAAAAACAAAAACAAAAACGAAAGCAAAAAACCACAGTGGTCTTGATGCAGCTGAAACAGGAAAATTACCTCCTCCTTCCAGAACACAGCATTCTTTCCTGTGAAGGCCAAAATATTAATGGCCTTTTCTTAATGCCAGATAACACAGCAACCGTATCTAATTTGGTGACTGGAATGACCCTCCTGATTCTAATCATTTAATGCTCCTGTGCCCATCAATCTTATCACCCTGACTTTCTCCTTCTCTTTCTCTGCCTTTAGAAACGTTTTCAAGCCCATTTGGTCTGTGTTGCCTTGTATTCATTGGTATTTTCACCTCATTTGGATTCTTCCCTAATTTTCACTGCTGTTGTTGTTTTTTTAACACCTGCTAATTTTAGGAGAAGCTGCAAGTTTAATTGACAGCCTGTTGACTATCTTGGTTTGGTCATTAATAAAGATGTTAAAGAAGACAAGAGCTGATGCTAGCCCTTACAGCTGTCTTCTCAATGTCTCAAGTAAATACTATGTGATTATTTTCTTATCCATTCCCTTTGATTCTGGTCTTTCTAGAATTCTTCAGCCCAAGTCACTATGCTGGAGATTTCAACAATTTGGATCAAATATACACATTAAAAAAATAACTGTGTTAACTGTTTCCCCAAAGCGCAAATGTCAAGAGTGCAGTATAAAATATCCACATATATGTGTGTATGTGTGTGTATGTACACACAAATATATATACTATATATATATATGCTATATTTAAATATGGATTATACATTTATATGGATCTTTATTGGTTGGGGTTTTTGGTTTTTTTTTGCTTTTTGGAGGGGGGAGGGCAGGGCAGTTGGGGTTAAGTGACTTGCCCAAGATCACATGGCTAGTAAGCGTTAACTGTCTGAAGCCGGATTTGAACTCAGATCCTCCTGACTCCAGGGCCAGTGCTCTATTCACTGTGCCACCTAGCTGCCCCTATATGGATACTTTATATCCATTTTAATGTAATATGGTTTTAAGATTATTTTGAAAAGCTTCCTTTAAAATGTCTTCCTATATTGTTTATATTGAGCATCTAGGTGGGTGGAGTATGGGCCTGGAGTCAGGAAGACTCATCTTCCTGACTTCATATCTGGCCTCAGACACCTCATCTGTCAAATGAGATGGAAAAGGAAATGGCAAACCATTCCAGTATCTTTGCCAAGAAAACCCCAAATGGGTTCACCTAGAGTCAGACACAACTGAAAAATGACTGAACAACAAAATATTGTTTATATTACCTACAATGTGGTTTCTAATTCCACAGTTTCTCTCATATAGTCATCTTTTCTATACTCACATGGACCTTTCTCTAGTTGGGACTCATCACTTCTCACCCAGACTATTGCAATAATTGGGTTCTTTGTCCCAAATTTCTTCCCATTCTAATAAATCCTGCATGCAGTTGCCAAAGTAGCCTGACCATGTCACCTCACTAATCAATAACTTGGCTAGTTCTATCTCTAGAAGCAAATATAAACTCCTTCTTTTGGAATTTACAACTCTTCACTTTACTATTAAGGTAAGCCCAAGAGACCCAGAATAGCTATGCCTCCCAGAACACCACTCCTGCTTCCAGTTCAACTTCAGCAGTCATCATCTAAGGGAGAAACAAGTCCAACCATCCCCACAACTGCTGAGCCATCACCAATCATCTTGACTTTTGTGCTACCACTGGACTTCAGTGACTCGGGAAGAGAGGTGAGGCTGACAACTTTGTGCAGCTCTGCCTCACTTAAATCCAAGTCATGGGCAAGTCAAGATATTATCCATGATGCCACTGGTTCTCTTCAAAAACAAAGGATGAATAATAACAACAATTGTGATCTATGGGACAAAATAGAAACAGAAGATGGCATATGCAGAGAAGGTCAAACTACTATCCCAACTGTGACCACAATCTCCCCTCAGATGCTGATGGAGACAATCTAGAGCCCCAGGAATGGCAGTGCTACCCAGACCACTGGCCTCACTTCTAGCACCACCCCTTCTCCTCCCCATCCAGATTACTTGCACATCTGCTTTGTATGAGAGAGATAGGCAGACAGATAGACAGACAGACAGACAGATAGATGATAGATAGACAAATGGCGAATAGAGCACTGGCCCTGGAGTCAGGAGGACCTGAGTTCAAATCCAGCCTCAGGCACTTGACACACTTACTAGCTGTGTGACATGGGGCAAGTCACTTAACCCCAACTGCCCTCCAAAAAGCCAAAAAAAGAAAAAAAGATAGATAAATGATAAATAGAGGCACAAAGACAGATATTGAGAGATAGATGACAAATAGCAAGATAGATTAGACAAATGATAGAGACAGACAGAAAGACAGAGATGACAAAATAGCAAGAGAAAGAAAGAGAGAAATGATAGGTAATAAAGACAGAGAGATAGAAAGGTAGGGAGATAGGTAGAGAGAGTGAGAAAAAGAGAGCAAGAAACAGAAACATGACAGAGACAGAGATGAGAGATAAAAAAAATAGACATTTTTGTTAGACTTCTATGAAGCCATTTTCTACCTTTATAGAAGAGAAGTAAAAATCAAAGCTAAAATTGTAATTTCCCTATTTCATTTCATTCAGAAATGCTCAAAGGTCTTAGATCCATATCTATCATAAGTCTTGTAGTCAACAAAAATGTTGAGTTTTGGGGCCTCTTTGGGATCTATAAAGTCTATGTGCAACAGTCTGATTCTCTAAACATGATCCCTCCTCCTGCCCACAACCATACCCTATCTCTTTTCCTGGAAACTTTTTCATGAAACTTTCATGCCAGAAATGTCTGTGCCCATGATTCAGAAAAGATGTGAATTTATCCAGTGGTCATCCACCAATGGCTCCCTACCCATGATAACACAGATGGAAAACCAATCAGATGAATTAAACCAAAAACTTGCCCCTTCCAAAAAAATCCATGAGCCTTGCCCAGTTACTGAGCTACTCTAGTGTGAAAAACAGAACTCAAGTATCCCCACATCAAACTAGAAGAATGATGAGTAGCCTCCCATAAGACTATCAATCTCTTTTATCCTCTTGATGTGACTTGAAGAACATTGCACCACAGGGACACTAATATCTCCTTCCAGTAACTGAGACCAAGGTATATTCTTTGCCTTGAATCCATCCTCACTTACCCAATGCTCCCTTGGGCCCTTGAATATCTCAGATTAGGCCATATGTCTTTCCTTGTGCAATTTAAAATGGTCCCATAATAAAGGTCCCTTGATTTTAGCATCAATGACTAGTCTGCCTTGATTGTGAAAGGCTCAAAGCAATCACACACAGTACATTAAACAAGTCTCAGTATTTTTAAACAACCCAGGAGCAAAATTTAAAGTCAACAACCAAGTTTTTTCTTTGTTTGACTTGAACAAATCACTCAAAATTGGGACCCTATGGATGCTTGAGGACTATCTGTCTCCTATTTAGTTCAGATTTGCACTTTGTGGCTTTCACAGAATCATAGAATTCTAAAGTTCTAATTCCCAATTGCCATCTAGTCCAATTCTTATTTCTTCTACCATGTACCCAACAAAGGTTCCCTCTGCACCCCACCCAAGTCTTCTCTTCTCCAGGCCATACATTCCTAGTTCCTTTAACAGGTCTTCAAATGGCATAATCTCTACCAGGGGTGGAGAACCTGTGGCCTTGAGGTCACATGTGGTAAGATGGTCGGATATGTACTTCTGGAAAATCACTTTGTCAGCTTAGTAAAGGATGGACTGAATTGGTGGGGAAGACATGAAGCAGAGAGCTCAAAGAAAATTGCATTGGTCAAGGTGACAGGAGACTGACTTAGGGTTATGGCTTGTGAGGAGAGAGAAGAGGATGCATGTGAAAGATATTGCGGAGGTAGAAGTGAGATTTAGAAATGGATTTGCTGGGCTGAGCAAAACTGGGTACTGGGGTAGAGTGAAAGCATGTCCTTCCCATTTTCTTTTAAATACCCTTGTCACCTAAAGCTTGATAAGTTCTTCACTTTATCCTGTAGGCTGACAGCTAGAGCCCCATTTCTTTTCATAATTATACTCCTTCAATGATTTGTCCCTAGGTGGTCTGCTGCTATTGTTCTTTAGCCTTGCCTTCAAACTCCCTATACTCTGTTTCTTTCCCATTATCCCACTGAAACTGCCCTATTCCACTAAAATCACCACTGATAATGTCTTTGCTAAATCCCATCTCTAGTCGCATTCTTTTTAACCTCTTGGCTTCCCTTG
Organism: Petaurus breviceps papuanus; assembly: GCF_028583685.1. NCBI lineage: Eukaryota > Metazoa > Chordata > Mammalia > Diprotodontia > Petauridae > Petaurus > Petaurus breviceps. The sequence goes on from NW_027187302.1 coordinate 6,414,591, forward strand.
AAACTCCTTGAAATTTTTTTTCTTCACTTGCATAACCTTATAATGTCCTTGTTCTCGTTCTTCTCCTCCTCCTCTTTATCTCCTATTATGAGTTCTTCCCTTATTGTGGACATCTCCCAAGATATATTCTTTAGTGTTCAAATCATCTTCTTTTCTATATGCACTTATTTAGAGAACCTGTAGAGTTATCACTGAATCCTTCCTAAATATCACCTTTATTCACTTCCCATATCAAGTACAAACTCTCCTCCTTTCTGACTTTCTATACTTTCCACAGTCTCACCTCTCCTTCCCTATATATTCTTATCTCCCCACAAGGTCCCAACATAAAACCTCCAGCCTAGTCAGACTTGCCTTCTATATCCTAGTAAACATAGTTTCTTCATTCCTATATTGATCCCTTGATTCATGTTATCTTCACAATCCTCTTCCAGTCTCTATTACCCCACTTCTTACACTTCATCTTTGTAAACCTTACAAAGGCAGCATGTCTGAGGGATATGGTGTTAGACTGAAAGTCAGAAAATCCATTGTTCAAATCCTGACTCGAGTAGTTACCTCTCTACATGACCTTAGGCAAATCACTTATCCTCAGTTTCTTCCCTTGGGGAAAAAAAGGAATGAGAAGGAGGAGGAAGAAGGAGGAGAAGGAGGAGGAAGAAGGAGGAGGAGAAGGAGAAGAAGAGGAAGAAGAAAAAGGAGAGGAGGAGGAGGAAGAAGAAGAAGAAGAAGAAGAAGAAGAAGAAGAAGAAGAAGAAGA
>NW_027187302.1:6415360-6448411 GCF_028583685.1 Petaurus breviceps papuanus
AAGAAGAAGAAGAAGAAGAAGAAGAAGAAGAAGAAGAAGAAGAAGAAAGTTGAACTAGATTGTACAAAGGTATATTTGTACAATTATGAGGCCATTTTTATACCATCCCAACTCCATTCCAACCTTCATCCCCACCTCTTCCCCACTGGAAACTTGGACCCTGCTCCTGAAACCACCTTGGTTTCTGATAGGTGGCCTTTTGTCTTATGAGGATCCAGGGCTTTGTCTTACTTCCTAGCCATCTCTAGACAATACCATCAGCAAGAGCCCTTCCTTCCCCAATCTATTTTTCAGCTCTCTTTTATGGATTATCTTCCCGCAGTAGGATGTAAGCTCACTGAGGGCAGGGACTGTCTTGCTTATATTTATATCTCCAAAGTTTGCACAGTGTTTTTCACTTCATAAGTGCTTAAGAAATGCTTGATTTCTCCATTATGTTAATATTCATATTAACATAATAGCATGGACCTCCTAGCATCTTTCTTTGCAAAGTCAAAGGCAAACAATTTCATAAAGAGACTTCCTAATTCTAAATTGTAGCAGTTTTGGCAAAACTAATAAAACATTTTTTTTTCTTTTTACTCTGAAAAATCCAAAGTGATGTCCCTCCTGACAGTCCTAGAACATGTTTGTAGAAACCTGAGGCCTAGCACTGCCAAGGATAAGGTGGAGGGTGGGAGTCTGTCCTTTTGCAATGTCAAGTGGAATTAAACACACCTGCTCCAATAAAAAAAAAAAGCAGTGTATTACATTAGGAGGTGATATGCACAGGTCTATTTCCTACTTGCTTCTTGTCACAATCTACTTTGGTCACCTTCAATAATTACCTGAGCTCTTGAGGCCTTCTTACCTCATTTGAGAGGAGAGGAAGGTATGATGATTGTAGAAAAGGACCAGGTTATGAGCAGATATGTAAGTGTCAAGAGCTGACTTTATATGTCATACTGGAGTCAAGGGGGAAAAAAAGAAAATTAGCAAATATGATGTACTGCCCTTTCACCTGGTAAGTTCATCTCTTTTATTTACTAATTAAATAAGCTAGAATAGGTGTTTTGGGGGAGCCCTGGCAATTTTATTAGAGTCCATCATGTAAGGAGATAATTCTACATTATAGGAACATAAACTTTTTTCTTCATTGAGCTAGAAGTATGTTATGCACCATGCAAAAGGGATTCTGAATCTCCCTGAATATCTTGAAATCATCTAGACTAGTCTCTTCATTTTGAATATAAGGAAACTAAGACCCACTGAAGTGAAATGATTTGGCTAATATGGAAATATATTTTGAGAGATTTCACATGAATGTTTGATATTGTATTGCTTGTCTTCTCAAGGGGTGGGGGAGGGGCTGGAAGGAGGGAAAGAATTTGGAACTCAAAATTTTTTTTCTGGAGAAGACTTTTTATACATATATTTATTTATTTTTCGTTTTGAACATTCATTTCCACAAGATTTTGAGTTACAATTTTTTCTCCCCATCTTTCTCCTACCCCCACCCCAAAATAGCAAGCCTACTGAATACCCCTTCCCCTAATCTCTTCTCTCTTACATCTTCCCCCATTACCCCCCTAACTTTCTAGTAGGACAAGATGGATTTCTATACCCCAGTGCTTTTATATCTTATTTCCCAATTGCATGTAAAAATCATTTTTTTTGAACATTTGTTTTTAAAACTTTGAGACCCAGAATTTTTCCCTTCTTCCCTCCTCACCCACCCCCACTGGGAAGACAAGCAATTCAACACAGGTTGTACAGTTACCCAAATTATTTCCATAGTAGTTATATTGTGAAAGATTAACTCTATTTCCCTCCATCCTATCCCACCCCCCACTTATTCTATTTTCTCCTTTGACCTTATCCCTTTTCAAAAATATGTGCTGCTAACTACCCTCTTCCCCAATATGCCCTCCCTTCTATCATCCCCCTCTTATCCCTAACCCCCTATTTTCCTCTAGGGTAAAATACCCAATTGAGTGTGTATGTTATTCCCTCCTTAAGCCAAATTCAATGAGAATAAGGTTGTCCCATTCCCTTTCACCTTCCTGCTCTTCCCCTCCATTGAAACAGTTTTTTTCTTGCCTCTTTTATGCTAGATAATTTACCCTAATCTCTCTCTCCTTTATTCCTTCTCCCAATAAATTCCTCTCTCACCTCTTAGTTTTATATTTTAGATATCATCCCTTTATATTCAACTCATCCTGTGCCTTCTATGTATATATGAACATACATATGCAATACACATATATATTTATATACATATACACTCTTCTATACATACATATGTATCCTCATACTGAGAAAAGTCTCATGAGTTACAATTATCATTTTTTCCATGTAGGAATGTAAACAGTTCAACTTTAATAAGTTCCTTATGATTTCTTTTTCCTGTTTACCTTCTCATGCTTCTCTTGTTTCTTGTATTTGAAAGTCAAATTTTCTGTTCAGCTCTGGTTTTTTCATCAAGAATGCTTGAAAATGGGGGGTGGGGGTGGGGCAGAGCCAAGATGGTGGTGTAGAAGCAGGAAAACTCCCTGCACTCCCCCCATAACCACCTCAAATATCTATAAAAATTACTCTAAACAAACTGTATGGCTACAAAACCCACAAAGTGACAGAGAGAAACAAATTTCCCACTGAAGGCAGCCCAGCAGGCCAGCAGGAAGGGTCCATCACAGCACACTGGGAGCAGCACCCAGCCCCATGTGAGCCTGTAATTTTAGGCCCAGGGTGCCCCGACCAGCCCCAGCTGGAGGGGCTTCAGGAGAGTGTATCAACAGCAGCTGTGACAGTTTCCAGAATTATCAACCCATAAATGCCAACGACAAAGTGAGAGGTCAGTGTGGACTTTGTGGGAACAGGGGGCTCGGGAGTGTGGTTTGTCATCTGCCCCCAGAGGGAGAAGCAGCTGAGGCATGGTCCATAGCCATGTGGCTGCTTCAGAGTTCCTGGCCTGCAGATTGTAGGGGGACCAAGCAAACATCCTTAGGGGTAATTGCTCTTGCTTTAACCTGCTTGGATCTGTATTGCTGTCTAGGGTGGAGGTCCTGGGGTAGGTGACCAGGTGCCAGAGCCAGTGGAGGTTTCAGAGAGGGCAGCCAACTAATATCTCTGGCAACTAGGAAAACCCCAGTGATTTGGGACAAAGCTCTCCTCTCTGGAGTTCTACTGTGGCAAAAAGCTCAAAAGTCAAGTAATTGAGTGGCAACATGAGCAAGCAAAGGAAGCAAAGCAAGCACAGCAACTTGACTCTAGATTCCTTTTTTGGGGACAAAAAGGATCAAAGCATGGAACACGAGGAAGACAACAAAGTCAGAACTCCTGCACCAAAAGCTTATAAGAAAAATATGAATTGGTTACAGGCCATAGAGGAGCTTAAGAAGGATTTTGAAAACCAAATAAGAGAAGAGGAGGAAAAATTGGGAAGAGAAATGAGAATGATGCAAGAAAATTATAAAATGAGAGTCAACAACCTGACTGAAGAAAATAACACCTTAAAAAATAGACTAATGCAAATGGCAAAAGAGATTCAAAAAGTCAAAGAGGAGAAGAATGCCTTAAAAATCCAAATTTGCCTAATGGAAAGAGAATCTCAAAAGCTCACTGAAAGGAATAATTCCTTTAGAATCAGATTGTAGCAAATGGAAGCTAGTGACTTTATGAGACATCAAGATATTATTAAACAGATACAAACAAATGAAAAAAAAATAGAAGGCAACGTGAAATATCTCACTGGAAAAACCACCGACCTGGAAAATAGATCCAGGAGAGATAATTTAAAAATTATTGGACTCTCTGAAAGTCATGATTAAAAAAAAGAACGTAGAAATCATCCTTTAAGAAATTCTCAAGGAAATTGCCCTGATATTTTAGAACCATAGGGCAAAATAGAGATTGAAAGACTCCACCGATCACCTCTTGAAAACGATCCCAAAAAGAAAACTCCTATAAATATTATAGCCAGGTTCTGGAGTTCCCAGATCAAGGAGAAAATATTACAAGCAGACAAGAAGAAACAATTTTAATATTGTGGAAACACAATCAGGAAAACACAGGATCAGGCAGCTTCTACATTGAGGGATCGAAGGGCTTGGAATACGATATTACAGAGGCCAAAGGAGCTGGGATTAAAACCAAGAATCACCTACCCAGCAAAACTGAGTATAATTTTTCAGGGGAAAATATGGTCATCAAATGAAATAGAGGACTTTCAAACAGAGTTGAATACAAAATTTGACATTCAGATACAAGAAGCAAGAGAAGCATGAAAAGGTAAACAGGAAACAAATCATAAGGAATTTATGAAATTTGAAGCATTTACATCCCTACATGGAAAAATTATAATTGTAACTTATGAAACTTTTCTCAGTATGAGGATAGTTGAAGAGAATATATATATATATATATATATATATATATATATATATATATGAGGGTATATGGGTGTATGAATACATGTGAGTATGTGTATATATGTGTACAGGTATACATAGACAGAGGGCACAGGACCAATTAAATAGGAAGGGATGATGCTTAAAAGGTGAAATTGAGAGGTGAGAGAGGAATATAATAAGAGGAGATGGAGAGAGGATGGGGTAAATTATCTCATATAGAAGAGGTAAGGGAAAACTGTTACAATGGAGGGAAAGAACAGGAAGGCAAAAGGGAATGGGTCAACCTTACTTTCATCTAATTTGGCTTAGGGAGGGAATGGTATACACACTAAATAGTATATCTCACCCTACAGGAGAGTAGGGGGGAAGAGGATGAGAGGGGGGATGATGGAAGAGAGGACAGGCTGGGGGGGAGGGAAGTTAGAAGCACACACTTTTGAAAAGGGACAGGGTAAAAGTAGAGAACAGAACAAGTTGGGGGTGGGATAGGATGGAAGAAAATATAGTCAGTCTTTCACAATATATCCACTATGAAAATGTTTTGCATAGCTACACATGTACAACCTATACTGAATTGCCTATCTTCCCAGTAAGGGAGAGTGATGAGGGAGGAAGGGAAAGAATCTGTAGTTCAAAGTTTTAAAATCAAATGTTTAAATATATATATATGTGTGTGTGTGTGTGTGTGTGTGTGTGTGTGTGTGTGTGTGTATATATATATGTATATATATATATATATATATACGCATACATATAATTTTCTTTTTACATTCAACTGGGAAATAAGATATACAGGCACTGGGGTATGCAGATCTATATTGTCCTACTGAAAAGTCGGAGGGGCATGGTGGAGGATATAGGAGCAAGCAGATTGGGGGAGGAAGTATAGAGTAGGATTGCTATTTTGGGGTGGTGGGTAGGGGAAAGACAGGGAGAAAATTTATAACTAAAATTCTTGTGGAAATGAATGATGTAAACTAAAAATAACCATAAAATTTAATTTAAAAAAAAAGAATGCTTGAAAATCCTCTATTTCATTAAATGACCATATTTTCCCCTGTAGCATTATACTCAGTTTTGCTGGGTACGTGATTCTTGATTTTATTCCTAGCTCCTTTGACCTCCAGAATATCATATTCCAAGCCTTTTGATCCCTTAATGTAGAAGCTGCTAGGTCTTGTGTTATCCTGATTGTGTTTCCACGGTACTCAAATTGTTTCTTCCTGACTGCTTGCAGTATTTTCTCCTTGACCTGGGAACTCTGGAATTTGGCTATAATATTCCTAGGAATTTTCTTTATGGGATCTTTTTCAAAAGGCAATTGGGGAATTCTTTCAATTTCTATTTTGCCCTCTGGTTCTAGAATATCAAGGCAATTTTGTCTGGCAATTTCTTGAAAGATGGTGTCTAGGCTCTTTTTTGTGATTGTGGCTTTCAGGCAATCTGATAATTTTTAAATTATCTCTCCTGGATCTATTTTCCAGGTCAGTGGTTTTTCCAATGAGATATTTCACATTGGCTTCTATTTTTTCATTTGTTTGGATCTGTTTTATAGTATCTTGATTTCTCATATAGTCATTAACTTCCAGTTGCTCCAATCTATTTCTGAAGGAGTTATTCTCTTCAGTGAGTTTTTGAAATTCCTTTTCCATCTGGCAAATTCATCTTTTTAAGGCATTTTTTTTTTGCCTTTTTTGGGGAGGGCAATTGGGGTTAAGTAATTTGCCCAAGATTACGTGGCTAGTTTTGTGTGTGTATGGGTGTTAAGTGTCTGAGGCTGGAACTGAACTGGGGTTCTCCTGACTCCGGAGCTGGCACTTTACTCACCTAGCCGCCCCTTTTTAAGGAATTCTTCTCCTCACTGGCTTTTTAGGCCTCTTTTGCCACTTGAGTTAGTCTATTTTTTAAGGTGTTATTTACTTCAGTATTTTTTGGGTCTCCTTTAGCAGGCTGTTGACTCACTTTTCATGATTTTCTTGCATCATTCTCATTTCCCTTCCCAATTTTTCCTCCTCTTCTCTTACTTGATATTCAAAATCCTTCTTGAGCTCCTCCATGGCCTGTAACTAATTCATATTTTTCTTGGAGGTTTTTGATGCAGGAGTTCTGACTTCTTTATCTTCCTCTTGCTCCATGCCTTGATTCTTTTTGTTCCCAAAAAAGTATTCTATGGTCTGTTTGTGCTTCCTCTCCTTGCTTATATTGCCATCCAATTACTTGACTTTTGAGCTTTTTGCCATGGTAGAACTCTGCTTCCAGAATGGAGAGGGCTTTGTCCCAAATCACTGGGATTTTCACAGCTGCCTGAGCTATTAGGAGAGACCCCACAAGCTCTACAGCTCCCACAAGCTCTGGCTTACTGGCCACACACCCCACAACCACCACCCAAGACCGTAGTCCAGATCCAAGCAGGTTAAAGCAAGAGCAATTACCCTCTGAATGGTCACTTGGTCCCCCCTACAATCTGCAGGCCAGGAGCTCTGGAGACAGTCATGTAGCACAGCAGCATCTTCACAGCTTCTCTCCCCAGGCTCAGGGGCTGGACCATATTCATCAGTCCACCCCTGTTCCAACAGAATTTCACACTGACCTTTTACTTTGTCTTTGGAGTTTATGGGTTGAGAAGTCTGAAAACCAACACAGCTGCTGGTGATTCACTCTCCTGAAATCTGCTCTGGCCTCTGCTGGTTGGGGCTGCCCTGGGGCTGGAACCACATGGCTCCTAGGGGGCTGGGCTTGGGTCCCAGCTCAGTGTGACAGACCTTTCCTGTCTGCCAGCCAGGCTGCCTTCAGTGGGAGATTTGATTCTCTCTGTCACTTTGTGGGTTTTGTAGCTCTAAAGTTTGTTTAGAGTCATTTTTTAACATGTATTGGAAGTGATTGGAGCAGTTCATGCCAAGTTTGTGCTTCTACTCTGCCATCTTGGCTCCACCCCCTGGAACTCAAAATTTTTAAAAATGAAAGTTAATTTTAAAAAAATAATTGGGAAATATTTAATGAAATAAATTTAAAATTTTTTTTACAAAAAGAAATGAAATTATTTACCCTAGGTCACATAGGTAGGATGAAGCATAACCAGCATTCAAACCCTGGTCCTCTGGCTCTATCTCTCAGAGCAGCTAGATGGTGCAATGAATAGAGGGCAAAGCCTGAGTCAGGAAGACTCATCTTTTTATTTTTATTTTTTTGCTTTTTGGAGGGTAGTTGGGGTTAAGTGACTTGCCCAAGGTCACACGGCTAGTTTTTGTGTTAAGTATCTGAGACCACATTTGAACTCAGGTCCTCCTGACTCCAGGGCCGGTGCTCTATTCATTGTGCCACCTAACCGCCAAACTCATCTTCTTGAGTTTAAATCTGGAAGATTTTGTCCAGCTCTGCCTCACTGAAATCTAATTCATTCTAAAGTCAAGAAATCACCCTCTGTGATGTCTTTGGTCTTCTTCAAGAATGAAGGACAAACAATAGCAACAAAATCTGGCCTCAGATACTTACTAACTGTGTGACCCTGGTAAGTCATTTAACCCTGTTTGCCTCAGTTTTCTCATCTGCAAAATGAGCTGGAGAAGGAATGACAAAACCACTTCAGTATCTTTGCCAGGAAAACTCAAAACTGGGTCCTGAAGAGTTGGACATGATACAATAATACCACACTAACACTAATATTTTTTTATTGAATTTTATTTTGTTTAATACGTCTCAATTACTTAAAAGACCAAACAACAGCCCTACCTCTAGAATATATAGATTGAAGTTTGACTTGAGGCCTAAACTGACAGCTACTTGTCCCTCTGTAGTAATTTTGAAAAGAAAATGTAGCGCTAAACTTACTCTGACATTTTCTAGGAAGGTAAAAGAAAGTCTTATGGATTTATGTGGTCTACAATAACTAGAAAACCCCTCTTTCCTCCTGGTTCAGTAATGCACCTTACCTCCAACCTGCCTTTCATTTGTACTGATCAGGAAACCTCTCCATTTGGGATTGATTTATTCTATTATAGCAATTAGGCTGACCACCCGTCTACTTCTCAGGGACATTCAAAATTACCTTAGTAATGTGCATAATGCACTTTTAGCTCCTTGGTGGAATAGGTCTATGTTATTACAATGCAGAATTATTTTTTTGTCCCTTCTTACAAGTTGGGCACTGACAAAGTTGCCAGAGCTCCCCAGAAACACCTACTCTAAATGATTTATTCTTTGTAAATAAAAGACATGGACTTAATAGTTGAAAAGGCAATGAAAGTTCACCCTCCCCTTTTTTAGCCATCATTTTTGCTAATTTTCTCCTTTTTTTTTCTTTACTTATTTCTGTCTTCATTATTTTGCCCTCTGGGGGAAACCGAAAATGGGGTTTTGCCAATGAAAGGCTTCCTTAGAAGGAAATTAATTTCCAGGAGGAGTTAAAAGAGAAAAAGAGGTAGTGGCAGAAAGCCAGGAAGCAAAGGGAACAGAGACATGGAGAACTGAGGCCAACTGAAGACAGTAGAATGGAAGGGAGAGAGGAGGAACAGAGACCCGAGCAGATGCAATGCAGCCCAACAGCCTTAAAGGGAGCCTGTCCTCAAAACCTTCCAAGGGTAAAGGCGATGAGGACAGAGTATTAAGAAGGGCCTCTGATGTAGTTACAATGAAGAAAGTGGTTTTGACAGCAACATTTATTAGTGCCCCCACTTTGCTGCCCTTGTATTTATCATGTTTCCGGGAAAAACAGCACATTTATCATTCCTATGAGATTCACCGAAAAGCCTCTAAAGTGGGAATACAGTTTGCTTCTTCAATTTGTTGGTTGCATCATTTTATAAGGAAAGGGAAGGATTCTTTTTTTGCTTCTCTTTCTCTCTTTCCTCCTCCTCCTCCTCCTCCTTCTTCTCTCTCTCTCTCTCTGTCTCTGTCTCTCTCTCTCCCCCACCCCTCTTTCAACTTCTGCTCAAGTAGGATTACAGAGTACAAAGAGAGTCAGATTTGGAGCCAGAGAACCTAGGTTTGAGTGCTGGTTCTGCCTCATCCTACCTATGTGACCATGGATAAGTGATTTCATTTCAAGGACTTAGTTTCCTAAAATGAAAGAGCTGGTCCAGATGACCTCTAGGTATTCAGAGAGATTCAGAATCACTTTTATATAGTGCATAATTTTAGCATCTTGGGTTGCCAGATATCCTGGTTAATGTTATACTCTTTTAGTTAGTAAAATAGAGACTTATATGTTCAGGTATCCCATGTGATAAGATTAAGAGAAGAATCAGAGCCACAGAATGGTAGTGTTACAAGGGCCTTAGAGTTCTAATCCAAACTTCTCACTGTAGAGTTGAGGAAACACAGGCCTGGAGAGATGAAGGGATTTGTACAAGGTGACATAGCAAACTAATGTCAGAACCAGGGTGGAACTCTGGTGTGGTAGGAGCAATTTTCTAACCCCTCTCCCCTTGCAAAAATAGGCTGGTGTTTCCTTAAAAGATCTTGAGACCATCCTCAAATCTTGGTTGGTACTAGGGATTGTTGGTGTCATTTCCTCATCACCTTAAGTACCAAGGAGCTATAGAGAGCTCCAGCTAAGACTTGGCTGGTGAATTGGGATGGGAGATTCACTCAGCTCAATCAATTTGAGTTGTTGTCAATGCATGTCCTTCTTTACTATCCCTTTCCTTTTAAGGCTTTGTCTGTCTATCTGTTTGAGTACTCTGGTGGGTTGAAATATTTATTTAACTCTTATTGTGGCACTATGACAAACCCTTGGGGAGAAAAAGAAAACCCTATAAATAATCCCTAATCTTTTTTTATTGGAGGGGGGAAGACAGGATCAATGGAGTTAAGTTACTTGCCCAAGGTCACACAGCTGAGTATCTGTGTTAAGTATCTGAGGCCTAATTTGAATTCAGGTTCTCCTGACTCCCAGGCTGGTGCTCTATTTACTGTGCCACCTAGCTGCCCCCCATAGTCCCCAACCTTAAGGAACTCACAGTCAATAGCCAATTGTGTTTTTGTTGTTCCTTTCTTTTCCCCTATCTCCAGTGTCAAAGTTACACTTTTCCAAAAAGTATTTGAAGATCACTGGCCTATAATTTCAAGAAGTGATGGCTGTAGGGAGAAGCAGACAGGAGATTCCATGGGGTTTGTCCACGTGCCTCCTCATATCAAGCAGCTCCCACTTGTGTAAATGTTCTAACTTGGTCTGGGGACTCAAGATTAAGACAGGAACTGGGGTATAAGCAGAAGCCAGGAACAAATTAAAGGCTCAGAATGCTAGGTAAGGGTTGGAGCTGTGGGTAATACAAAGGAAAGAGCATTGTTAATATTCCAGAAGTCACTAGATCACTTTTGCTTTCAGAAAATAACTCCAGCCTCCTTCCCAGGATTCCAAGTTGCATCTACTTTTTTCATTCACTTAGCAAACATTTATTATACACCCTTATGTTCTGATCACTGTGCTGCATACCCATTAATACAAAGACAAAAATGAAATAGGTCTTGCCCTCACAGAGTACACATTCTACTGAAGGAAAACAGCACATACATAAATAAGTAAATACTAGAGGTCATTTCTAGCCTTGACACCTTCATTCTTCAACACAACCGGAGTACAGTCATACAACTAGAATTCACGTTGCACAAAGTTCTTTGCTCAGGAGCTATGAATACATTCCTGGCACAGCACAAGTACCTTTAAGTAGATTTTGTGCATGATTCATTATATGCCAATAACAGCAGGCATGGAGTTGTCATAGCATATATTGCCAGGGCCTTTTAAGAAAGATACACCACATTTTTTTTTTAAAGTCAAAAAATCTGGAGACAGATAAAGTCAATTTTTAATTATTCAGGGATAGATTTTCATTATCTATGGATTTTGCTTCTTTGCCCTCTTGCCCCCCAATCTTGGACCATTCCATTATTCAGTAGGATAGTCAATGAAATTAATTTTAATCAACAAACATTTATTAAATACTTATTGAGAGGCACTATACTGGGTGCTAGGGGTACAAAGACAGAAACAAAACATATATGATACAGTGCATAGAGTGTTGGGCCTGGAGTCAGAAAAAAATTGAGTTCACATCTGACTTACTTGGCTGTATGATCCTGGGCTTAATCCCACTCAGCCTCAGTTTCTAGATTTATAAATTTGGGATGATAAGAATAGTATAAGGTTGTTGTGAGGATCGAATGAGATAATACATAAAGCATTTTGCAAACCCTAAAGTGCTATATGGAAGATATCTATAGTCAAGAGGCAATTAACATTTACTAAACACCTCCTATATGTATCAGGCAATGTGCTAAGCACTAGGGATATAAATTAGGAAAAGAAAGATAGTACCTGACTTCAAGAATCTTAGAATCTAATGAGGGAAAAGGGACAGAGTCATAGTAGAGAAGCCAATGATGTCCAAATGTCCAAGATGAGGGAAGCAATGTTTGAAAAGAGACATCTCAGAAGATATCAGTCTGGTTCCCTCTCCTTAAATGAAGGAGTTTATAGTCCTACCCTCCACTAAGAGGGACAGAAGGTACTAATGAGGTGTAATAAGGCTGAGTGAAGCAGTTAGAGCTAGGCAGTTCAGTGGCTGGGCCTGAAGTCAGGAAGACCTGAGTTAAAATGTGACCTCAGACACTTACTGGCTTCATGACCCTGGGCAAGTTATTTAACCTCTGTTTGCCTTTATCCACTAGAGAAGGAAATGGCAAATCACTCCAGCATCTTTACCAAGAAAAGCCCATGGATAGTTTCAACATCAATGCTACTTGTAGCTGCTGTGGGGGTATGAGACCAATAACACCAGCACACACCTGCTAGCACAGGGTCTTTGATCTGCTTTTCTAAAGGAAAACAACTCAAACTCAAAAGGAGTCAACAATCTTACTTTAATCAAACATATTTATCACTTATTTAATTCAGTGGGAAAAGTCAGCACCCTGAACTTCAGAGAAAATACAAACAGAAATTACAAAGAGAAATAATAGCATAAAGACCAACAGAGAGGGCTTCTAAGCATCTGACCAAATAATACATCACAGATCAACAGACAGATCCAACTGTCTGACCATTACATACATATATACATAGTTACCAGAGAATCACCTTCATCTGGGTTTTTAAAGCAGGGGTGAGGGGGAAGGGCCTCTTAACAGCTACTCAGAGTCTGATCTGGCCAAATCTCAGAAACACTCTTCCAATGAGTGAGCCCCAAAGCAAAATGCTAACCTCAGAGTATATATATATACTATATATACTTCTTCAGGGTCAGAGGGCATCACAACCCTTCTGACCCACTGCCTAATTACAAAGTAATAAAATGTGTGGGCCTTCCTGAAAAACAAGCTTCTCTTGTTGGGTTCCACCTGAGGCCTATTAATGGGCAGGGAAGATCTTCAACTCCATTAACATGACAACAGTATTGTTGAGCTATGGTTTAGGAGGAGTCTGACACTACTTAACTTTTTTTTTTGCTTTTTGGAGGGCAATTGGAGTTAAGTGACTTGCCCAAGTTCACTCAGCTAGTTTTATTTTGTGTTAAGTGTCTGAGGCCGGATATGAACTCAGGTACTCCGGACTCTAGGGCAGTGCTCTATCCCCTTCACCACCTAACAATAATTTTTAAAAGGTTGATTAGATCTTACTAGATTATTAGATCTTATTATTAAGATCTTATTAGATCTTAATGAGATTTCCCAATGATGAGTTTACTGGGGGCATGGTTGGAAAAGACAAAGAAGCAATTTAAAAGTGCCTGCCCTTGGGGAGCTTGCATTCTACTGTGAGATAAAACATATAACTAGATAAATATATAGACATTACTCAGAAAAAATGAGAGGTCTCAAAAAGGAGGTGAAATTTGAAGTACTTTTACTTATGATGAATAGTTGATTGGGAAAAGAGAGTGAAAATGTAGACTAAAACAGTGATTCTAATACTTGGTTTCAGAACCATACCTCTCTTAAAAAGTATTGAGGGTATTTATTTATGTGGGTTTTATGTATTTATACTAAATTAGAAATTAAAACAAATAATCACTTAATTATTTAATTCATTTTAAAACAACCCTTTACTCAACTAACATATTTTTATTTAAAAATAACTGTATTTTCCAAAACAAAAACAATTTAGTGAGAAGAGTGACACTGTTTTACATATTTTTGCAAATTTCTTTAGTGTCTGACTTAACAGAAAGAAGCTGCTTCTGCATTCAATCTGTTTTGAGAAGTTTTGCTGAAATATTTAAAGAAAATCTGGCTCCATACAGCTAATGTAGTTGGAAAAGGGAAGGCTATTTTAACAGGCAAATAGCATTTTGATATCATTATAAAATAGTTTTGACTTTATGAACCCCTTGAAAGGATCTCAGGGATTCTCAGAGGTCTGTAGATCACCCCTTGAGAACTTGTGGACTATAATAAGACAATATAAAATAAATATTCATAGTTTCCAGCTTCTCAAGGCATTCTTGTCTCTAATAGAATTAGAAATCCATAGGTTAAAGGTAATATAACATATGGTTTTTTTAAAAATTGTCTATTTTATTTATCACATAGGCAAGGGAGAAGAGGCACAATGGTGGGAAAATAAAAGTTAATGAAGTCATGAGAACATAGAGAAAGGCAGAGAATGTAGACTATATGGTGAAAGGTTGGCATCAACATGATAGTGTCAGAAGTTGAATTTGAATTTAGGTCTTCCTGACTCCAGGCCCAGAGTTCTATCCACTATAACACTTGGGAGTCCACAAATAAGTAGAATTTGTTTTCTGTTAAAGTGTGAGGAATTATTTGGCTTCAGTTAATAGTAATTTCAGGTACCATGAACTTTGCTAACAAACTATATAAAGAGAGAAATTAGGACCAGCAAATAAGACCACTTGAAACAGAGACTGGATGTCCAACATAATGATTGCAGGGTCCATGCTGTAGACTAGGGGTCCTTAAACATTTTTATGTGATGGAGCTCTTTGTCAGTCCAATGAGGCTTATGGACCCTTTTGCAGAAAAATAGTTTTAAATCCATAACATAAAACACATAGGATTACAAAGGAGACCAATTAAATTGAAGTATAGTTATCAAGATATTTTTTTAAAGTAATTCAGGTTTGAGATTTCAGAGTCATCTCGGACTTCTCTCTCCCCTTGGCCCCTGCATCTAATCTGTTGTCAAGATCTCTTAATTCTCTTTTAAAAATATATTACGTTCAGATTTGCGTTGGAACCAAATCAAATCTGCCAAGGAGAGATAATTGTTAAAATTTTGAGTGTGAGGGTTTTTTTTCCCGATATCTTTATTTATCTTTAGTTTTCAACATTCATTTCCACAAGATTTTGAGTTACAAATTTTTCACCTCATCTCTCCCCTACCCCCACCCCAAAATAGCAAGCCTATTGAATACCCCTTCCCCCAATCTGTTCTCTCTTATATCTTCCCCCATACCCCCCCCCACTTTCTAATAGGGCAAGATGGATTTCTATACCCCAGTTCCTGTATATCTTATTTCCCAGTTGCATGTAAAAAACAATTTTTTTAACATTTGTTTTTGAAACTTTGAGTTCCAGATTCTTTCCCTTCTTCCCTCCTTACCCACCCCCACTGGGAAGACAAGCAATTCAACATAGTTGAATTGTTGTACATGTGTAGTTACACAAAACATTTCCATAGTAGTTATATTGTGAAAGACTAACTCTATTTCCCTCCATCCTATCCTGCCCCCCACTAATTCTATTTTCTACTTTGACCCTGTCCCTTTTCAAAAGTTTTTGCTTCTAAATACCCTCTCCCCCAATCTGCCCTCCCTTCTATCATCCCCTCTCTTACCCAATTCCCCCCTGCTTTCCTGGAGGGTAAGATACCCAATTGAATGTGTATGTTATTCCTTCCTTAAGCCAATTTCAATAAGAGTAAGGTTGACCCATTCCCTTTCACCTTCCTGCTCTTCCCCTCCATTGTAACAGTATTCTCTTACCTCTTTTATAAGAGATAATTTACCCTAATCTATCTCTCCCTTTCTCCTTCTCCCAATATATTCCTCTCTCATCTTTTAATTTTACTTTTTAAGATATCGTCCTTTCATATTCAACTCATCCTATGCCCTCTGTCTATGTATACATGTACACATATATGCACACACTCATATATACATAAATACACACATACACCTCTACACATACATATATATGTATACATGCATATATATATACATACATATTCCCTTCAACTATCCTCATATTGAGAAAAGTATCATGAGTTACAATTATTTTTTCCATGGAGGAATATAAATAGTTCAACTTTAATAGGTTCCTTATGATTTCTTTTTACTGTTTGCCTTCTAATGCCCCTCTTGCTTCTTGTATTTGAAAGTCAAATTTTCTGTTCAACTCTGGTTTTTTCATCAAGAATGCTTGAAAATCCTCTATTTCATTGAATGACCATATTTTCCCCTGCAGCATTATACTCAGTTTTGCTGGGTAAGTGATTCTTGGTTTTAAACCTAGCTCCTTTGACCTCCAGAATATCATATTCCAAGCTCTTTGATCTCTTAATATACAAGCTGCTAGGTCCTGTGTTATCCTGTGTTTCCACAATACTCAAATTGTTTCTTCTTGACAGCTTGCAGTATTTTCTTCTTCACCTGGGAACTCTGGAATTTGGCTATAATATTCCTAGGAGTTTTCTTTTGGGGATCTTTTTGAGAGGCAGTTAGTGAATTCTTTCAATTTCTATTTTGCCCTCTGGTTCTAGAATATTAGGGCAATTTTGCCTGGCAATTTCTTGAAAGGCGGTGTCTAGGCTCTTTTTTTGATCATGGCTTTCAGGTAGTCTGATAATTTTTAAATTATCTCTCTTGGATCTATTTTCCAGGTCAGTGGTTTTTCCAATGAGATATTTCACATTGCCTTCTATTTTTTCATTTGTTTGGATCTGTTTTATAGTATCTTGATTTCTCATATAGTCATTAGCTTCCAATTGCTCCAATCTAATTTTGGAGGAATTATTCTCTTCAGTGAGCTTTTTAAATTCCTTTTCCATATGGCAAATTCAGGTTTTTAAGGCATTCTTCTCCTCATTGGCTTTTTGGGCCTCTTTTGCCATTTGGGTTAGTCAATTTTTTAAGGTGTTATTTTCTTCAGTATATTTTTGGGTCTCCTTTAGCAGGCTGTTGACTCGCTTTTCAGGATTTTCTTGTATTGTTCTCATTTCTCTTCCCAATTTTCCTCCACTTCTCTTATTTGATTTTCAAAATTCCTCTTGAGCTCCTCCATGTCCTGTGACCAGTTTGTATTTTTCTTGGAAGCTTTTGATGCAGGAATTCTAACTTTGTTGTCCTCCTCCAGTTCCAGGCTTTGTCCCCAAAAAAGAATTGTATGGTCTGTTTGTGCTTCCTCTGCCTGCTCATATTGCCAGCCAATTACTTGACTTTTGAGCTCTTTGACACAGTAGAACTCTGCTTCCAGAGTGGAGAAAGCTGTGTCCCAAATCACTGGGGTTTTCACAGATACCTGAGCTATTAGGAGAGCACCCTGTCTACAGTCCCCACAAGCTCTGGCACACTAGCCACACACCCTCGGACCACCACCCAAGACTGAGATCCAGATTCAAACAGGTCTAAGCAAGAGCAATTACCCTCTGAATGGTCACTTGGCCCCCCTACTATCTGCAGGCCAGGATCTCTGGAAGCAGCCAAGTTGCAGCAAGTGCAGTCCCCACACCTCTACCACTTCTCGCCCTGGGGGGAGGGGCTGGACCACACTTCCTTCACCTTTTCAACAGAGTTCCCCACTGACTTTTTATTTTGTCTTTGGCATTTATGAGTTGAGAAGCCTGGAAACCACCACAGCTGCTGGTGATTCACTCTCCTGAAGTCTGCTCTGGCCCATATGGGCCACCCTGGGACCAGAGCCATAGCTCACAGGGGACTGCATTCGGCTCCCAGCGTACTGTGATAGAACTTTCCTGTCAGCCTGCCAGGCTGCATTCAGCAGGAGATTTGTTTCTCTCTGTCACTTTGTGGGTTCTGTAGCTTTAAAATTTGTTTAGTCATTTTTTTGCATGTATTGGAAGTGGTTGGATCTGGAGCCCACACCAAGTTTGTGCTTTTACTCTGCCATCTTGTCTCTACCCCTCTGAGTGTGAGTTTTTACACCTTAGAAATCAGCAAAATACAAATCAGGGTTTGATTTATTCTCTATTTGTTTAATTTTTTTATTTCTAGACTTCAGAAAGTGATGGAGAAAATGTTAAGGATGCAGACTAAACTTAAAAGTGTATTATGGTTATCTATAGCTATATGAAAAAAATGCTATAATTCACTATTGATTAAGGAAATGCACATTAAAACAACTCTGATGTACCACCTCAGACCTACCAGATTGGTTAATATGAACAAAAAGGAAAATAGTAAATATGGGAGGTCATGTGGGAAAACTGAGACACTAATGTGTTGTTGGTAGATTTGTGAACTGATCCAATCATTCTGGAGAAGAATTTGGAACTATACCCAAAGAGGTATAAAACCTTTTAGCCAGCAATATCACTTCTAGGTCTCTATCCCAAAGACATCAAAACAAAGGGGAAAGGATCTATATTTTTTAAAATATATTTATAGAAGCTTTTTTTATGGTGGCTAAGAATTAGAAACTAAAGGATTACACATAATTTGGGGAATGGCTGAAGAAGCTGTGGTATGTGACTGTGATGGAATATTATTGTGCTATAAGAAATGATAAGCAGGATGATTTCAGAAAACCTGGACTTATATGAACTGATGCAAAGTGAAGTGAGAAGAAGAAGGACAATGTTATATACAATAACTTAGCTATTCTCAGCAATACAATGATCCAAGCCAATCCCAATGGACTAATGATGAAGCATGCTATCTACCACCAAAGCAAGAACTGATATTGTCTGAATACAGACTGAAGCATGATATTTTTTTTACTTACTTTTTTCTTTTTCAATAGAGACTTTTTTTTTTTTGGCTAGGCTATTGAGGTTAAGTGACTTGCCCAGGGTCAAGTGCTAGAGACCAGATTTGAATTCAGGTCCTCCTGACTCCAGGACTGGTTCTCTATTCACTGCGCCACCTAGCTGCCCCCCCAGTTGAGTCTTCTTGTATGAAATGAATAAAATGGGAATGTTTTACATGATTCCACATGTATAACCTATACTGGATTGCTTGCCATTCAGGGAGGAGGGAGGGAGGGAAGGAGGGAAGGATAGAATTTGGACCACAAAACTTTCAATAGAAGAAAACAAATGTTAAAAAATTATTTTAACATAATTAGGGGAAAATTTTTTAAAGGGTATTCTTGGGGTGCTCCAGTGTTGAGAAGACCTGGAGATCGAATCCCAGGCTCAGACACTTAGCACCTACCCAGAAACACCTGGCTGTGTAACCTTGAGCAAGTTACTTAACCCCAATTGCTTAGGGGTGGCCAGGTGGCTCAGCGAGTAAGAGCACTGGCTCCAGTGTTGGGATGACCTGGATCAAATCGGGCTCAGACACTCAGCACCACACCCAGAAATAACTGGCCATGTAACCTTGAGCAAGTTACTTAACCCCGAATGCTTTAAAAAAAAAAAAAAGGGTATTCTGGGTTGTTAAATATTTACTGGGGGCAGCTATATGGCACAGTGAATAAAGCACCGGCCCTGGAGTCAGGAGGACCTGAATTCAAATCCAGCCTCTTACATTTAACACTTACTAGCTGTGTGACCTTGGGCAAGTCACTTAACCCAAATTGCCCTGCCTTCCCCCCTCCAAAAAAAGAAAGAAATGTTTACTGCTATACCTCTGAAGGACTTTCATTCACTCCTTATCATTCCCACTGAAAAGAGCCACCTTGAAGTCTTCATTGCCCTATACCTTGGTTTTTACAATAGTCTTCTATTCAGATTTCCCTGATGCTAATCTCATTATCAGATTAATTTTCCTAATGCAAGTGTTTCACCACCCCTCTCCCCTGCTCAAAAGCCTTCATTGTCTCCCTTTTGCCTATCAAAATAAGTTCAAACCCTTTAGGTTGACATTCAAGGCTCCTTAAAACCTGACTCCATCCTCTCTTTCCTTTCAGATCTCATGGTTCTTCCCTTACAGTGATGCATATGCCAATCATAGAGTTCTACTTGCCATTCTTCATTCTTCTTGTTTTCCCATCCCTTTGTTTTTGCTCACACTCTTCCCTGCTCCTGGTATACCATTCCCTTTAAATGCTTGAGCATTGCAATCCTGTCCATCCTTCAAAGCTAGACCTCATATATTCTTTATAAAATCTTAACCCATTGCCCAACCAGAAGCAATCACTTCCTCTTGTAAACTTTCATAGTATCTTAATTGTGCCTCTTGCATTTTATTCTACTTGTATTTACATTTATTTGTGAATATATGTAATTCTCCCTCCCCTAGACCATAAACTCCTTGAGGGCAGGAACTATTTTGTGTTTGTCTTTTCATTTCTAGAACCTGAAACATATTGACTTGCAACTGTTGATATCAGGGTAAAAACATTTTACTGATCTTTGTATCCCCTCTCCCAAAAGCATCTGACCCAGGGCCTTGCCTTTGTTGAGTGCCTAAAATAATGTTTGTTGAATTAAATTGAATGAAATCCAAGATTCACCATGTCCTGAATTGTTCCCCGTCATGGATTATTACTATAACAAAGTAAAAAGATGATCACCAAGTATGACTGGTGACATCATTTAAGATTATTATTGCTCTGTATTCTATGCATATGAGTAAAATCCTTTTGAATTTGATATGGTATTTTAAATAACACTAATAATATTTAGCCTTGGTGATGAACACAATAGCTTATAAGCTTATTACCCACCAATTGGATTTTTTTCCACAATTGTAACTCTTTATAGATGGGAGAAATCAAAGTTCCTAGTTTGCTGCTATATGCTGCCTTAATACCACCATCTCACTAATGAGTTTTTTTTAAACTGCCTGATGCCTTTGGAGAAGGCTGGCAAGCACTCACAACTCATCTTAGCCAATGGAGCTGCTTGTGGTTTCACCCCATTCCTAAGATGTCAGCTTCTATTGACTTCTTAAGACTTGCTTTTGTTCAGGTTGGTTTCAGCAGCCATTAATGCAAATAGTTGTGGTGAGTTTGCATTCCTACATAAGTGTCCTCCTGACTTTTACTAATCACCTAGCATTAAAAATGACCTCGGGTTGGAAACTCAGGATCATACAGTTAGAAGGGGTCAAAGAGGAGAGTTTCCAGACCCCAGACTCCAGGTGTACTTACAACAAACATCCTTTTAAAGAGATCCAAGGGTAGTGATTCCAATGTTTAATCACCCTTCCATTTCATCTGTCTAATTGATGGTGATTTAAAACTATTCCCTCTCATTTTGTCTTCTGCAAAACCCAAGAGCAAAGGGTTCTTTATGAAGGCACTGTCCTAGACTGCTTTACAATGTTCTTCACAATCACACTCAGAGGCAAGTGCTATTATTTTCCCCTTTTCACAAATAAGGAAACTAAGGCAGACAGAGATTAAGTGACTTGTCCAGTGTCACAGTGTCATTCTTATAGGAATGCTTCATCAATCTATCAGCAAACATTTATTAAGCTGCAATGTATATCCAAAACTGTGCTAGGCACTCCAGATATGAAAGGAAAAGTGAAAACTTGCCTTCAGGGAGCTTGCATTCTATTGGGTGAGATAATGTGTACACATATCTAAAAAAAACAAATAAATGCAAAGTAGCTGGAGGGACCCAAGAAGTCAAGGTTACCAGTAAAAGTGTCATATAAAAGATGGTACTTGAGTCAAGCTTTAGGCAGCTTGGAATTTTTTTTGAGAATGTATCTCCCTATTTTACCCAGGCTAGAAGTAGTTATAACTCATGCACCCTATCCCACTACTGATGAGCAAGGAGTTTGAACCTGCTGTTGTTTCCAACCTAGACCAGGTCATCTTTCCTTAGGTGGATTGGCGCCCCACCCCCACCCCCAGGAGCTCACATATCGGTGCCAGTTTTAACGTGAATCATCCAATAGGTTTTACCCTTCTATAGCTCAGAACTCCCACGCTCAAGCAATCTGCCAGCCCAAGCCAAGAGGTAGCAGGGATCACAGGCATGTTCCACCATGTCCAGCCTTGAGTCAAACTTTGAAGAAAACCAGAGACTTTAACGGGCAACTAGGTGGGTCAGTGAATAGAGCTCCACATCTGGAGTCAGGAAGACCTAAGTTCCAATCTGACCTAAGACACCTGAGCAAGGCAGTTAACTTGGTTTGCCTCATTTACCTCAGTTTCCTCATTTGCAAAATGAGCTGAAGAAGGAAAGAACAAACCGCTCCAGTATCTTTGCCAAGAAAACCCCAAATGGGGTCCCAAAGAGTCAGATGTGATTGAACAACAACATAAAATCATTAGTGCTTTTTTGTTGTTGTTAGAATTGCCATGGTGACTAGGGATTAGAAGGGGTTAAAACATGAACTGCAGACTGTTGGTGGAAAATAATCGACTACGAGTGATTGTTAATTCAATCAATCAGATGACTTATTGTGGAAGGGAAAATAATGTAATAAATGTATCCAGGAGTTTTGTTGGGTGGCTTGCCATTTCCTTATCTAGATCATTTTATATATAAGGAAACTGAGACAAACAGGATTACGTGACTTGCCCAGGATCATAGAGCTACTGAGTGTGTGAGGCCGAAGGAAGATGAGTCCAGTCCTTACTTTATTTACCATTCTTACCACTACCATTGACTTTAAGCCTTTGCCAAATACTTTCAGCCTTTAGGTCCCACAAATAGATCCAATCTTAACAGGTTGATACTACTCCCTTTCATGATATTTTACCAAGATACAGCCTCTGCCTCTAGGATGGTTACCTAAATCTTTCAATACAGTGGAAATCTCTGATTTTCTTAGAGATCACTAATGAAAAAGATTCGATAACCCTCCCAATAATCCAATTCCACAAATTTTAACATAACACACCATGAAGGAAGGCACTGTGCTCATGATAACCATCTTTTCATTGCTACCCAGAGTGTCGAATGACAAACCCTTAGCAGTAAGAAGTTCCTCTATGTGTCTAACGTAAATCTGTCCTTTTAGAACTTTTCACAATGAAAAATGTCCATACAGACATTTAACAATGTTCTATATTCCTAGAGACAGTAGGTGTTATGGGGGATAGAGCAGTGAACCTGAATTCAAATCTGGCCTCTAGCACTTACTGTGTGATCTTGAGCAAGGCACTGAAATCTGTCTGCCTCCATTTCCTCATATATAAAATGGACTCAATGATAGTACCTACCTCCAAGGGCTTTTGTAAGGAAAAAATGAGATATTTATAAAGTACTTTGTCAACCTTTAAGTACTATATAAATTTTAGCTATTATTAATATGTTATTATTGGAATAGAGAAGGATGCATGAATTTTTTTAGCATGAGGAAATCCCAGTATGGAAAAGATGACAAGCCATTTATGATCTAATAGACAAATTCTAGGAATTTATCTTTGTGCCTAAGGCACAGAGAAGTTAAATCATTTACCCAGAGTTGCACAGCTCCTAGCATCAAAGGTAGGATTTTAATCCAGATTTTCATGATTCCAAGTCCAACACTCTCTTTCTATAACCCTCTGTATATTTAAATACAATCATTGTCATCTATCATTCTTCATTTGGGGGGGGGGAGGAACTAATATCTTTCATCTACCCTGACTTTCATTTGTCATTGCTTTTCAATATATTTCATCATTGATCTTTTCTAGAATTATCCCAAGTTTTTTACTTTATTAACAAGCATTTATTAAGCATTAACTGTGTGCCAGACACTGTCCTAGAGTGCTTTACAATGTTCTTCACAACCACACAGAGAGATAGGTGCTATTATTTTCCCCTTTTCACAAGTAAGGAAACTGAGTCAGACAGAGATTAAGTGACTTGTCCAGTGTCACACAATTAGCAAGTGTCTGCATAAGTTCCTTTTAAACAGAGTAGACTGAAATAATACATTGAGAGTCTGATTAGCAAATAGTGAGAAGGTGTCCACAAGGTCCCTACTTAACTTAAATCATATTTATTCATCTTCACATAATGCTATTTTACTTTCTGAGACACTGACCTTATGTTAACCGTCTTGACAGTGCTGTATTATTGATTCATGTTCAGCTTCCAAGCCCCTGTGACCTCCTAATCCTTTCAATCACATTTTTGTTAATCCTATAATTGTCTAAATTGTATTTTGCAGAGCTATTTTTCCTCTTAAAATATTACCGTGTAATTTTCCTCATTGAAATCTATTCCATTTGCTTTTAAGTTGGCAAAAGAAAATGGGGGTGGAGGGGCAGCAGTGGGGGTGGGGAGTAAGAAGGGCATTTAGATAGCACTTTATTTATCATCTCACAATTCTAGGTAAGTAGGAACCAGTAACTAAGCCCATTTTACAGATGAAGAAGCTGAGACACATTAAGTGACTCATGGATAGTCAAATAATGAGTAAGTGTCAGAGCTGGGATTTGAACCCAGGTTTTCCTATCTACTTCATCTACTATACCAATGCTTCCTTTTTAGGAACTGAGATCTGAAGCAAATAAAGGGATAGAGCTCCGAAAAGTCTAAATTTCTTTGGTGGAAATGAGTGGGGAAATTTTACTGCTTTTATAATGATTTCTTGACAGAAACTAAATTGTGTTTATCACCTTCAAAATAGCAAGTGGTATCAAGAAAGGTGTTTCCTTTGAGTTTCATTCAGTCCACATTCATTCAGCACTCATTTACTAGGCAGGTACTATGTGAGGATGAACTTACGAGAATTCCTCAGCATGGAAGAATTTACCAGGTTTCCAGACTGGAGGCCCAGGGCACTTAAGTAATGCTCAGACTAACCTATTGCTATCTTTCACTGACAACCCAGATGAAGATGAATTAAGGGCACCAGTACATTTACAAGCTGGAGAAAGCAGGCAGCATGGGAGGTAGTGGGAAGGTCCCTGGAGGTTGTGTTTTTATCCCCACTACCTAGCAAAGTACCTGGAATATAGTCAGTGTTTGATGAATGCTTATTTATTGATTTGGATCAAGGGACCTAAATTTGAAACAAGGCTCTGCTACTCGCTACTTTTGTGACCTTGGACAAATTGCTTTACCTTTCTGGGTCTCAGTTTCCTCATCTGCAAAAAAAAGGGGGGGGGACTAGATAACTTCTGAGGTTACTTCTAGGTCTAAATCTAGGATCCTATGATACAGTTGGGGTTGAAAGACAGACCAAGATTAGGGAACATAAAGGGGAGAAGATGACCAGAAGCTAACTCCTTCAGTCACTGAGGTCCAACCTTCTAGCTACTGTAATGGGAAAGAGAAACCTGAACCAGGATAAATCTATTCTCTGTCACTTCTTCAACAATTTAGAGTCCCAGAGGATGCTATTTCTTAAGGATAAATTTTCCATGCTTGAAAAACCCTTTGGTAAACCTGTAGACAAGTTGTAAAGTACCATGAAATTGTTACATGACTAATGTCTTTCTTTATAGTTTGTTAGCAAAGGCTGTGGTACCTGAAATCACCATTAATTGAAGCCAAATAGCTCCTCACACTTTAACAGGAAACAAATCCTACTTATTTGTGAACTCCCAAGTTGCTTAGTAGATAGAGCTCTGGGCCTGGAATCAGGAAGATCTGAATCAAAATCCAGTTTCAGACACTATCTGTATAACCCTGGACAAGTTACATAACCCTGATTGCCTCAGTTTCCTCATCTGTAAAATAAGCTGGAGAAGGAAATGGCAAATCACTCTAGTATCTTTACTAAGAAAACTGCAAATAGGATCACAAAGAGTTGAATACAACTAAATCTACTGAACAAAGTGAAATTAAGGGATTCTAAATTACCAAGTGTAATGGCAAGCAAAGAAGTAGTTCGCACCTTATTTCAGCTACTTACATATTTAGCACCTTGTTTGAGCCCCTTGTGATTTGAAGGTGAGATGAACTTGCTGGCAACAGGAAGGGTGGAGCAGGAAGAAGAACCACCATATATATAAGAAGGAGCACAAGCCAAGACAGAGCAGAACTGAGAAGAGCCCTTGTGGTGGCCAGCACTCTGTTTATCTCTTCTGTCTGTGTTGATTTGTGTTTGTGATACTTTGTACAGAAGCCCTGGGACCTGAGGGTCATCTTGTTGTCTGTTTACAGAAGTCCTGGAGGAGGGTTTCAGAGGTGCTGGGACGATGCTGATGATTTGTGTTGACCTCTAGGACCTTGTTTGTGGGTCTGTGTCGATTTCACAGGCAGATAGGGAATTGATGGTTCTGGTAATGTGTGTGAGTCTTCCCAGAAACTTAAATGGTGAAGGACTTGAGGTGGACTGGACACTGTGAGCTTCAGTATGGAATAGGAGCTGGATAAGGAGCAGAGCGAGGCGCTGAGAGCCGCCTGCCTGTGAATCTAGGCGATAGTTGGGTAGATTCAGGCAAGAGCTAGACCCATGGCATCTGGGAGCCAGCCTCAAACCAAGATGAAAAGACCTCCTTGGGTACTTAGTGCTGACTGAGAGGATCATAATTTACTGTTGCCTAGCGGTGGGAGAACTTTGTACTTTGTACCTTGTACCCCTTAAGGATGATTGAGTTAAGGATGATTGGAAACTTATCTCCAATTAAGAAGAAAGAAGACTTTTTGACTGAGAGTTTAAGACAATGTAACCTAGGGGTGGGAAAACGTTGACCTTTGTACTTTGTGTCCCTAAGGAAGATTGCTTCTTAAAGACTATTGAGTTAAGGATTTACTGAATGATATCCTTTGCTTAAAACCATGTGGCCACTTTAGTGATAAGTTATGTTATATCATTGTGACTGCTGTACTTTCATTTCTGTGAATGTTTTGCCTTAGTTTATTGCTGTATAAATAGAGAGTTCACTATACTATGTGATCAGAACCTTAAAGCTATTCACAGTAGCAGTTCTCTGCCTGCCTGTGCTTGGCTTTACACCAAGCAAGTTAAGGCAAGGACCTAATTTAACAATTTACCTACATGCATCAACAATGTTAACAAATCTTTTGACAGGAAGGGAGGTGAAGAGCATTTTTATGGTATCTACTACATGCCAGGCACTGTGCTAAGAATTTTACAAATATTATCTCAATCGATTAAAAATTCTATTAAATCTTTTCCAGGTAAAATAAATGATGTTATTGACCTGGTTATCTATTTGGGGGGAACCTAGTAATTTAGGTATTTGTATTCTTCTTTACATTTCTAGCAATGATATAATCCTATTCTTTGGAGACCAGATATGGGAAATATTAATGGCCGACTAACAGGAAATCCTCCACACTCGGTGACTTTTAAAGACGCCTAAAGGCACATAAAACCAAAAGACAAAAGTGCTACTGAAGATAAAAGATGAAATCATGGCAACTTCTCAGAATGATAACATAAATAAATTGAATCTCTGATCACTTGTTCTGCCTGGTATAAGAGTGAGTGAGTGGGTGTGGGTGTGTGTATGTGTGTGGATATCCCCCCCCACACACATATACACATTTGCATTTATGTGTGTATTTGTGTATATGTGTATGTGTGATACAAATACACAGCCCAAACATAAGAAATGAAAAATTAGGCTAAGCATGAAGATACTTTGTATAAAGTCATATCAAATATTCAGATGGTTTCTTGATTTTTTTTTCAGTTTTTCTCCAGATGTTCACCAGATGTAGAAATGGCCAAAATCACAATAAAAAGCAGCCTGGTTGTATGGCAAGAGCATTGACTTTGGAATCAAATGAGTGTGTTCATCCACATATGACATTTATTGCTTGTGGCTCTAGGCAAATCACTCTATCTTGACCTCATTTCCCTCATCTCTAAGATAAAGGACTTGAATTCCATAACTTCTAATGTCCCTTCAGAAGATCCCATAACCTCTCTGGGTCTTGGGTTTCATCACCTGAAAAATGATAGGACTCGACTTGATGATCTCTGAGGTCCCCTTCTCCTGAGTAGCCTGTAATTCTATGATCCCCAGTCTTATTTTTGGACTTTGACTCCTTTCCAGGAAGGTTTACATAGTATATCTCCTGCAAGCAGGAAAACAAAGGCTAGGTGACCTCTGGAGACTCCTCCAAGATGTTAAATTCTGGCATGAGCCTGGTTTCATTTTTATTTAATCTCTAGTCATCCACTGACCTCAGTTTCTGATGAAAGATGCTGCAGACCTTGCTTGTGCTGGGCAGAAAAGAAATCTATAGAGGTTTTTGTTTTTATTTGCTTTGTGTATTTTTTCCTCCAGTTTTGAACTAGACCCTTTAGATTACAGAAGATTCAAGAAAGCTCTGCTGGCCTTCTGAAACTTCATCTTCTGCAGGACTTGAATGAGAAGAAAATCTATGGACAAAATGTGCCAGTCTATGTAGTCAAAAATAGAATGAGCAAAGTGCCAAACTCTGTCTCAGTATCATTAATTCATTCGATATATAGTGAAAATTTGCTATGTATCTGTAATACCAACTCCTTTGTGTAGTCTAGTGAGTCTAACCTCATCTAATTCAATATAGTTTGCTCATCCCAGATCATGCTTCACATCCCATTCAGTCATCTACCTTGGACATCTTATCATTTCTCCTTCTGTTACCCCCACTTCTCCTCAATTGGAATAGCACCTTCCCATTGTTATCTGTTCTTTGTACTCAAAGAGGGCCAATAACATCATGATGATGGGGTCAAGGTACAGCTTATTCAACTGTGGCTGATCAGTCCAATCCTGGGAAGGCTCTACCACAGTCTGGTACCATCCCATACTCTACCTCCCTAAGAGAGTTAATCCGTTTAGCTTTGTAATCTCACTATCCTGAATGTTGAGCATTGTTGAGTATTCTGAATGGTGAGTATTGTATCTAGCTGTCTTGTACCCATGCTTCATAGCCCATCTAGCCATCCAGAGCAAAGGACAAGATGCCACGTATGTACCTTGCCCTCCCCTCTTCCACTTTTTATTGTAGGTATAGTAATCAAATCAATACTACCATTGCTTTCAGAAAAGGCATTACTATGTACTACCCTATGGTTTCACTCACCTACCTGTGATTCCCCAAGGCAAAACTCCCTTCCCAGAATTCACATCCCCCAAATATGTTCTCTCCCCCATCAGAATGTAAGCAACATGGGGCAGCTAGGTGGTGTAGTGAATAGAGCACCGGCCCTGGAGTTAGGAGGACCTGAATTCAAACCTGACCTTGAAGTGGACAACTGAGAAACAGGACAGCAAAGCCAATTATAATTTGATAGGAGTGTTTATTAACCAGCTAGTGACTGCCTCCCCAGTAGGGAAGACAGCATCGAGTGTCCTGGAAGATGCATTTTTATAATGTAATATGTTGCTAACAACAAAATATGGTTTGGGGGGGGGGGGTACCATTTCTAGTAAAGTCTTGGTACCTAACAAGAACAGACTTGTATCTGGGCTAACAAGAACAGACTTGTATCTGGGGTATGTTTCTAGCAACACATGTGAAACGTTCCCTCACTATTATAGCCTATTAGGTGGTTTCCAGGGACCCTGGTAGGGGTCCCCTTCTAGCAGGTTTAGGGGCTTTGGTGTATAATTTCTGGTGGGCACTTCAACCTCAGACACTTAACACTTACTAGCTATGTGACCTTGGGCAAGTCACTTAACCCCAGTTGCTCTTCCCTCCCCCCTCCAAAAAGAAAAAAAGAATATAAGCAACTTGAGGGCATAGAGTGTCATGCTTTTGTTTATGTATTCCCAGTGCATAACACAGTATTTGGCATTTGGTAAGAATTTAATAAATGCTTTTTCATTCATTCATTCATTCGTATGTAAATAAATAATAAATAAATCTTCTTTTATAAGTTCCTTGAGGGCAGGGACAGAATCTTATATACTTTTGTATGACCTTCACCATTGAGCACAAAGCCTGGTATGTGGTAGAGTCAGTGAATGCCTGCTGAACCAAATACAAAGGGCATAGCTCACCATCCTACAGCAGATTGCAGTGTATTGTGTTAGCAAATGCTGATCTCGGTGGGAACTCTCAGAATACTGACAGTAGTAAGATTTCATCATTTCCAGCTGTAAATGCAGCTTTCAAACAGACAGTGCTTAAGCTTAACCCTCCAAACCCTTTTTCTATTCCCTTGCCTGGGAATAGGGCAGGTGGTGATATGGCTGAGTTTTGAAATGCCTGAATTCCTTCCTAGAGAAAAATCGAAGGCAGCCTCACTCTAATGCAAACTTCTCCTCTTGGGGGCTTATTCATTCAGAGGAATCATCTGCTAGTTCTGAAAAATTCTGACTGCAGAGCCCACTAGTGCTTCCTTTGCCAAGAAGGGAAAAGTACCAGTTAGGTGACCTTAAGATTCGAATCCAATGTAGCAAACTTGGATTAAATTCCTGTTACCATCATTAGTCAAAAATTTGCATGCAAAAATCACTCATGTATGAAGACACTAGAAGAGAATGAACCATTTGTTATTTTCTCATTCATTTTAATTGTGTTTATGCCAGGGATTCCTTTTTGTGACATGGACTCCTTTGGCAGTCTCATGAAACCTATGGGCCCCTTCCCAGATTAATAATTTTAAATGCATAGAATAAAATATGTAGGATTACTGTTAATTACACCAAAAAAGTTATCAAAAATTTTTTTAAGTTCAGTAACACTAAGTTAAGAGAGCTTAGTTTAGCAGCACAGTGAATAGGGCACCGGCCCTAGAGTCAGGAGGACCTGAATTCAAATCCAGCCTCAGACACTTGACATTTAACTATCTGTGTGACCTTGGGCAAGTCACTTAACCCCAATTGCCTTGTCCTCCCCCCTCAAAAAATGCCTAGTTTAATTAGATGTTTCTAGAGTCTCAAAATTAGATTAATTGGCATTATATCAAAAATATAAAATGAGATAGCATCAAAGACAGAAAACCATAAATAAACCCTAAACATGGGAAAATTTGGACCATGCCTTTCACTCATTTCCCTCCCCACTCTCCTTCTTTCCCTCCATTTAAAACTTTCTTAACTACCTGTTGCTATCCAATCTGGGACTCAGATATCAGGTTATATTCTGAACATTAAAAAACAAGAGAAATATGTCTTCCCTTGTTTCTAATTTTACCTAGAGTCCTGCTGGACTTAATAGTATTTGTGAGAGAAGTCGCTAGAGGGTAAAGCCTGAGTCTTTTGTTGGGGGGAGGAGGTGGTGAGGTGGGGAAGGGAAGCATAGGCTAGCATAGCATCTTGGATTCTGAGAATCAGGAAGATCTGTGTTCAAATCCTGACTCAATTGTGGGACTCTGGGCCATTTACTTAGCCTCTATGCACCTAAGTTTCCTCACCTATAAAGTGACATAATCACCCCTAAGGTCCCTTTCAGCTCCAAATCTATGATTATATGATTTTTATCACAGCAGGTTAATCCAGTAAATAAATAAATCCAGTGATATTTATTTATAATAATATATATTTATATATAATATTTATTATATAAATCTGCTTATTCACTCTTTGACCTCTGGACCAATATGGTTTAACAGATCTATCTTCCTCTTCCCAGAATTTAAGATTTTTCCACATAATCAATCAATACTTATTAAGAACTTACTGTGTCCTTGGTACTGTTCTAAGTAGTGGGGATACAAAAAGAGGCAAAAGATGTGCCATCAAGGGGCTCACAGTCTAATGGGGAGACCGCATGCAAACAAATCCATACAAAGCAAGCTACTTAAGGATATGTAGAAAATAAGGTAAAGACAAAGGTATGCACATTGGTGAGGACTGGTAAGCTATGATCTTGAGTGATTATTGACCTGGGGTAGCCATGTCTGGGGAACTTCTCCTGAGAGTTGGAGGGATGCCCCACTATGAGCTGCTCCCAGTCAAAAAGAGAGAGCTAGCGTACAGGAACGATTTTAAGAGAGAAAAGGTGAGCCAAATCAATCAATCAAGTACTCGTTGAGTGCCAGGCTATGTGCCTGCTATACATATACTATATGTATAGTGTGTATATACATATATATGTAGTATTGCTATACATCTGATATATAATATATGTATATATAATATCTGTATAGTGTATATATGTATACATACACATATATGTATATATGAATACACATACACACATACCTATATGTCAGGCACTGTTCTAGGTGCTAGGGATACATGAATAAAAAATGAAATAATCTCTTTTTGCAAGGAGCTTGGAACTTGCTGATGGAGAGAGTAGAGTCACCAAGAGCTGCAGGCCACATGACCCCACAGACCTTCACACTACTGGCTCCAGTCACAGAAATAGCATAACTGTAAGTGGAAGAAAGGGTTGTAGTTAAAGAAGCAACAGGACTATGAAAACATCTTCAAAGACCTCCTTCACAGTCAATCAACACAACCAATGCTGTTCTTCCAAGCACTTGAGAACGTCTTTGTTGTTAATTAGTCAGGAAAGCAATAAGAATTTATTGGGGGAAATTAATAGGGGTTATTAAAGAGACAGTAACATGATTGTTGTTAAGTATCATCTGAGCTCTGCCTGAAAAGCGCTTAAATCTTCTACCTATTAAGTAGTAATGATGAATATGAATGTTATAACTAATACTTGCTGTTGGTAATTAAACCTTCAAGTCCCATGAAGGAAAGCAGTGAGAACTACCAAAGAAATGGAAATTAACTCCATGGTGCTTTTCAATATGGCTCAGCCCTGTAAATCCCATAAAGTTAGCCACCAGTCATTTATCTAAACTTTGTATCTCCCAAAGCCCTAAGAGCATGTTGTGCAAAGAGTAGATGCTCATTGAACATTTTTGAGCAAATGAGCAATGATCATGGAAATTGGTGGTGCATGTAGGACCTTCTTGCAGGGCATATGTGGGAAAGATGAATGAAGAAAGGCTCAATATTGACAAATGCAGGATGCTCCTTGAAATAAATTAGGCCAGGTTTCAGGGTCACATTCTTCCATGGGAAAGTATTTCTTAAATCTTAATGTTAATGCAAAAAAATTTAAAGGCATAAAGATAGGCAAAGAGGAGAGAGACATTTATTTTCTGATGACCTGTTGTTGTTATTGTTGCTGCTGTTCATTCTCCATACTCAAAGAGAACCAATGATATCAGGAGTCTGACCTAATGATTTATTTAGGAATGCTAGAGAATGAGAAACTAAATGAGCCAATAAGTTCAGTAAAGTCGCAGGATATAAAATAAACACATAAAGTCAGCAGTATTTCTATAGAGTGATAACAAAATCCCAGAGAAAAGTAAGTTAGTGGGGCCATGTGATTCAACATATTTGCCATAAACACACCTCAGCAACATGTGCAATTCTTCTATTTACTAGTTCTTCCAATGGAGGAGTTTCCAAACCATGGTTTTCAATTTACTATAAGGAGTTAAGGATATAATATGGAGGTGAATTGTCAATCCCTCCTTCCTACTCTGCCAAGTTTGTTACCTAGAAAGTGACTTTCAAGATTCCACCTGACACTGGGTTGTTCACAAAGCTGCACAGGATTGAATATTGGGGACAAACTTGGGAAACATACAAACACCTTAAAAATCTACATGGTCCTCACCCTGGTAAGTCAGGGAAGGGAACTTAGGATACAGTTTATTCTCCTTTCACCAATCCTGGTTGCAACTGACTGTATCAGCAATGCCATATTCACAATGCCTATAGAGATGACAAATAT
>NW_027187302.1:6458411-6463403 GCF_028583685.1 Petaurus breviceps papuanus
CTGCCCAATTTTCATTGTTATTTTAACCTGTCTGGCTGATATTTCAGCGTCTCCTAGACCTGTGATGGTAATAGGAGTTCCATGTTTAAACTTATCAGGGTTTCCATAGATAAGTGTGGCCTCAGCCCCAGTATCAATCAGTGCCCTAGTCACAGTAGTTGATCCATTCTTCCAATATATTGTTAAACCAATATGGGGTCTGCAATCTCTTCTGCATATTTCTTTTATCTGGGCTGGGGCTTGGCCTATCTCCTATTCCCCCTGAAGGTGGGGCAAACTTGGATACAAAGATTCAGATTCAGAAATACCTGCGGGGGTGGTTCCTGCTTCCCTGTTCATTCTAATGCTAAGTACCTTTTCTTGGTACAGCTTATGCAGCTCTTCAGTTGGAATACCATCTATTCTTCTAAAGTCCACCCCAGCTCTTAATAGAGCAGTAAACAGTTCCCTTCTTGTGGGTCTATTTTGTCTCTGAATCCTCTGGCTGTTTACTCTTCTCTCTCGAGGCAATTTGTCTTTTTCCCATTCCCCTAAATCGCTTAATTGTGAAATCTTATCCAGCACCTCTGAAAGAGGGTGCCCTATTTCTCCAATTAAAAGAGTCAGAATTAGGTGCTTATATGCAGGAGGAGCCGTCTTCACTATGATATTTCTATGAGGAACTCCTAGGGGGGTATCATAATATGCATTTGCATCTCCAATCAGGACAGCAGTTTTCATTACCTCCTCCTTTAGTTTTCTCATACAGTCTCTAAGTGTGTACCAGGGTCTGTCTCCCCTAGGCCACATAGATTCAGTTGGATATTGCTTTTTGCAACCTTCTGCAGCTAAAGCTAGAAGACTCGTTTTGTTATTTCCTCCTTGCATATGGTGATCCCTAAAAGCCTGGTGTACAAAAGGATTCTGACTGATACTTATGAATTTTAAACAGTCCTCATTATCCAGTGTTATTCCTCTGGCGCCTTCATCAGTGATTCTTACTATCCAAGGCACTAAAGACTCCCCCATTCTTTGGGTAAATCTACTCAATATATCAGTGATCTCCTGTTGAGTGAAATCCTCAATTATCTCCCTGGACTCTGTTTTGCCTCGGTGGTTCTCCTGCCTTCTTCTTCGTATGGGGAGAGCTTCTACATTAGAAGACTCCTCATCTAACCTTATTCCATTCTCCTCACACACATTCTCCTGGACGCTGTCAGGGCAACTCTGTCCAGCCTGTACAAAAGCTGCATGCACATTCCTTCTGCTAGTTTTTTGCTTCCTTTTAGCTACATGAACAGTAGCTTGCTCCTGGACCACATGGGTCCCTCCAGTTTGCTCTTCTGAGTGCTGTGACACAGAAGAATCCTCAGGCAAACCAGCTGACTCCCTAGCCATCCGAGCTCTTTCCTTCAGCAGCTTATCCCTACTTTTACACATAAGGCGATAACTTGTTAGCAGCACCCAGCCTCTCCTGCACACTCCTGCCAGTTCTTTGCCTGGTTCTATGGGTATTGCTTTCAAACATCTTTCCAAATCTCCAGGTTCTCCCTCTTTTAGCCTTGGTTCCCAGTTTTCACAGGGCCCTGTGCTTTTAGCCCATTCTCTGGCTAGAGAGGAATAAGGCAAATCCTCCCATCCTGGAATAGCCATTTCTCCCTCTAAAGCCCCACTGCTTCCAAATAGAGGCCTGACATTTTGTGATCCCATCCTCATCGCCAAATGTATCAGCAATGCCATATTCACAATGCCTATAGAGATGACAAATATGCTGATATAATTATCCATCACAAAATATGTCAGGTTTGCCATTTGGGGAAATAAACTAGAAAATTTATTAAGATACCAAAAGACTGAGTCCCAAAACCAGAAAGTGAAAGCCATCAGAGTAGTTATGACATTGGCACAGGTAGATAAAGTAAAAAGCACCCACATTCTCAAGCCTTTAAAACAGAACAGGCTACCTCAGGCAAAGGTCCTCCTCTCCCCACTCACAGCAACCACCCAGCGTCCTGGAAGAGCGCTCCCAGCAGCTCTGGCCCCTGGCAGTGCTCAGCCGGAGTCCTAACTCAAAAAAAAAAAAAAAGGCAACCGCCACCAACTGCCAACCACAGGACCGTTAGCTCGGCTTTTTTTTTTTTCTTGCTCTGCTATGTCAGCACGTCCATGGGGCATGGGAGATCTTTAAATCCCATAACCCTTACACTGACCTCCACAAATATAATCAAAAGCCAATGTGAACCATAGTGTTGGGGGAAGTCAGGGAATAGAACTCAGGATACAGTTTATTCTCCCTTCACCAATCCTGGTTGTGATTGACCTCCACAAATATAATCAAAAGCCAATGTGAACCATAGTGTTGGGGGAAGGAGGAGAGCAGGGATTTTTAGAAGTAAATACCTCAGGGAAGTTGCAGAGTGTGATGTGATTCAGACTTTCCTCCCAGGTGCTGAATTTAAAGAGTTTAAGAACACTTTAGTCTTTTGGCAGCAAAAAAAACAACACGGGTTATCAGAATGATTAGTTCAAATAGGAACTGAGAGTTAGCAAAAACAATCAGTTAATATATATAGGAAACTGCAAGATAGTATGTTGGGTTGATTTCCCCCAAACCATTCCACCAAGCCACTTGCTTCAGGACACTGTAGTACTTGCCCCTGAAGCAAAAATTCCTAGTTACATCACTGGATAGTTATAATGATTTTGCCCCACACTCATTCCCAAAGTAATCCCTGGAGTTGCCTAGGTACCTGTGAGTTCCAAGATAAGAATACCTATCCAGTGATAAGTGTTGGAGCATCTGGGAGATTCTGACACTCTCTTGGGAACACTGAAATGACATCTTTCCTAGCAACAAGGAAGATGCATTCTACACACAGTCACTGCCTCCTTGCATTGCCTTCTCTTTCAATACAGCAGAAAGCACCAGTTTCACGATTCATGACATTAAACTCCATTTAGAAATTCATCTATTTGAATGAACCCAGTTAGAAAATGAAAGCTAAATAACCTAGTCCATATCTCTTTTTTTCCCCACCTCAGTTCTGCAAAATATTCTTTTTTACAATGTATTTTAGGCTGGATAGTGAAAGGAAAACTGAATCTTCCCCAGAAGTGGGAAGATGTGATTTTCCAATGCAATACAATTAAAAAAGTACTTCCTTTTCTTTAGACTTTGCTGCATGAAAATGGTCTGCATCCTCTCAAGCAAAGTACATTCAGTTCCTCAATCATGTGATCCTGGGGGTGGGGGTGGGGGGAGAGAGGGGAAGGTGATAATAAATTTTTGGTGTTGTAATCTTTTAAAAGAGGCAAAGGTCTCATTTCCCTTCGTCCAGTTGATTCTTTAATAAAGTCAGCAACACACTGAGAAAATCCATATGGGGTCTGAGGCCTTTTCTTTTGACGATGATGGTAGGATTAATCCCCAGTGGTGATAGCATTCCCTTTGAACCTGAACTTGTGTCAGCAGGTGAGCACAACCCAGGGTAAATCTTACCAGATGGAAAGCTGGAGGTCTGCACTGGACCTAGCACAGAATCAACACTTTCTAATTATTAGTTACATAATAAATCACAGTTAATTGAGTTCAGAGGCCTTCTACAAATCTTGGCAATAGATACAAAGAAAATCAGGGGAGAGGAGGAGGCAGTGTGGGAGCCCACCTGGGAGCATAGTTCTTAATTAGCCATTATAAAGGTTGGTTGGTTGTTTGTTTGTTGTTTTTTTTTTTTTAAACAGGTAACCCAGGCAGGAGGTCAAAGAACTCTTTTACTTCCTCAAGGGCCCTCTCTTGAACAGCAAGCATTGTTCAGATTTTTACCTTAACAT
Source organism: Petaurus breviceps papuanus (assembly GCF_028583685.1). NCBI lineage: Eukaryota > Metazoa > Chordata > Mammalia > Diprotodontia > Petauridae > Petaurus > Petaurus breviceps. The sequence goes on from NW_027187302.1 coordinate 6,462,222, forward strand.
AATAGAGCTAGCACGCTCATTGTATATTATGCTGGTGCTCTGATTCGAAATAATTGTGGAACTTGGCAAACAGTCCCCCCTACCCTATTCCCCACCAGGAATTTCACACTTTGTCTTAGGGAGGCTTCTCAGGGCCTAGCTTATCACTGACTGAAAGTTTGGTACAAGGGTTTTTCTTTTTTTTTAATGAGGGGGTGATGGGTGAGATAGAAAATAGATTTTTGTTCAATAAAAAAATTAATTCCATTAAAAAAAATAAAAACATGAAAGAATTGCAAATTACAAAAACAACCACAGAGGTGGCCGTCTAATCATACCTTATAAGCCTGATCACACCGTTCAAAAAATCCCCAAAACCTTCCATGCATACCTATCACCACCAACTCCCCTTTCTACCTGTGCGCGGCCGCGCGCGCGCACTCTCTCTCTCTCTTCCCCCTCCCCAGGTGTAAGGCGGAGAGGGCAGAATTTAGGTCTGGTAGGCTGCCATTCAGTCCTACCTGGTCCCCTATGTGGGCACACAGATTCCTGACTAATGCACATTTGCTCCTGACAAGAGCTTTCCCTAGGGAGCTGCAAGTGTTTAGAGATCAAAACAAAAGCCTTACAGACAGGTCAGCAATCTTGCCCCAGGGAGGCAAACAACACGGAAGAGAGACTGGAGCGAAATGACCTTTAAGCTGCCTGGGCACAGTGTCCTCCTGGAGCTCTCTGGAGGCGGGCAGAGAGTGTGGAGCAAGGAAACTGAGCACAGGTGCAAAGGATGGAAACGAGGACACAGGAGCCAGTACAGCCCTTGCCCCTGCCTCAGCCTCAGCTTGCTTCCTCTTTCACCAGTTCCTGACCGCAACCGTGTGGTGAAGGGAGTGCTCCTGCCCTCTGCTGAGCTGAGTGTATGTGAGTGCGCCAGGGAACAGTACAGAGTCACGACTCTGACAAACAGGCAAACTTTCTCAGGTTTACTGTCTCCCTTCATTTGCTTCCCTTGGCTGACCTCTTCTTCCATCTAGATCCCTGCCCTACTTTGCAGAAAGTTCCCCCCCACCCCTCCACCCCTTTCTTCCCTCCCCCTTTCTCTCCTCTTCCCTCTCCCTCTCTCTCCCTCTCTCTCTCTCCCCCTCTCTCTCTCTCCCCCCCCCCCCCTCCCCCCTCCTCCCTCCCCCCCCCTCCTTCCCTCCCTCT
>NW_027187302.1:6463503-6471551 GCF_028583685.1 Petaurus breviceps papuanus
TCTCTCTCTGTCTCTGTCTCTGTCTCTCTGTCTCTGTCTCTGTCTCTATCTCTCTCTGTCTCTCTCTCTCTCTCTGTCTCTCTCTCTGTCTCTCTCTCTCTCTGTCTCTCTCTCTCTCTGTCTCTCTCTCTCTCTCTCTCTCTCACACACACACACACACTTCTCCATATTGCCAAGTAGGGCTAAGCTTCTTGCCTTGCCTCATAAAAACCTGGGATTAAAAAATGAGCACCCTGTTTAGCATCTGTATTTGATAACAAATGGATTTGTAGAAATCACTTTCTTTTCCTCTTGGCAGCCCTGGGCTTTGCTGTTCTAGCACAGGAGAAAAAAAAAAGAGAGAGAGAGGGGAGGGAGGCAGGGAGAAAGGGAAAGAAGAAGAAAGAAGGGAAGGGAGAGAAAGAAGGAGAGAGTAAGAAGGAGTGAATGAGGGAGAGAGGAGAAAAGGGGAAAAGAGAGGGGGAAAAGAAAGAGAAGAGAGGGAAAGAGAGGAGAGGAAGAGAGAGAGAGGGAGGGAGGGAGAAAGAATTCGTATGAAAAGCTCAAAGAGAATGAGTGCTCTAGCTAAGTGCTTTTTCCCTCCATCTGTAAGACCCTGAAGTGTGAGTGCATCATCAGCACTTCCCTGGCCATGCATGGGAAACAGTAAACACTCTCCTGTTTCTCTCTCACAGCTGTGCCTCTGGACCCTTTGTACCACCAGGGAATCATTGGATTCTTTTCTGTGTGTGCCAGGAATCTTTAGAGTAAAGGCAGCATGATAAGACAGCCAGCCAGCTACATTTGCTGAGCACCCAGTGGGTGCCTCATACAATCTACTATGGGGAGTCACAAATCTGACATGAGAGATGGGAGGGACTCAGTCAGAGACTCATGAAGGCTATTGATACAAATAAACATAGATGGCCAAGTTTATGTTTATGTGTATGTATGTATATATATGTACATTATTATTATATAGGGTGTCCCAGAAGTCTTACTACAATCTAAAGCTGTGGTAGCTTAAATATTTGTATATATGGAAACTAAAAATAAATTAAGAAAAAGAAAATAAAATCTGAAAAAAGAAAATATATATGTATATGTTTTTATATGTGTGTATTCATGCTAAGTGGGCAAAGAGGTGAAACAAAAGACATACCCTGATGTCTACCAGAGGAAGTGGAGTAACCAAGTGGAGGGAGATTCTGAGAATGCATTTAAGTGATTCAGAGGGAAGGGGGGCCCCTATGCCTACCCCAATGTCCCAAAACAGGAGAGCAAACAGCCAGCCAAGTTTGAACACTTCAGCTGCCAGGGTTCGTATTCATAGTTCTTTTAGGAATCATGGGGGAATTACTTCATAGCTACGAAGGATGGTAGACTTGGAGTCAAGAAGGAAGGTCTGGGTTCAAATATTGCCTTTTATTCTTATTGGTTATATGATTGTGGTCATCACTTAAACTCTGAGTCTGTTTCTTCATCTCTAAAATCTTGGGGGCCGCTAGGTGGAGCAGAGGATGGAGTGCTGGGCTTGTAGTCAGGAAGACTCATCTTCCTAAAGTTCAAATCTGACCTCAATCACTTTTGTGACTCTGACCAAGTAACTTAACCCTGTTTGCCTCAGTTTCTTCATCTGTAAAATGAGCTAGAGAAGGAAATGGCAAACCACTCCAATATCTTTGCCAAGAAAACCTCAAACGGGGTTGCAGAGTATATACAACTAAAGGATATCAACAAATCATGAGGTTGATCTAGATGGCTTCTGAGGTCCCCTCTAGTCAGATACAACTGAAAAAACAAATGAACAGCCGTATATGATCCTACGAGCTCATATAGTCATGCAGACATTTCTATAGACATGAACATCAAGACAATCCATGCCTGACCACCCTATGTGACTCTTGTCAATGCCTTCCCATGAGTTTGCCACAGGGGGTCCAATCAACGTGCTTGGGGCCGCCCATGCATTCTTTGGTCCTCACATAGATGGCACCCTCTGCCCTCATTGTAAGCAGCCTCTCCCTTTTTTTTCCTTGATAATCTTTTGAACCACTTTACCTTCACTCTTTTGTCCAACACGCATCTCTTCCTTTTTCCTTTTGGAGAAGGTCAGATCCAAACCTTCAGACAACATAATGTTTCATCCCTAGTAACCACACCACAATTCAGGAAATATACTTGTGTTAAAAAAAAATCAGCCTTTGTTTCAGGAATGAGCGTAGGATCACTCAATGAACCTTTCAGTTCCCCTAAGGCAATCCTGCCAACTCTCTTCCTGTTCAATTCTGGATCCAGGTTATTGTTTTCAGTGTCATTAAAACTCAGAAATGAGGCAACATGGAATAATAGAGTGCTGGACTTGGAATTATGAAGACCTGGGTTCAAAATCACTGCCTTTTACTCTTAGTAGTTGGGAGATCTTGCAAATGGAATAGAAACATATGCATTATGCTCTTACATTGAATTATGTGTAGTGAATATGCTCTGGCGCTCTCTCCCTGAGCTAGACAAGCTGCAACTACCAATCAGGATTCTAGAGAAGAGGTGTTAAATTCCTGTTGGGGAAGCAAGCTGACAGAAGCAGATTAAAATGTAATTGGGCAGGGTGGCCAGGTAGCGAAGTAAGAGTGCCGGCCCTGGAGTCTGGAGACCTGGGATCGGTTCCAGCCTCAGATACTTAACGCCCACACAAAATAACTGGCAGTGTAACCTTGAGCAAGTTACTTAACCCCAATTGCTTTAAAAAAAATGTAATTGGGAAACAAAATGAATTTTAAAAATAGTACAACACAGACAATGTTAATTTGTGGTTTTCTAAATCACTATGTGACTGCCAGGGGATCTGTTTCTATTTCAGTTTGATCCCACTGTTCTAGAGTACTTTTAGGAATTTGGAAATCTCTTCTCTAATGCCATCAGTTCAAGTTCTACCAACTATATTCCACATACACACACCTCTCCAATGTTAGGCATCACTGACTAAGCAAGACTCGGGTTCCTTTTGACCACTTACTATCAGTTAGCTTTACTAAGGATATTTACTTCAGTTGCTAGGTAGCACAGTGGACAGAACGCCAGGCATGGAGTCAGGAAGACTCATTTTCAGAAGTTCAAATCTGGTCTCAAACACTTACTGGCTGTGTAACCTTGGGCAAGTCATTTAATCCCATTTGCCTCGGTTTCCTCTTCCGTAAAATAAACTGGAGAAAGAAATGGCTAACTACTCCAGTATCTTTGCCAAGAAAGCCCTAATTGGGGTCATGAAGAGTCATACATGTCTGAAAAATGACTGAAAGAACAACAAAATTTACTTCAAAGAACAAAAAAAAGACCAAACATTTCCCTTCAATACTTTGGAAACAAACTTTTAACTCAGCTACTTCATAACAGTGATCCCACTAACCTCACGTCCCAGATGCAGCCTGCATTCTCATCTCATCTATTGATGACTTCAGTCATGGATATCACTCCCAAGGTTATTCCTTAGTCTTTGATATATTGTAGCTATACTGGCTACAAATCCAGACTCTGGAATTCTAGGATGCTGAGATACCCTCCTGATCTTAATTAACTAACAAGGTCAGAGGCTCTACTCCCTTAACCTAGAAAAGAAATAAATACAATATCAAGGCCAAGATGTCAAATGTCAAGGCCTAGGTCAAATGTCCAGGTCCAGGCCAAGGCCCAAGGCCCTTTCTTCAGGGACACATGGCTTCAGAAGAGAAGAAAACTAAGGCTTCTCCCATCATAGTACTGTTGCTCCCCAGACACAGTCAGCAGTGGAATCATCCAAGATCCCCAGAGAACACTGAAGCCAGATTTGAATCATGCAATTAGTAGCCAGACCCAAGTCAGAATGTCTACACATGGCCCTCAGTCTCTCCAAGGCACTTCCATTCCACATCATCACAACCACCCCTGGAAGCAGGTTCCTCAACTTTTCCACATGAAGAAGTTGCATCAGGTAAGCAAGTTCATATACAATATATTTGAGACCCCCATTACACAGGCACTTCTATTAAGTCATATCTGAGGAGGGAGAGGTGGGGAGAGTCTCTATACCATAAGGCCCCTGATAAAAAAAAATCACATAACTCTGAAACACAAACACTGAAATCCAGACAGTCTAATCCACTGAGATCTTAAATTTAAACAATCTGCGTTCTGTGTATGGTCTTTAAAAATGGCAGAGGGTTTTCTTGATGCAAAGCTATATTTTATTGATGTAACTCAATTTTGCTACTATGCATGTATTATGCAGGGCTAACTTTATTGTTGGTGGATGAGACAGCTTGTATGATTTAAGGGATACTAGGAAAGTCTCCTCCTTTCCTAGAACATCTGCTCAGGTCTACTGCTAATATATAAACTGTTAGAGACATTCTTTTGAGTTAAGGCATTGGTCCCTGTTGAAATGCAAATCAAGGGGATAACCCATTAAGCCAGTTATGACATTTATGACTTAAGCCAGCAGTAACTGAAATGAGAATTCATCTAGCGGTCAGGCCTCATCTGGGCTATCTATTTAGTGAGACTAGAGCTAACAGTGTGTTTCCAAGATGTGGTGGGGAGAGGGGTGAGTGGAACTAACACTTAAGTATGAATTCATTTATTAGCTCTTTTCCAGCTGACAGCCAAGGGTGCAACCATATTGGGATATTTGTGAGTATTGCCCATTTTGGGGATACTTGAGCTCCAAATAAAAGCTTCCCATGCCTTCTCCTTTGTGTATCAGATAAAGCAAAGAAGGTGATTGTTCTGGGGTGCTTTTCCTTGGTCAATCTACAACTGAAGTACTTTGTTCAGTTCTGGGTGCTACATTTTAAGAAGGATGCTGAATATGTACAAACTATATCAAACTGCTTACCATTTTCAGAAGAAGGGAGGGGAGGGAAGGAAGGAGAAAAATTTGGAACTCAAAATCTTGTAAAAATGAATGCTAGAAATTTTCTTGATATGTAATTGTGGGAAAAAATAAAATACTATTTAAAGCCCAAAAAAAGAATGCTGAAAAGCTGGAGCATGGCTAAAAGGAAGCAAGGGAACCCCAGCTAATATCATAGGGGGATTAATTGAAGGAATTTGGGATATTTAGCCTGGAGGGGGCTTGGGTTGGACATAATAGCTGTCTAGTATTTGAGGAACTATTGTGCTGGCAATATTGGACTCATTGGGACACGGTTGTGATAGCAATAATAATAAGAGCTACTTCAAGGCAGATTGTAGCTCAATGTAAAGAAAAAATTTCCTAACAATTAGAAAGAGTCCCTTACAGACCTGCAGAGAGCGTCAGTCAGTGACATATACTGAGACAATGAGATAATGTCATCTGCCAGGACCCCTATCAGTTGTAGCTGATTGGAACTATCTATAGAGGCTTTGGGGGCAGGGTTCCTCATAGAAGTCATTGTTTTTCGTGAGCACTGTGACAAGCCCTACTTTTTTTCATTTTACCTATCAATAACACCGTTCCTTCTCTGGACCTTACATACCATGTGCTTGCAAGGAGAACTGGTAACAACACACTTAAGGAACTTCAAATAATGAAGATCCCAGATTGTCTAGGCAGTAGCAGTGAGCCCGCAGCTGCTTCTAATGCTGGCGATTCATGAGAAATTTCCCCAATGTTTACACGGGTCTTTCATGTCATGTGAGAGATGCCAGCATAAGAGATACATTCTGCTTAATGGAAGATACCTGACTTCCCTGCATCCAGCTCCAAACCATTTCCCCAGTGTGGCCACAATAGGCAAAGAAAATGATTGTATAGTCCTTGCTACATAGATGGGCTCATATTTTATGTAAACCTTTTCATCCAGGAATTTCAGAGCTCTTTGAGAACCATCAAGGACAAGGATCTCTCATTGTCATCTTCCACACATAGGAACAAAGACAACACGGATGTACACATTCAAGCAGGCAAAGAGAGAGAGTCAGAGGAAAAACTGACTATAGAACTAAGCCCCATGGCCTTGGTACTAGGTGCATTGCATTGATCTGAGCAGATCATAGGATTATAGACTCACTGGAAGGGACTTCCAAAGTTTAAGAAAGTGTTACATTTGATTTACAAAGTCTGTACAGTATTAGATGTTCTAGCAGCTTTTTCTTTCATTTAACTTTCTAAGTGCATTGAATGCCTATTTGATGGATATTCAGGAAATAGCAACTCAGCACCATTACTTGATGATACAGGACAGTAGAGTTAAACTCAAATAGAAAGGGGCCACTAAACCATACATAAGGATCCCTGCAGGTCACATATTGACTTAGAAAACTACATATTAATGTTATCTATGTTTGTTGTATTTTTATTTATTATTAGAAATATTTCTCAATTACGTCTTAATCTAGTTCTGGCTGCACTTTGTAGTATTGCTGCTGTAATGTGGCTATAGACCCTGTGTTTGACTCTCTGAAATAGGGGATACAAAGATATGAGGTATTGAAGAGTCTGCAATCTAATTGAAAACTTAAAACCATGTACACATGAAAGAGTAAAATAATACAAGACCACCTGATTAAATTTCAAAATGAGGAGAAGACACAATGAGCAGTATAGGAGAGGAAAGAGAGAATAATGTGGCCTAGTGGGGTCAACCATCATGGAGCAGCAAGATTCTAACTGGGCCCTGAAGTTCTTATTGTAGAATAGGCAACATGTGAGACTCATGGGACCTAATTCTCAGTTCTGTGTGGTTCACCATCAAGGGGGAAAGTCCCTAACTCTCATTAAATTTCCCCTTTCACTCAAAGGAAAACCAACCATCCTATTGAATATCATTCTCCAAAAGGTCAATAAATGTACGTAGGAGAGCCCAGAACACATTTTGCAGGACATGAACTACACACGTCCATTTGTCCTCCCCTTGCCCTCAACCCTGTGATGTCAGGTTGGAAAGAACCATTTTCTGGTTGGTGAACACCTATGGAAGCTCAGTCTTTTTCAATCTCCAAAAAGGGAGAGAATTGAATTCATTAAGCTTATTGACAATAGTTAAAAGGTTAGCATACATGAATACTACATCCTACAGTGACTGTCAACAGGAGATTATCCCTCCAGGAATCTCCATTAAGAAGCTTGTGCCTTCTGGCCCTTTCTGGTGAGAAGTTCCCTGGGGACAAAAAGAAACAACATGATGTAGTGGGGAATTTGCTGGATTTGGTCTTAGAAAGAATTCAGTTTGAACCTCCCTTAGGTACTTACTAGATGTAGGATCCTAGGTAAGTCACTTAATCTTCCTGAGCCTTAGTGTCCTCGCCTGTAAAATGGAGATAATAATAGAGTTTTATTTGTTCATTTTCTGGTCAGTCTATTCTACTTTCATCCCTCCCCTTGCACTCCCAGATTTCCACTGACTCTTTGCACTATGAGTACAACAGGTTTGGGTTTCTACCATCCTTAAAAAAAATTTTTTTCCCTCAACCATGTTGCCACTCCCTGCCCCACTCCCCCCACCAAAAAGCTGCCATTATTTTTTCCCATTTCCTTCACTGCCAAACTTCTACAAAAATTATGCTATGGTTATCCCATTGATTTTATATTACCATCCTGTCCCCATGGTCTACTGAAACTTTTCTATCCAAGCATCAATAATTTCCTAATTGCCAAACTCATTACCTTTTTTTTTCAACCTCATTCTACAGCATTTGACCCTGTTTGCTCCTTGAAACTCTATTCTCTCTAGAGTTCTACGAATATTGTATTACTTCTTCTATGACTTCATTGTTCTTTCTATATCAATGTCTCTTCTTCTTTCTATCTGCTAAATGTGTGCATATTTCATGGCCTTGTCCTCAGTCCCCTCCCCTTCTCTTTCCATGTGCTTGTGTTCAAATAGTTTGTCTATTTCCATGGCTTCAACTGACAGCCTTATTTGGATGGTTTATTTTTTTTTAAACAGTATTTTATTTTTCCCCAATTACATGTTAAAACAGTGTTTAAACATTTGGGTTTTTTTCCAAAATTTTGAGGTTCAAATTCTATCCTTCCCTTCTTCCCTCCACTCCCTCCTCTCTGAGAAAGAGAGAGAGAGAGAGAGAGAGAGAGAGAGAGAGAGAGAGAG